>NC_082597.1:4289953-4589953 GCF_030936135.1 Gavia stellata
CCGTGTTGTTTTCCTCGCTGCGTGGGTATCCCGAATCGAGCAGAAATAACCACGCTCCCCCCGCAAAGCACCCCCCGCCCCACCAGCGCCCCGAGGCCGGCCGGGGGGGGGCGGTCCGCCTTCCCAAGTGCGTATGGAGAAAACAAGATGCGGCCGCGGGGGGGGGGGGGGGGGGGGCGGGGAGGGCCGGGCCGCGCCGCCGCTCGCCAGCCCGGGTCCGTGACACAGGCGGTGCCGCCGGCAGCGGGTATATTTAGCACTTCCCCCCCCCCCCCCCCCCCCCCCCAGCCCTCCGCATGCTCCGCGCCCGGTGCGAGCGAGCGAGAGAGCGCTCCCCGGTTGATCGAGGCGGGCCGGCCGGCGAGCGGCCGAGGGTACGGCCTGCCGCCCCACAGGTGGGTGCGTGAGGAGAGTGGGGCGCCGGGCGGAGCGGTCGCGTTGGAGCGGTGTGTCCCCCCCGGGAAGGGCGGCGGGAGGCTCCTGTGGGGGAGCGGCGAGGCGAGGCGCTGCCGGGCCGGGGGGCCGAGGGGCAGGCGGTGGGGAAGCGGGGTCCGGGGGTGGGGGAGAGCGGTCGTGCGGGGCGAGGGGACGGCTGCCGCGGGCGGAGGGGCGTCCTGCGTGGCGCGACTCGGGGCCGTGGCGGGAGGGCGGGCGGCCCGCGGAGCTGCGGGGGGCGTGGGGGCGGCTGCGTGGCCGTCGCTGCTGCGGGGTGAGGGCGCGGGGCGGCGGCGGGAGGCGGGTGTGAGGGCGCGGCGCCGGGGCGGCTCTCGGGGGGTCTTCGGGCCGGCGGCCTCGCGGAGGGCGGGAAGCGCGCGCGACCCCTCGACGCGCGGCAGCGGCCCCCGCCTGGCGCCTCCTCAGCACTGCACCAAGGCGGCGGGACCGGCGGCCACGCCCGCCGCGCCCGGCGGCCAATCGCGGCGCCGCTGGCGGCCGCCCCCCCCCCCCCTTCCCCCCCCCCTCCCTTCCCTCCGCCCGCCCTTGGCAGGGCGCGAGCGCGGCCCGCTCCCGCCCACCCGCCTGTTTGTTATGGTCGGGGCCACGTGCCGCCGGCTCAGGCGGTCACGCGGCCCGGCCTCGCGCCGCCCCCAGCCGTCGCCCGCCGCTGCCTGGGGACCTGCGGGGCGGGGGCGCCCGCGGGGGGCTGGTCCCGTCCCGGCGGCGGGGGTCTGGCGGGGACCGGGCCTGGCTGCCGTTCCTGGGGGGTCCTGAAGCCCTCCCGCCCGAGGGGAGGTGGCCGGGACCCTTTTGCTGCTGCCCGCGGAGCCTTGCCCGCCGTGCTGCTGAGGGGAGCAGCCGTTCGGGCCCTGCCCCGTTCAACCTGCTGAAGGGTCTGTCTCTGGCCAGGGGGTCTGTCCACGGCCCAGCCAGCTGTGGCTGGTTCTAGCCTCCAGAGAGGGAGGTTTTTTCCTCCGGAAGACAGCTGTTTATGCCCAGTGACACTTTTTTCTTTTTTTTTTTTCTTCCCCTCCCTCGGTGCTATCCTGCATAAGCCACAGCGGTAGCTACGTATCTGCCTGGCCCGGCGTTGTTAAGGCATGCCGCTTTATGTAGGTAACACAGGGGAACGCCGTGAGGATCGTGTTTAGCTATCAGTCTCCTGAGCCTGAAGCCTTGAGCCTATTTATAGGTAGGTTGGGCAGTCTTCAGCGTGAAGGACTTGTGCTGCGTCCGAATCTGTGGCAGAGTGAGGTGTCTTAAATGATGGTGTTATGTTTTTGACGATTCTTTGTTTCTGGAAAAAGGATTTTATGGAAAGCTCTGGAGGAATGGTTGTTAATAGGCTACATGGAGAAAGACTAGTCAGTTTGGAGTTGAGGAATGTAATGCTATTTTAATGTAACTTCTCGGATAGCAGAACAAACAGTAAGAGGAGACTCGGTTCTAGATCAGTGGCTTTCAGCTTGCAGGCAGGGGACCCCAGCCATCTGCAAGCAACTTATCCGGGGTCAGTAGAAAGCAACTGAGGAAAGGGCATCTGTTTTCTCTAGGCTTATGTTCCTTATACAGATTTCTGCACCACTGAAGATTCTGGGGCTGACAAGCTGAAAAAAAAAAAAGTCTGCTATTCTAGATCACTAAGATACTTTGGTTTAGAATTAAGTGGAGGAAGGGTGGAAAAACAGACTGTATCTGTCTGTTTTGTTGTGTATGTTCCTATTGTAGAGTTTAAAAATGTAAAATTTAATGTTTTAAAGAACTGCATAACCATTAATAACGTCATTACTCTCAAATAGCCTTAAAGAGTTAAATAGCAGCAGATGAACGAGAATAGGTCAGGAAGAGGAGAGATGGTTTTGTAACTAGCGATGAAGACCGTGCAGAGATATTTAAAACTGCTTCGGAGTTGCGCTAGAAAGGAGTCTTCTGTTAGTAGTAGTAGGATTTTAATGCACTACAAATACAGAACATAAGGAGGATGGAAAAATAAGGTTAGCAGTTTTATGCTGGTCTAGTCCAGTAAATGGATCGGGGACGGTTTATGATAGGGCATGTGCTTTCACTTCCATTCCTTCGTAACATTTCAGATGCAAAAAATGGTACTGGTAATGATGAGAATTTCCAGATACTGACCAGTGTCAATGAGGAGGGAATAATAGGGCCTTAAAATAACAAGAAGGGTAATGGCTCTGAAACGAGCGAGGGCCTGTGGAAGGGTGAAAGGGCTGGGGGTAATTGGCTGTAATTGGCATAAGGAGAGCTGATGTTTTGTGTTGGTTACGGGGTCATTTGAAACGGTGTTACCTACAGAAATATGTTTATTCAACCCGGGTAGTATTTACGTGCTTTGTATGGGCATATCTTTGTATTTTTGGGGGTGGGGGGTAATCTACCTTAAAATAGGAAATTGATAGGGAGCTGTTGGCTTGTTAGAGATTTGAGAATATTGGAAGGTGCGCAGTGACAGAGCGTGCCAGCATCTCTGATTTTTTGAGTGTGTGTGGAATTGCTGGTGGAATTGATGCACCAGGAAATTGCTTTCTCTATTTTTGTTGGTGAGATGCAGTTAACGTAAAATGAGCCCTTTGGATCCCATATCCCATTTCTCTTTAATATAACTAAGATCATTTATCTTTTCAGACGGCTAGAGGAAAAAATACTTCATTTTGTAACTTAGTTCACCTGCTTTTCAATTGCTGTCAGTTCATGACAAGGCACAATGTGTGCCGTACACTGTGTTCTGCAGAGCTGTTTTGGTGACGAATACAACGTATATGAAAAGAGGGCTATGAAAAATAGGTATTGTGCCAGTTCTCTCCACTTCTTATGTAAAACAATACTAATAAACCTCTTAGAGGTACTCGAGAGTTTCATTCTGGGATCTAATGCCTTGCCAAATTTCAGTGGCAAAAAGGTCACTATTTTACTCTTTGTACGTACTTAAAAAGCATCTGAAAAGGAAATACCTAAACTAGTGTTTGTATTGGTTTTGCGATAGGAAGTAGTGAAACAATTTTTTTTCTGTTTTAATAAAAAAGGAAATTGTGAACTTACTTTAAAAACACCTTTGTTTATGCTACTAGTAGCCTATTATATGGTTAAAATTAAGAGGATCTTTTCAATCCAGGCTAGACTTTTTTTTTTCAATTGCTGTAATCACACGTTTACTATTATTTCTTTTCTATTTAAAAAGGAAAACATGGAGTCAAGGTTTTTGTCCTCTCATAGTGTGACTAGCAGTAGTTGGTCATGTCACATTTGCATGGTGTTTTTCCATAAACATCTTGCTCCTGGAATTATTGGTAGTACCAGAATGTGAGCTTGAAAATACTGTAACATAAAGGGTAAGAGTACTTGCAAGCGTGAATGCTGAAATACAAAGTTAAAAAAAAAAAAAAAATCTTTCCTCAGCAGTTCTTTCAAGCCGGTTTGATGGTAATTTTGGATCCTGACGCGTGGCTTTCTAAATAACTGGAGATGGAATTAATGGGGCTGCAACTGCTTGTCACGAATTTAAGCATAGACGGTATTCTTCTTCTTGGCTTTGGATTTCATGAAAATACAGTATAAAATCTACCATCCTTTCTCAGTCCTTCAGGACGCTGCACCTCCGCCAGCAGACGCAGCGTTGCTGTCTAACAGCAAGGCTGGAAATTGGAGCTGTTTGTTCTGAGTTTTACCCTTACCAAGGTCAGAGATTTCATCCTTCCGTAGATGCCTGATCTGGGCACTTAACGCTTGTGGAGGGTCCTAGGTCATGAATTTTCATGAACTATCTTGAGCTCTGGAAGGAACGTGTTAAATGTCCGCAGTATTGTGCTTCGTCACAGCCAAAAGTTTGGAGATTGCTGAAAGACTGTTATCTGTATAGCAAAAGTATTAATTACAGTAGTAAAGCAGTCAAGCTGAAAATGTTTTATCAGTTTCTTATATGAAGCGATGTATTTGCCAGGACAATAAAAAAAAATGCTAATTGTAATAATACGGTTGTTTTAAATAGGTTTAATCAGTATGGACATTGAAGTTTTGCTGTTGACGGGTTTAGTTTATGAACGCTGTAGTCTAAACGTGGAAAGTTTTATGGATGAGGGGAGATGGTACTACTCTTGAATTGGATTTCACAGGAAGCTGAATTGAGAACTTTTTTCATAATTATGTTATGAAGCATTAATGAGGCACTGCTGGTAGTGAGGGTTTTTATTCTTGCTAGGCTAGAAATTTCTTACTAAAGTACAAACAAAAGAAATTGAGAAACAAATGGTTTAAAGGGCATTTAGAACACCATTTGTAAGCCATGATTTTACAAACACTCCTCTGAACATGTCTTGTTTAAGGAGTAGGTCCTATTGAAGAGTGTAAATGATGCAAATATGTGGAAAGTAGGCAGAGCTAGTAAATACAAAGATATTAAAGCAGTCATAATCCATTTTCTGTCCTGTATTTCCGATTTCTGTTCTCTTGCAACCAAACCCATGACGTGTGCTTATGTGTAAAGAATGCTGCACAGTGGTCTCATCTTAACAGAAAACCTGTGAAGTCAGCATGCTAGTAATACCGGGATTTTTTTCTTTTTTCTTCGTGCCGTCTCACGAATTGTCAGAAGCAGCAGCTAGTTGCCTGGGCGGGAAGATGGGGTGAGCAGAATGGGGAGAGGGAAATCTGGTATTACAAGACTATTACAAAAATAGGTATTTCTGACGCCCCCCCCCCCCCTTTGCATAGAGGAACATGCTGATTTGCCTGTACGCTGTACCAAACTGTAGCAGTTTGAGTGCAGCTACTGTGGTGCTGAGCCTGAAGTAATTCTTATTTTTTCATGGTGCTTGTTAGCTTGGGTTGAACATTGTCCGCAGAACTTCTCCTAGTACGGGCGGAGGGAGTTTGGATCTCTCTGGAAAACACACCCTGAAGCTGGGCTAATTCTTCTTCATCTGTGTTGTTATCGGGTATAAATTTTGATAGCGTATATGTTTTTGGAAAAGAAAGATGGTTTTGTATTTATTTAGTAACACTGTGTATGGAAAGCCCAGAAAATGTGCTAATTTGAATAATACCTGTATTACGTTCAGGTTACTGAATTTTAGCATAACTGTAGTGGCTACTGTAGGAGCTTCGGCAAAAATAGAGTTCTAAAATGAAGGCAGATAAGGGCTTCAGAAATTACAGTGTGCAGAGGAAATAAGGTATTATCAAACTGATGTTCAAATTTTAGCCTATGTGGAAAAAAACCCCGAGACAACATTTGTTTTATCTTGGTTACTATTTAAATCTGCAAAGTAAGGTGTTTCCCCGGGGCCGGGTGGTTGGTGGTAGTTCATCCAGAAGAGATGTGTTGGAAGCTGAACACATCTTCGTGTTTTATTAGTGGAACTTGGGAGATTTCTTGTTACCCAACTGGTGTCAGCAGCTGTCAAGTCTCCTGGGAGGGAGAAGGTGCATCTAGCCTCCGTGTTTACTTTCATTAGGAGGAGGAACGGGAGGTTTCTGGCTGTTGTCCGGGTGCGTTTTGTAAACTGAAAGCACTTTACTGAAGGCTTTTAGCAAGGTGTAGTTGCTGTATCATTCCGAGTTCTGCAGTTTGGCATTTTTAGTGTCGTCGTCTCCCCCCACCCCCCCCCCCCTTTTTTTTTTAGCATAACTTCACACGTTAATCTGGTAACATCTGCTGTATATTGCTGTATCATCCGTAGCTCCTGGGAGATCCTTATATTTCAATTTCCGTGACCTCACGGCAGCGCCCCAGGGTGCTGGAGCAGTCAGGGTTAGGTTTATCCTATTGATACGGAGCAAGATTCCAGCCCTGTGCGAAGCGAGAGATACTTTCTCCTGGTAAGACGTGCGTATGGAGAACACGTACGTAAGAAAAGCCTGACGGAGCAGCCCCGTTAAGACCCTGCGGTACCGAATCGTGTCTGCCCTTCTGAGGCAGCCGTGGGCGATGTTTCGATTGCGTCACGGACTGGGCTGGTTGGTTCGGGGCGGCGCGGCCCTCTGCCGGAGGAGACCAGCAGCGCAGCGCTGCGGGGTGGGCCCGCCTGCCCGAGCTACCAGCACTTGCTGCGTGGGCTCCTGGATGGCGTCCCCTTCCTCACTCCTCCTCGCTCCGGCTTCCTCCTCAGCTCAAGTTCAAAGGCACCGCCTTTCTTCCAGCGCTGTAGCAGTGGCCCTTGTGCCAGCCAGATCATCTGATTCCTTCTCTTTTCCTTCTTCGCTGTGTCCGTGGGCATCTGTTCAGCAAAGCCTGCGGTTTTTTGTATAAACCGAAAGGCGAATGGTGGATCCAGTGTTACAGGACCTGCTACTTCCCCAAAGATTATTATCTGGTAGCTTTGACAGAGAATTGCGTGCCCTTCTCATAAAAAAGGAAATAAAACAGCTTGAATCTTTGCGTTGTTAGCCCTGTCAGTTTTGGGTAATCCAAAGATACCCGTAAAAGAATATTGACCTAGAAATCAGCATTTTGAATGTAAAAGACACTTAAATTTGAACAGTGATCACGCAACATGGAACAGGAATGAGATCAGACCAACTTAATATACGTGGTTTCACTAACACAGAGTGTATCTGCTGTTTTGATAAGCCTGTAGCATAGCACAGCTGTTTGGGTGTTTTGTTTTTTTGGGTTTTTTTTTTTTGGTTTGTTTTTGTTGTTTTGTTTTACGGGCTTTTGTAGCTTAGGAAAACGCCGCCTTTTTGGTTTTTCAAGAAACTGCAGTTTTCATATAGTACTGGTGTTGAGGTTAAAGGGAGTTAACAAAGGCAGAGTACAGCTATACTACTGCAGTGGGAGTTCAGTGGGAACCTCCCTTCTCCCAGTGCTTCTTGTTAATGGAATTGCTGACGTTCATAAGGAAGTCGTTGCTCTATACTGGAGAGGAAGTCAGAGATGGTGACTGGGGAGAAGTAACCATGAATTGTGAATTGAAATGTTACTGAGTAAAGCTGAATTGCTCAAAAGCAGTATTACTTCAGTAATGAATGAGTGACATGTATAAGCAGCAGTAATTTGTACTGGAGACCAAAATTGTGTAATAAAGTAGGGAAGAAATTCTGGTAGAAATACTTGATAGGTTAACCCAGGCCCCTAGCGTTGTGGTGGGAGAGAGGCATCTTTTAGAGCACTCTTTCAGTTACAGAAGCATGGAAAATAGATTCTCACAGGGCAGTCTGGATGCCCCAATCGAGTCTTCCACTACTGCGAGCAAATGCGCACTATGACTCACGCAACAGTTTTCGGGCTCCAAATTGAAACCCTCATTGCTCCTCTCAAAAGGCTCTTCCACTGTCTGATTTCACTGATTTTCAGAAAATCTAGGTTTCCATTCTAGCACAAATGCAGTTCACAGCCAGCTTAGGTTCATTTGTTGTTGTACAAATAGTCTCCTTTCGTGTAAATGCCTCTTTTCTCTCCCTTGTGTTCTGCACATGCTGCATCTGCGGATAGCAGTTTTGTGTATTTATAGCCCTTATTTTGTTCTAAACCAGCAGTTCTTAACTTTTTCATGCCCTTCCCCCTTTCCAGGATGTATTGCATGCCCCTGTAGTTTAAAGACCACTGGTTTAAAAAACAAGCCCTTCTAGTCTTTTCCTGTAAAGCAAACTTTGTGTTCCTGTGGCTGAAGTTACTTACGAGAAGGTTTATGTAAGATTATTCTCCTAGTTGCTGGATCAGGTAAATATTATAAATACAATTTGTCCTATCTAATGATATCCTGGTCATAGTGTATGTAGGATATATATGGTTGTATTTATCCCTTTCGTTGATGTTTTCCTTTGAAATTACAAAGTACTCCTATTATCATGAACAGGTTTAGTTCTGTTCCAGATGCTGTGGGCTGATAAAGTAGTAATGCATCCTCTGGCAGTTTCTTACAAGATCAGTTGCTATGAAAAGATTGTGTTTACCCGAAGTGTATGAGGTCTACTCTGAAGAACAGGTTTATGGTAGGCATACAACTCCTAACAGACAAGAACTATAATTTATTTTTTCCTTATTCTGCTACTTGAGAAAAATCTTCCTGGCTAGATTAAAACTGGAAGTCAGCTCTGAGGCTTTCAGATGCAGCCTCTTTGGTAGCTATGTCAACATTAATTATTGTATGCCTCTAATGTTACCATATGAACTGGCATCTCCTCTGGCCTGCAAAGTTTATCCTGGGTAAACTTAGCTCGCCTTATTTAATTTTCATATTTGATCTGTAAATGTTTGCAAAGACCTTAACCAATGTTGTTAACTGTTCATTGTTCTGTTTAGTAATGTGGGCAGAATGCATAAAGTTTTTGAAAGAGGTTGCAGTTATTCTTTCTCACTTCAGGATTTTTCTATTCGTCCTACTTCTGAAATACTCGTTTATGGTTGTGCCTGCTGTCGGTGTCCGTACTAGGTCTTGTCTTCAGCCTGCTGCTGCCTTGCAGGAGACAGAAATCGAGGTGAATAAGTCCGTCCTCTTCCTGCAGGTGGCATGCATGATCCCTCTGTTTTCTTCAGTTGTTTTTCTGCCTTCCCTGCAGCAAAAGGAGGCTTTGTCTATTTGCTGAATGCCAGGTTATCTTTGTGGTTTGGTGGTTCTGGAAATTTAAAGAAAGAATCTTCAAGAGAACAGAAATTCAAGCAAGGAAGGGCAGCAATAGTCCTCCTCATCCACTCTGTCCTTGCTGTGCATGGTGGGCCTTACTATGACAAAGTTTAGCCGTGATCAGACTCAAAGATTAGCTTTCAATCATAACGCGTGTTTCCTACTCCTCCTGCCCATCACTGCCACCAGGTATTCAAAGCATCAAGATGAATGCAAAATCCATCCTATGCTCTTAGTAGCATTTAAGGTAATCCTCCTGCAGATTGCAGCTGTACGGTTCATAACTTAAAAGATTTCTTGAGTGAGGAATGGGATAGTCATACCTGTTTTTTCTGTAGACCAGGGCCTGTAAGTGAGTGACTTCACGTCCTGTAGTTTTATGTTTCCCTGGCATCTCCACTGTGTGCACTAGATGGATGGAGCTTCTCAGGATACTTGCTTTTAAGCTGCTTTTATAGCAGCATCTCTTGCAGAATTTACTTTGGAATCTCATTTTCCCTGCTAGCATTATTTTAGTTTAAAATGGATGAAGATTGTAAAGATGTGTCTTTTCAGCTAATTGGTTCTCAGCTGACCCCTCTACTTCTACATTCTGTGCCTCTCCAGGGTTCTGTTAAATAATATTTATATTAATAGTACCATCTACTCCTGAATCCCTCCTGTGGTTTATAAGAGCATATTTAAGTATTACATTATGTTAACCAGCTTCACTGATAGCTCAGGATTTAAGTTGTTTGTGTTAGCAATTCTGCTGCTAAGTTCTTCATCTCCTGTGAGTGTTGTAAATAACAGAGGTTGGGACTGCAGAGAAGGAGTCTTCTCACAGCCTGGGCAGCAGGGGCTGGGATTCCCCAGCGCTGCAGGGGAAGGGGTAGCTGGAACTCTCTTGAGATGCATCCACAGTCAGCTTGCCTTCCTGGGGTGTTTGGTATATGTGGATCAGTGTTATCAGCAAAGAGGGCACAGCAGAGGAGGCAGAAAGGGAGTGGAGTGCTGTCTGTGCGCAGCAGTTCCTGAAAGAGGACTGAAAAGCATAGAAGCACAGTAACCCAGACTAGATGAGATAAAAAAAAATCAGAGACTGTGAAGAAGAGACAGATGACCAACATCGGGAGACCAGAATAGGTGAGGTTCTCTTTTAGCAAAGCTTAATATAAAAAGTTAAACAAAAATGTTTCCTCTATGCACAAAAATCAAATTTGAAGAATTTATAGGACTTTGCTGTATTTCATCAGGTTATTAGTAATTCATGTTCCTGGTACATATCATTATGTGCTTTTGCTAACTACAGAGGCCTATCAATTGAATTTCATAATACTCTTTATTCTATTACTTACTTGTTGGGTGGGGAAGATGGCAGTCTATCCATGTAGAAAGGTGTGCTATCCCATACTCAGCTACGTGACAAGACAGCAGTATCTGAAGCTCTCGCCTTTGCTAGCCTGTCTTCTTACATGTTGAATTTCTGCTTGGATCTTCTATAATCCTAATGATTGGCCATGCTTCCTGTTCATTTGCTTACTGCCCTTTCTTACAAGTGCTGGCGTTTGACCTGACGGTGTAAATACAGAAGCGTTGGTGCCTTTTCTTGAAAGAACCATTGAATTGATGGAGGAATTAACTGCAGAGATGTCAAGCATCCGAAGCTCTGGTGCAGAAGTTACTTCAGGAATAAAGCAGGAATTTAAATATAGATTTCATGGTAAGATAATGTCATTGTGCTACCACTAGATTAATATGTTGGCCCAGGATAATGCTGGCTTTTGAAGAGCTTATCTTCAAATGTTTAAAAATCTGTTCTTGAGTTTTACCATAAAATGATGTGGTCCAGCAGTCATCTGGCTCACATACTGGAAATGTTTTGGTTTTTTTACACGATTCATTACCATGCATTTGTAACTATGGTTATTTTCTCTTAAAGGATTTGTTCTGCCCTTTAATTATCATGATTTGGGGCATTCAGGTTTGTCTTATTACCAATGTAGAAATTCCTCCAGGACTACTAGCTTCTAAATAGGCTATGTGCCCATAAGATTTCCAGTCGTCCTATTACTTCTGCATTAGTCTAAATTAGGACTTCAGTGAGGTTATGTTGCCCTGCTGCATGTGTGAATCTTAAAACTTATTTTAGAGGTGCTGTGACTTGCTCAGTAGCAGTGATGTGTCCTTAGACTGATGAAATAATGAGTGAACTACCGTAGCAGATGTTACTACTGATAATTCGGACTCCACATAGCTTGAAAAAATCATGATGAGTCATTGCCTGTGCATGCTTGTTCTCACTAAGGTATTCCATTAATAGGTAGTGATCATTTCCCTTTCTTCTTGCATTATTAGGTATGTTCTTCTGTTTTCTGCAAGACATTTCTTTACGATCAGAAAATTAGAATATCTGGTTCTGTTTAGGAGATGTAGCACGCTTCCTGAAGAACTGCGTTGCCTTTTTTGTCCATTGTTTTAGTGATGATGGGGTCGTTTTAGATAGCAGAACTGCTGATTGGATCAGTTTTGTTCATTATTTCTTAGGTATTTTATAATTCTTTTTTCTTACCCTGATTTCCTGGTCTAAGATACTTAGCTGCTACTGATGATGTTCGTGATACTACTGCAGAATTACTGGCAACTTCTAGTAAGAATACTGAACTGGAAATGGCTTCCTAGGTTTCTCAGTCTTGTCACTTGGTATAGGAAGCCTGATGTTGTATAATTGCTGTATAATTTGTACTTTAAAATAATCAAACTCTATCTTAAGGACAGTTGGTTTTTTTAACTTCCATTATTAGAGTTAGAAGAAAGATTTTAACCATGAGAGCATCCTGGGTCTCAAGTCTTTGGATTGCCAGCCTGACTTTGTGAAGGATCATTTCATACCCACTTTCTTTAACGAAGGTTGCAGGTTTTGCTTAATGCTTTTATGACCAGGAGATTATATTGCTCACTACCTCTTCAGTCAGGTAAGCAAACAAAACTTCTAGTCTGTGTTCACAGTATTGATTTTTCCCTTCTTCTGATTATCTTAAACTGTGCCTGCTCTGCATACTTGGCTCAGATCTGAGCTGAATTTGCACCTTAGTTTGCCTGCTGCCCACACTGTTAAAACAGCATGGGACACGGTGTCCCTTAGCATCTCTTAATATCCTCCAGAATGTCTGAAGTCTGTGGTGAGTTAGCTTGCTGTGCTGGCCTTTGATGTGTAGTGCAGTTGGAATCGTTCATCAAAGCAGAAACATGGTTTAAGAAACTATTCCTAATCATCTTGCTGTTGTTAGCTGCTGCTCCGCAGCTGAGACTGCATGAAATGACTGCTTGAATCGTCCTCCATTTCCTGCGTCAGAAACTTCATGGTCCTGCCTTTCATTTTGGAACTGGTGCTGTTGTGTCATTTCCCAGCTGAGACCAGTGTGGAGGCTGCAGGTGCTGCTTCTTTCTGCTTCATTCAGCTGATTCCTGCAGTTGAACAGTTTAACGTGAACCACTGATGGAGCAGAGAATAACAAAGCAGGAGCTTGTGCAGGCAGGCGTCCATCGTTGCTGGGAGGCAGCAGGAACGAGCAACCACTTTCTCTCCATTTATACCAGTGCTCCTCTTTTCCTAGTCATGGTCTGGAGTGAACCCTTTGGCTGCTGTCACTGGTCTTGGCTGAGAAATTGTAAATCTTTGTATAAGACCACTGCTGGTGATCAGACGATGTCCTTTTTTTTCTTTTTTTTTTTCTTTTTAAATTTATGGTGAAGTGGACCAGGTCCGTGCATTCTGGCAAGTGCTAAACTCTCAGGTGAAAGGTAGAAGTTACCATCTGTTGCCATTTCTGCTACCTAAAAGCGCCTGTTTTCATGCTCAAGTCTGAATCCATCTTTCTTACACAGGGCACACACAATAATCAGATGAAGTTTACAGGCAGCCATCAATTGGGGTCACAATTGCTTTATTTCACAGATACGTCACTCTGCTGACCCGTGGTCACTTTGTGATGGGCTAGGCTGTTTCCTCCTTCGTAGTTTCCAAATTAAGGAACTGCTTACCTAGCAGGAATATGTATTGTACCCAGGTATGTGACTATGTAACTTCAGCTGTTGAAAATTCATCCCACTTCTATTATTAATGTTTGCGAGGTTATCCAGTTCTTCCTGTACAATATTCTGGTTCTCCTTTCCTAACTCTGTTTAGCAACAAATGTCAACACACTCTGGATTACTAGTGAAAAAACCCACCAAAACTAATCCCCAAACCTAACTGATAAAGTTATAATTCTAAGCGTTTACACCTAGCCATCAAGAAAGACCATGAATAGTTGCATATGGAGGTATTTAGAAAAGAGTAGTGCAGTCCATGTGTTGAAAAAAAGTTGTGTTTTTACGTGTTCTCTTTTTATCAAGATTTAAAATGTGTCCCAGAATATATTGGTGGATTTAGAAAAAGCAGATGATGAGGTTCGGCTCTTCCTGAAGGCATTTCAGCTCACTTGGAGCTAGTGAACTTGGTGAAGTAAACCAGACAGAGAACATGAAGATTTGAGCGTAGAGAAAGGTGGGAATTGCTTTCAGTCCGTGGTATAAGAGCTGAATAGAGTGGTGAGATTTTTGTATTAGTTGGGTAGAAACAGTGAGGGTTTCAGATCTCAATGTGTGGATAAGTGCATTAAAGAAGAAACTATCAAGAAAGGAGAAAGGACTGAGACCGCTTTAAAAGATGAGAACAGAACCTGCAAGCCACACTAAGATATGGCAAACAATGATAAATAAATGCCAGAAGTTTCTTTGGTCATTCAAATAAAAGAATGGGGAAGCAGAGCTCTCATTGCAGGTGATAGCATTGTAACATTTGGTTCAGTCCTTGGTAAGGAAGTGGGGAAAAGGCAGGATGATTAATGGACATGACGGTTTAGAAACTAAGGCAGATGTAAAAGGGAATGATGCTAAAGCACTGAAGTCCAGGTGAACTGGTAAGCTCCAAAAAAGACTTGGACAGATAGATACTCTTAATATGACTTCAGTGCATGTCTGAAATTGTAGGAGAGAGTGAGACATTGAATACATGATAAAGAAAATAAAATACAATTACCTTATCAAAAGTAAATTATGCTAGAGTAACCTGACACCTTCTCTGATAAGACCTGCTTTTTCAAAAGTCGGTATTGCCTGGGTCTTTGGTAAGGCACTTGGTAGGAATCTACATAGAAAAATCTTGTTTAAGCTGTACAAGAAAAATGCGTGTTGTAGGAAGGGTTGTAACGGTGGTCACCAGATGGACAAGGAGGAGTGACAAGTAGTTTTTGGAAATGGAAGGAAAGGGATGGGGACAGTTGTTAGTGAATACAAGGTTTTTTTGATGATTGGCTTAGATGTGAGGGGGTGACGAATCATCTGCCCGTTTGGGCTTTGCACAATAGACTTCAGATTCAAAATAAATCAAAAAAACAAAAGCCAGCATTGAAGGGTTATACTACAGAGATTTAATGGTGTTTCACTGCTGGGAATGGCACAAGTGTTGCACCGATGTGTATTTTAAACATGTAAAAATCCTATTATTTCGTCTCGAGTTTGGTTTTCATAACTGGGAAGCATTGAGTTAATAGTTAACATGTGAACGTTAAAAGAAAGTGGTAGCAAGCAATATTGCTTTCTTTCATTTTGTAATTGTGTGGTATTTATAAGACGCTGTGAGGTCATTGGCATCCGGTATGAGCCACTTCCTGAAAACCTTGTTTTACATGGTAAATCTAAAAACGTATTTCTTAGAAAAACTCAGCTGTGTTTTGTTTTCTCTTCTCTTGCTTCTGACTGTCCACCTTACTTTTGTTTTTACTCCAGAGCTTATATACTGCTGCAGAATAGTGATACCTCGTGATGGAGGGTAATGCTGCAGAGGGCACAAGCTGTATTGGAGAAGGTACCTCAGAGAAAGGAGTTCACAAACCCCAGTGCAGTTGGTGGTAGCATGAAAACAACTTAAACACACAGTCTGACATGTAGAAAGTATTGACAGTCTCAAGCTTTAGTAAACTGTGAGTCATATATTGACAGATAATCCGATTATGTTTAAAATAATGAGGTAAAAACCAGCATCAGCAAAATGATTTTGTGTTCTGATTTTCCTGTTGAGTTCCAGATATCTAAAGGGCAATTAGTTTCTTGCAATGCTAGTTTAAACTAATTTCTTGGGGTTTTTTGAATGCAAGGTTCTCATGCGGTCAGTGGCTTCTGAACTCATAGGTTCTAAAAGTAGCCATCAAATTTCGTAAGAAGAAACAAGCATAGATGTGTGTGAAAAAGGATCAGGCTGTTATATTTAATTACTCATTTGATTAAGATAAAACATATTTTTGCATTTTATAACGTGATTGTTTATAATAAGAAAGAGATCATTTCAGTCAAAATGTGTTCTTTAAAATGCTGAAATATAGTGATAATAGAGCAATAGGAACTAATTAAGCTGTGGCAGGTCAGTGCATGTGGGAACCAGGCGAGAGGAAGAGCACGTCTGACAGAAAAATTAGAATTCTAAGGTAGTTTAAAAGAGTTGGGTCTGGTTTTGGTTGTTTTTTTTTTTTTTTACTCTAACCAAGTTGGATGAGCTGAAATAACTAAAAAAATGTATGTATTTTTTAAATAACAGTGTAATCCTAAAATGTGTGGGTGATGTTTTTGGGTTGAGTTTTTTTTGGGTGTGTTTTGTGTTTTTCATATTAATTGGCTAAAACACTAGTTAAGGCTAATATCTAGGCTAGCAGAGTAAAGACTAACTAGGACAGCTTTGTAAAGGAGTGCTTTGATTTATAAATTATCTAAGTTTTTTAATATATGAAGATACAGAGCTTCTGCTGTGAAAATCAGTGTTTGAACATCGTATCAATTTGAAGCTCGAAGATAAACATGAAGTTTTGGCATCAATTTGAAGCTCGAAGATAAACATGAAGCTTTGGCATTAATAATATATTCATTCATTTCAAGTCTGGTTATTTTGTTTGCTGACCATGCAAGAGATACTGTAACTTGCTAGACTTCACAGAATTACTAACAATGGGAAGTTCTTAAAAATACAAATAGTTCTTGAATTTACAAACATTTTTATAATAATGTGGTTTTAGCCAGTCAGCATGCTGTTTTGTAATAGCTATAAAGTCTTTATCTCCAGAAAGACATGCTGCCCGTCAACATATAGTTGGCAACATTCCTATAAATTCCCATGGTAATTTTATTGGTAATTAGCATTTGTCAATAGCTTGTCTGTCATAACCCTTACATGTCTCAAACCTCTTCTGCCCGTACAGCAGTCAGTTTGCACATTTCTAAAACTGCAGTTCAGACATCAGCTTTGTGGCTTTTATTACCTCTGTATGAAAAACACAGGTTTTAAACTTACTTGAGATGCCTGTGTTCACTGTTCTGTCGATGTTTTTTCTTCCTGATTTTTTTTTTTTTTTTTTTTTTTTTTCCCCCCCCCCCCTTGTCTAAGTTTCAAACTTGTGGCTGTGGAACCAACATCCTCATCAGTGTGTTCTTACTTCTGGTGTTTATTATTTTAAAATTTGCCTCTTTGTATGAATCCCCAAAAAAAGACTATGTACTGAAGTGACTGGGAACCGTGGGAGTGTGCATTTGTTTGGGATCAGGCTCTAACTTCACAACAGCAGGTTCAGCTCATGTGTCTTAATATGAGGCATTAATGTACTTGTCCCAGTGTCATCATGCAATTGCTATGTTGTCAAGGCTATCACCATGGGATTTTGTTTTAACTCAGTCTGCTTCGATTTGTTAGTTCTGAAACATTAATAACTGATACAAGTTACCACTTTACAGCACTGGCAGCTTTGGGACTTTAGGGGAAAAAAGCCCTAAACCTGATAGCACTCTTTGCTATAATGCTTCCCTTGCTGATGTTCATAGTGAGGATCTTGAGATACTGGGTTAAATCGAACACTCTGCTTCTGTTATCTGAGCCTCTTGTTTAGAGCTAACGGAGAATACAGTACTTGTGCTGAGAATACAGTAGCTTGCATTGCCTTTAGCATGGTGGGTAAGAATTGTAGATACTAAGGTAGTACTTAAGGGAGGCACTTACACTGAGAAGCCGTACTGATTGTCAGATTTGAGGTCCTAGTGGACTTTCCTTTCAGTTCAGACTGCTAGAGGCGTGGGTGATTTTTGCCTTCACCTGTAGCTTGGTGGTGGTGTTCACCTTCTGAGATTATGTGGGAATATCCCATTGAATCAGTTTTCACCAGTTCTTTGTCCACTGCACAGTCTGGTTACCCGACAGGTGAAGAGAATTGGGTGAAGTTCTTCTGGGGGAGCATGAAGATGAAATACAATAACCTCTGAAAGAAATGAATTTAGATTAAGTGACCTAAAGCCTTGGAACTACAGAGTTGTAGTACAGCTACAGTAGAAATGGACTTGGGGTTGAAGTTCACGTAGGTAATTATCACATTGAAAGAACACCGTGTGTTTATTCATGTTTAAAGTATCTCGTCTTTGGGTGAAACGTTGGCACGGGCACGTAGACTTAGCTGAAAATTGTGTTGGAATCTGTTGGTTTTCTACATTGCTTAAAAACCTAAATCTTGAAGTACTTTGCAAAAGGCGATTTAGCCTTTGTATGCTCTTGAGAAACGTTAAATTGCTTTATTGGTTTTACATTTGGTGTGCAATAGTCACTTGCTGGCTTTACATCTTTATTATATTCCCAACTGCACACCTAGCGTTGCGCTTGTGGAGATTTTACTTACATGAATAACGGTGAGCAGTATATGGCTTGACAGTTGCAATTTCCCTAAATAAAAGTAAAATGAAGTAAATAAAGAGTTAAACAAAGAAGACGAGCTCTTAACAGCGTATCACTGCAGTTTCAGATAGTTATCACTAGGAGGACACATAGACCGTGACATTAAGGAACTAATCGTTTACCTTTTGATATTAACTGGTTTGATACTAGAAAATCATGTGTTGAAGGGTTGCCATGTAATAATGTGTTAATTAAGATATTTTATTTTACTTGAAATTAAAAATGAGGATTGTGTGATGGACTGAAAATTGGTGTGATAACGTTTGGAAATCTCACGGTGATTACTTTGTCAGTGAATCAGAGGAACGCTTGTTCTCGAGGGCATACGCCAGCTAGGAATAGATGACATTTAGGTGGAAGTGATCCCTTTTTTTATTGTTTATTTTACAATTTTGTGTTGCAGGAATTCCTTACACCTTTTTCTGAAATGTTTATGGTGGTTTCTGCTGGGCAGGACATTATGTAAAATGGAACACTGGCTGGGATCTGATACGGCTTTTGCCGTCATCTTGATTCATGTTTAATCTGTTTGTGATCTTTTACAGTGTTTGCAAATAGGTTTTTCTTTTAGTTGTCTATATGTGTTTACTTGGATTCTGATATACAGTGTCTGTATCAGGTTGAGTAATATGGAAATTAGTCTAATTGATTTAAATAGTTTGTAGACTGCCCATGTTGTTGAGGCAAGCTGTTACCTAATAAAGATTTCAGAATCTGACTCTTTCTGTATAGAATCATTATTGATATCACACATGCAGACAAAGATGATAACTGAAGCATATGCTTTAAATAAAATGACATGAGAAAATGAAAAATGGTTTCAAATTTAAAGTTAGTGAAGGATGCATGAAAATAACACCAGATGGAGAGAAAGAGAAACTAAGACACAGATTATTAATAAGTGTGATGTGTTACTGTTGTATAGAATAGAATCTTACAGGCTTCCAGTGTGTAAAATTCATTGCAACTTCTGTAAGAGTTGCTGTATTGTGTAGAAGTGGGGAAAAAAAAGAGCACAACCCAGTTTTAAGTGATTTTTTGAAAACTTAGTAATTGTTTTGCCCTGGTACGTCTGGGGAGGGTTGAATGATATCTTAATAAAAAATACTATTTGTGAAATTGGAATGGTTTTACATCTCTAGGTTCATAAACTTACTTCACTGGGAGACATTTTCCTCAATATTGAAGCTTGTTTCTGTAGTTTCATTTTGGTGGACTGAACAACAAACCACTGAATCGCCCTTTGATAAAACTGGCAGTCTGGAATTGCTGCATAGTTGTTTTATTGAACTTTCTGCGTTAGAACAAGCTTGTTCACCTTCCCCTCATTATCTGTGTCTAACACTTTAATTTCTCACACATTTGCTGGTACTGCTGTGTTGCTTTCATCCTTACAGCAAAACCTTGTTTTTAATTTTCTTGCAGACTATAGTTCCTGTCCATCCATTTGTATTCTCTCAGTTCAGTTGACTTTATTTTTCGTGCGAATCAGTCTCTGCTTTATAACAGAACTTGGTGTTCTGCATGAGGCCCTTTGTGTTGAAAAACAAGGACCCAGCCTGGTTCCAGACTCGACTAAGATCTTACTCAAGTATCTGTGCTGACTCTGGACAAAGCTGGGCATTCTGCAGAGCTCGGGCTTTAGCCCCCTGGACCATTTAATTCTTTATAACTTGCATTGAATTACAAGTTTGTCAAGGCAACCATTTTTCTGAAGCATTGCTGCTAGGGGCCCTGCGGAGATTCTTCTGTAGTGTGCAGAGCTTTCTAGAAGTCTGGAGTAGGACCTGACTCAGCAAAGTACTTCAAGTTCTTCTTTTGCTACGTGAGTTTTAATGACTGAGGCTTCTCAGTCTGTCTTCATGATTTTTTTGAAAGACCTACTAATCACCATCATAAAAAATAGCCTGGAATACTCTAAACAATGATTGAAGTATTGAGCAGAAATACTGTATAATACTACTTGTTATGTCATTAGAGACCTGCACCAATTTTGTAAATGATCGAGTTACAATTTTGATAAGTTTCGAGCGTAGAAGTCAAAGATGAGACCCCCTATTATTACCCAGAGAAAAGACTACAATCCTTTTTACATGGGGAGAATGAGGATGAGACTGCAACACTTAATTGTGGAATGTTCAAAATGAGGGTGGTTTTTTGTTGGTTTTTTCTTCTTTTTTTTTTTCCCAAAAGTTGGATGAAATGCTGTGTAATGAAGAGTTGCACTGGACCGATGGAATGAGCGAGGCTGCTTTCAGAATGAATAAATGCTGAAGTATAGTTCTTGTTCATACTAGAGAATGGCTGGTGGTACTATCAGAGCATTAACGCAGAGAGTAATTACAGTATCACAGAATATTTGCAGTGTTCTAAAAAGGCAGTACTGCGTTGGTAGTGAAGTAAGTTTTTGATTATTCAGGCCCTTTAAATTAGAAGCTTGCTTGCTACATTATATTGCATTATACAGATTTATTTGATTACGTTTTTGTTTTACAACGTAGAAATTTTTAACCTTTGACTAAAAGTGAGTCTTTTGGCAGTCACTCAAAGCGTCACATTAAGATAATGCTTCAGATTTTGAGAGAGTTACCAAAACAGATCAATACTGAGATCTTGTTTTGTGAGTAAAATCAAATTAAATCATGTCTCATAAATTCAGCTGTGAGAGTCACGGATTGACAGTTGGCACAGACTTGGAAGAACGATCAGGGCAGGGGAAGATGGAGGAAGGCAGGAGGTTAAAGCAGGCAACCATCTGATGGGCAGACACTTGAAAAGGAAGCAGTACAGATGGCAGTACCACTGTGACTATTAGTATTTGTAGCGTAGCACATTAGGACACTGTGTGCATTTACCACTAGGAGTGTAGTCATATGTGAAATCCCAATTTTTGCAGCGTTTAGACTCCATTACAACAGATTTGCTAGACTTGCATTTTGCAGCCTACGAGGTGTTACAAAGAGCAAATCAAGTATGAAGCAGCCTTCTTCCTTCGGCTTCGGCACCGTATAATGTGAACTGGAGGCATGGGCTGAGGAAGTTTAAATGTGCTGAAATAGAGGGTCGTTATATATCAGCTTTTCTCAGCTGGTTGCCAAAACTGAAATACTTTTCCAAAGTAAGTACAGGTTTATTTCCAGAAAATACCAAGGATGTAACATTCATTCTTCTCTGATCATAAGATCAAAAAAAAAAAGGCAGCCTTTCTTTGTCTCCACAAATAGAAGGATTTTTATGCTATCATTTCAGTGAGTAATGTTAGATTTGGTACTCTCTTGCCTTGGTGTAGAACTACAGGACCTCTCAGCACTGATGGAGAACACTGTCTTTGCAGCAGTGTATTGCTGAAGTTAGCATCATTTACAAGGTAAAGGGAAACAGAATTGGATCATGGTGTTGTAGAGTGGTGTAGGATTTGATGTAGCTTCTCTCGTATTGCCAATTTCTGCTAGTACAACCTTAAAAGTAAGAGACCAGTTCTGCGTAATTCTCACAAAATTTCTTAGAAATAGTCTTTGTTATGCTTTTCAAAGATCCTAAGGATAAAGCAAAAATTACACAGTTTATTTTACAATCATAACAAACACTGAATTAAAGGGTTATTTTAGCTTTTTTCCCAGAAATAAATCTATCTTCATAATGCTGTACTCCGTAGTTGATATTTTTTTCCTCATACTTTACATTAAAGCCTTTTTTGGTCTCCCCCTGCCTTCCCCCCTCCCCCCCCCCCCCCCCCCCAGCCTTTTTAACTAAAAAAGGGTTTTATTGCTAAATGGATTTTCTGGTTTTAAGTGCTGCGAGTGGTAGCATTATTAGGGTAATGGATGAGTTTGGGAATGACAATGAACTGTATGTTGTGTCGTTGTCCATGTTAGAACATGATATTCTGCTTTGACCAAAAAGGTTTGTTGCAACAGGAAAGCAATTTCATCACCAAACAGTGTCTGTCTTGTAGCTGGTGTAGCTGGTTTATTGAAGATGGAAGGTAGTGAACCAACATGGGATTAAAGAAGGCTTTGCTATCTATTCATGTGACCCATCTTAATAGCTTTTAACCAAACAGTGGAAAAGTACAGGAGTGTGTCTGTAGGCATTTGGCAGTCATTATTTCCAGAAACCATTTCCAGGGCCTTCATTTGTTTCTGTTAATTTTCATTAGCTGGTTATCAGTTTCTTGAATTTGATAACAGTCTTGACACATTCCACAATTTTTTTGAATTGATACAGAGTGTGGCAGAAAAGAGAGGGAGAACGAAGGAAAGACCAGAGTGTTCATCCCTCTATATTGTGCATAGAATAGAATGCTTGTGTAGAACTAAATAGAATAAATGCATGTGTAGAAATGGGGACTGAAGTCTGTTCAGTGCATGAAGGGTTGGTCAAGTGTTTTTTCCAACAGAAACAGTGCAAATTGATGTACAGAGAGTTTTCAAACTGCATTTATTATCAGTTATCTCAGAGCTGTTGGCCACTAAGGGTAAAGCTTGCATAGCTTGCTTCTAACCACAGTACTGATAAGTTCTAATGGAATTATGTCTCCATATTTCAAAAGATGTCTTGAAATCTCTTGAAGAGGAAGGTAACTGACATAAATGTACCCGAACAGGAAAAGAAGGATGTAATTCCTGGTATTGTTCAGGGTATTTTTCTTTTCGGCTGAATACTTGAGAAGCAGTTGACTCACTAACAGGAATGACAAGCTAGGAAGTTTTGAAGGGAGTGCAGTGATCGGACTTGATAGTTCATACTTAAGAAGTCAAACCCCTTGCTGACACCAGATCAAAGTTAGTGAAGTGCATGTTAAAACAGCACAGGATCTTTTCTGTGTCTTCATGTTTCAAATATTCAGTAACACATAATTTTCATATCTGTTTGGTAAGAAAACTTTGGAGTTGATTTACATTTGGGTTTTTTTGAGTAGAAAGCACTGCTTTGACTGGTTGGTGTGTGGTTGTTGGGTTTTTTTTTTTAACCAAATGCTGAATAAAATCTTTGGAAACTGATTATGAGTAGTAAAATACTTAGAAGAGTAGTATTAGGTATTTCAATCTTGCCACGTGGGTCACAACATAGTCAAATTATAGGAAGAAAATATAAAAAGGTAAAAAAATTATCTGAGGAGGTAAAATTTTGGATCAGATTAATCTAGAATATAATTCCCTATTTGTAAAGACAGGCCTTATAATTTCAGAATGCTTTAGGCTGACACACCCACACCCCCCACACCCCCCCCAACTATACTGCAGTGTGTGAGGTCATGGATGGCCTGGTTTGGAACCCCTGACATCCCATTACACTGTCGTAGGTAACTGAGCTGTCACAGATGTAAAGATTAAATGAGGCAAACTGCTGTATATTGTGCATAAGAGAAACGGTACTTTTCTACCTGCATTTCATTACTTCTTTCTTCTAAGGTTCTTGCCTCTCTATTTTTTCCTAGTTAGGTATAAAAGATTGGCCAGTTTCAGGAAATAAAATCAGATGTGATGGTTCATTTCTCTCGTGGAATGATGAAATACCATCTTTTCAACAGAGAGAGGTTGTGGTCAGACTAGGAGGGCAGAATGTCTTTGTCCTCGGTGTCATTTCCTTGGCTGACAACCATGGGGTCAGCATGTCTTTTAATAAAATATTCTGAGCTTGTGTATATCATTGTTGATACTAGAAGTACAAATCAAATCTTCCTTTTGCTGAGGTTTTCATGTTTTGGACAAGAGGGTGCCTTGAACCTGCCTAGGAGAAGCCTACAGTTGCCAACGAGATTGATCCCTTCAGGAACAGCAGTGTAGGTGAATGACTGTATCTGAGCAAGTCACGCTAGACTCTTTACTGTCAGTGGAGAGCTACTTTAAGAAGTTTAGGATGTGATCCCTCATTTTCTCATGGAGAGACTGGATTTAGTGAAATGAACCATACTAAAGGCTCCCCTATTTTAACTAGATCTCCTTTACCTCCAGTGGGTACCTAGACAGCTGGTTTAGATGCGGACACCTACGTTGTAGAAGTCAAGTGAGGTAAACCCCAATCCCAGTATTGGGTGATTAGATTACTCTGCTTTGTAAGATCCCTTTGCAAGGCGTCTTGTCCCTAAAGAGAGTCAACAGTACCTCTCAGTTTGGTATCGTCAGCAGACTTGCTAATGGTGCATTCAGCTCCTGCATCCAGATCTTTGATAAATATATTGAACAGAACTGGCCCTAGAATTGAACCCTGAGGAACACTGCTGGTGACTGATCGCCAGCCAGATGTAGCCCCATTCACTACAACACTTTGAGCTCTGCCCTTCATCCAGTTCTTCACCCAGCGCATCATGAACCCCCTCATCCCACAGTTGTCCAACTTGTCCAGAAGGATGGGTTGAGGGACAGTATCAAAAGCCTCACTAAAATCCGGAAGAACTACATCAGCTGCCTTCCCTTCGTCCACTGGGCAGGTGACCTTATCGTAGAAGGAGATCAGATGAGTTCAGCAGGACTTCCCTTTGTGAACCCGGGTTGACTGTGCCTGATGATTGCATTGTTCTTTAAATGCCTTTCAGTGGTACCCAGTATGATGATCTCCATAATTTTTCCAGGAACTGAACTAACAGGTCTGTAGTTTCTTGGGTCTTCCCTCGTGCCCTTCTTGTCAGTTGGAGTAACATTGTCTGGCTTTCAGTCAGCAGGGACCTCCCCAGGCTTCCGAGACCTGTGGTAGATGATCGAGAGGGTGAGCTTTATGCAGCTATACAGTGCAAGGTGTGATTCCTCATGTCTTTTCACAGCAGAATCGGTGTAGTTCTGCTGGTTTGATGGTGGGACTTGTGCAAAATGTCCGCTTCAGTTCTTCCCAAGAAGCGAGTGCATCTTCTTTGGGTGCTGCATCTCTGACACATGATGATATTTCTCCCTGGTTATTGGTGGTGGTTCTTCCGGAGTTGTTTTCTGCACAAGTAGATGTCTCTTGCTGATAGTTTAATTACCGTGGATTATTTTAGGTATCATATTGATGACATGGGTGAGCAGAAGGAAACGGAATGGGGTTGTCATGACTACTGTGGGGTGTTTTAATTTTTGTACTTCCATTTGAAAATATTTTTATCTCTAAATTTTTAGGGATAAAAAAATGTGCTTTGCTGATTGTAAATTACCGGTCATACTTCAGACTCTCCCAATTCTAGCAGGGACAGGTTTTTTTGAAGGCATTTTTTCTGGAAATCAAAAAGGGTGAAAAGAAAACATACTCTTGGCAACTTACATAAAGGAAAATTGGTTTAGTTTAATACTCATAATAGTTGAGTACAATTTATTTCAGTGCTTACCCAAGGGTGTGATTTGTTTCAAATCAGATGGTTTTGCATAGAATTTCTCTAGAACTTTTATCAAATACTGATAGTTTTTGCTTGAACTAGTAAATTTCTGAGTTTGCAGCTAGTACTACTAACAGTAATTACATTGTTTTATTTAAATCAGTGTAATTCCTTATTTTTCCACAAATAGATCTTGCAATACTCATGTCTTAGTTGTGGTTAAAAATGTGTTTCTCTTGTTGAACTGATTCAGGCCTGTAATTACTGTGTAGCAAAGGCAAGACTGAAGTAATTTAAGGTATTTTCAGCCATTCAAGGGGGCAAACTAACTTCTTTATGACTAATCGAGTAAACATATTACTGTAATGCATAAGAGCGTGTCTTTTGTTTTCTGTGTACATTCATTCTTGACCTTTGTATTACTTGGACTATGAAGACAGTAGCGCAGGGACGGATGCGGTTCAGAATTCCTGTACCATCAGTACATTGTCAACATTGATCAAACAGGAATCCTTACACAGTGAACAACTCAGGTCTGGCTTTTAAAACAGAAGAGAAATTTTCTATTTTTTAAATACATCCGTTTACAAAAACTTCTTGCTTAAATATCTTATGTTTAGGGATAAACTATGTGATTAGTACCTATGTAGTTCCCTACTGGATTTAAGTTGATTTATGCCTTTGGCCTCTTACATGCTTACTCAGCAGTACCAGCAGTGTCCGCAGCACTCTGCTGTGATTCCGAAGCTAGTTTTAGCTTGTATTGATGGTCTAACCAAATCAGCCCAAGCTGAAAGTGGTTTAATTTGTCCTGTTTCTCAGCCTAACAAATCAGCCCTTGCTGAATTGCCTGTTACATGAGTAGCCTGCCACTTGTCCCATAGGTAGCTCAAGCTTGTTCTTAAACTGTCTGGCAATCAGTGTGGGAACTAAACAGGCGAAAAATCATTGCTCTGTCGTCCTTTGGTTGCTGGTGTCTCTTAATATTTTCCATGCGTTTACTGGAGGTTGATAATCTCAGGTATCCATTTTCTAAAAGAGTGAAATGTCTTTTGTTTGGGTTCCTAGAAACAACGCTGGAAGACTTTTTCTTTGTGAAACCTAGTTAATGTTATTGAACAATATAAACAGTAGGATAAGGAGTCTTGTGTAGGCTGGGATTTTTATGCTGTGTTGGTTTTCCTCTAGTGTAAGCTACATGCAGTTCAGGCTGCTGAGGAGCTTGTGTCTGAAGTCCCACAACTGAGCCACTTAAAAGAGCAAACCTACAACAGAGGATGTGAATTTGTAGAAAGTATAATAGGACTTTAAAGAGTCTTGATGGTTAAGATGTTTTTGTGCGGTGTCTTCATTTACAGTACATGCTTACAGTTGGTTTTCAAGGTATAAAATGCCAAACAGCAGTTAGGTGTGGTAAGTGATGATCTTGTATCTCCCAGCATTTCTTTCACATCCTGTATATTGATGACGGTTCCCCCCACTACGTGACCACACTTCTCCAATCCATATTCTTGTCTCTGCATGTTGGATTTAAAAGTGCGGTTTGCCAGTGGTTTTGATTGATTCGACTTTGCTGAAAGGCACTGGTCACACAGAAAGCAGGAAAGAATTTAAAAGAACCCTGCGTCCCTGCCCTGTACCTGCTTGCTCCATTTCTACTTCTCTGACAGATACTGCTACGTAAATTAACTATCTTGTGGTTAAATGAGTGTAATCTTTAATTTAAAATGAAAATATTAAAACAGCATTTTGGCAGAAGTTGGTAGCACTGGAAAAGTGCTCCTACTTGCCCTGAGGAGATTTTTTTTTTTTTCTGGGGGGTGTGTGTATATGACAGAAGCTGAAAAAGAGAGACTAAGTATGTGTGGGCACTGGCAGCAGCCACAGTCTTGAGGCTATGCACTGTATCATCTCTTCCTCTTTCTTCTTTCATTGCCTTGCAAAATGTATAGGCTTAGATATATAAAACAATACATTTATTTCAAAATTGTGTTAAATGAGCTCATCTTAGTCACTCAGCAGTTATGAAATGCTGCCAAGTGCTACACGTCTTGTACATTTATAGATTTTTTTTTTGTTTTGCAAGGGATGAAATACTATATAGTCGCTGAGGCAGAGAGAAAGCGTCTTCCTTCACCCGTAACATACTGAAGCATGGAGAAAGATGCTGAAAGCCAAGATTTCTAATTTGACCCTCCTACTTAGTGCTTCTGAAAGTGAAGATTCCTACTCAGTGAGGCTGTCTGCTTGTGGCAGGCAAAATTACCATTCACCACGTTCACAGCTGAGAGTTTTGACGAGGTCAGTAACCAGTTCTAGCACAGCATGGCTCCTTCTCCCTCCCCGCCAGCTTGGTAGCAGGAACAAGTGAGACTTCTGCTGCTTCCATTCTAACAAGGTACGAATTCCAGATCAAATGTTAGAGCTTCTTGTTTCTACATGAAGAAATCGGATTCAGCCCCTGGACGTGTTCCAAGCAGGGATATCATTAAATTTGACTCTGCTTCCAACTGTTAAAGCATGCTATCTGACACAACCAGGGAGAGAACTAAAATATATATACATTTCAAAGATACAAGGCAGAAGAAACTGTTAGATAATTTAGTCTGACATTTAGGGTATTGCAGGTCATTATGTGTAACTGTTACTCCCTGTTTTGAGCTCAGTAGCTCATGTTTGACTGAAAAATTAACAGGCATTTGTTGAAAATTTTTTTCAGAAAGGCATGCTGTCTTATTTTGAAGTTACTTAGAAATGAAGATTTCAACATCTCTTTTAGTAATTTGTTCTATTGGTTAAACAGTCTGTGCTTTCTTCTTTTTTGTCGTGTTTTACTGCATTTCTAGCTTGAATATGTCTAGTTTCTAGTTTTTGTAGTTTCATGGGAATTTTAAGCTGGCATAAACTGGCAGAGCTGCTGAAAGAAGCAGTCAGCTTCCCCCAGTTGCCTGTCCATGCTTTGATGCCAGCTGGCGTGGCCAGAGTGCTGGCGCCTGGTCCTGGCCTGATCTTCCTAGAGCTGAACAGCGAACCCATTGCAGAACCAGCAATGACACCAAAATCAGGTTTGTCCGGGGTCAGTGCCAAGATCCACCATAAAGGGTGCCTTAACAAATGAGGAGGTGGAACAGGGATGGGAATGAACAGTCAGGGATGAGAAACAGGTGAAGCTGCCTGTTTTGGTGGCTGTCCCAACAGCAGATGGTGAAACCGCGGAGTTACTTTCAGCTGTTGGTTCTTGGCCATTTTCTGCTAGAAATAATCATGTTCCAATGGTGGCTCGTGTTGCTCTGCAGCCAGCAGCGTGTCTCTGCATCTGTTGGTTGGTCCTCGTGGTGTTAGCATCACAGCTTCACAACCAGATGTACATCAGAACACTAGACTAGAAAATGCAGTTATTTGATATAGCAAAAGCTGTTCAGAAGCAAGTATTGTCAAGGTATTTACCCTGTTGATAAATTTTTAGTATCTGTGTAGTAATTGGCAACTAATATTCAAGGGAAAAAGGCTTTGGACTTTTACTAGAGGGCTTATATGGAGCAAATTATTCCCAGTGTTAGCAGGTTGAAAATGGAAATTCCCAGTAAGTGAGGACTGTGTTGAGTAAACATTTTTTTCAAAAAACAAACTCAGTCTTAAAGATACAAATTGATATTTATTAGGTAATGGTATGCTTAAGACCTAGCTGTTGAACAATATCTAATACTAAACCAGGCAAACTTCACGGTAAATAAAATGCTGTTTTCTCTCTACTGAATATTTGTCTCTCTTATGAGAGCATTTAATAGGCAATCTTTGTTTCTTATATTTTCAATACTCTATCATCCTTTTTAGTAAGAGGAGTGTTACCATCAACCTTTACAAATCTTGAGAGAGAGATTTACATTACACTAGTTGTCTGGTCTTCCTCTGTAGCCTGAGGAAGGGTGAGGTTTTCTGAGATAGAGAAAGAAAGAGATGGAGCTATGAAGAGCGAGATCCTAGGCAAGTCAAGCCCAGCAATACAATATTATCCAGTCTGCGCAAGGGAGTGGCTCCAGACCTATGCTGTAACTGCAGAACACTGATGTTTGTCCCTGTACGTGGCATGTGTAGCTATGAACTAGAAAGTCAGAATATCTACCAGTCTTTCGTGGCATCACATATGGATGTTATTCTCTATATAAGGAAAAAATCTCTTCCAGATACTGCTGAAAGTGTTGACTGATTTTTTTTTTTTAATTTTTTTTTTAGTGCTGTCAAAATACATTTTTTTTTTGTTTGTTTGCATTTAAGTTTACCAGTGACTCTTAATATGGTGACAGTTGTTACATAAAATTGTGCTATATTCTCTTCTCAAAAGATTGCAGTATTGTTTAGGCAACAGTGCTGAGCGGGTGAAGCATATAGTCACTATTCCTTACTATTCAGCATGCTGATTCCATGTCTCTTCTGGCAGCACAATGCAAAACCTACATTAAGTTAAGACTAAAAAGTATTCCTCTTTCTTTTGAGATGGATTTGGTTGTGGATAATCTGATTGTGTATTATTTCATCAAGAGTTTGTCTTCAAAGGTTCTAGCTGGTGCAGATCTCATTTTACACATGGGAACTGATAAACACAGTTGTAGAGGCCTGTTTTGCAAGAGGACTCTGTTCTTTATCTTTCTGTTTTTGCTTAGGAGCTCCTAACAGCCCAGTTCGTCAGAGCTATTGCCACCACTTAGGCCGAGAGTGAGGAGACCACTTCACTTGAGATCTGACCGATTGCCAGTGTACATTCAACTCATAAACGTCTTTAAAGTGACCATCTGATTTTTGGACTATCGTAAATGAAGCTCCTTGAAGCTGCCCAACCGCAGTTGTCCTAAGGATGCACCTCTTCTTAAGTTGTCTTCATTTCTACTTGACTGAGCCTCCCAGCTTTGTTACCTGTCTTCTCCTTTCCCTTCATACAGTTGCTGGCGGGCACATGTTCTTGAGCAGTCATGTCCTGGGCCAGGTGTCTTAGGTCCTGATTGTTCTTTTTACAGCTACTTTGTATAATTTTTTTTTTTGTTGAATCTGTGAAGAACTTTCTTAGGTGAAAGCTTTCTGGCCACCTGTGATTTTTATAGGAGAAATTCCTGTATTTTTCATTTAAAACTCTCGCTTTAGGTTTTTATTGAAGACAGAAAAGGGTGTGTCTCCTGTTCTTTTTCATCTTTGTTTCGGTATTCATTGTGCAGATATGTATTAGCCTGTTAAAGCTGTGAAATAGCAAAGTTGTGATGATCCTCGCTGGAGGTGGAGTAGTTTTAAAGAAGACTTTGCAGTCCAATTTAGATGTTTGTACTTTAAAATAATTGAAGAGAAATATGACTTTTTATTTACCAAACACTTGCAAGTAAACTTTAAATACCACCACAATAAGGAGCAAATAATTTTCTTCACAACATAGGATCTTTTCTTTCTTCAGAAGTCTGCGTGAAAAGATAGAATTCTTGCGAGCTATGAAAGTTTTCAGAAGACTGCTGCTATTTTTCCCTTACTATATTTCAAATAGTAAAACACAAAATTATTGACAGGCTTTCTCAGAAAAGGTTTCCAGGTTTGACACACCTTGCTAAACTACCATTTAACTTGTTTTCAGGTGGAAAATAAAGGCTATAAGAAGGGATGATCAGTTAAAAAGAATCTCAAATGATGAATTGTTACTGGAACCTTACTCAGCTGCCTTTGGGGTCAGTGGGAGGCTTAAGTTCATTTTCTCAAGAGGGCAGTGAGGCTCACACTCACTACAGTGCCTGCTATAGTATATAAGATCTACAATATATGTATTTTAAAAACATTCAAAACATAAAATTAAAATGAAGTCTTGTACTTGGTAAAAGCTGTCTGTGTGACTCCTTCAGATGCTGGAAGTACAATTATCAATAAAATATGAGCTTTCTAGTTCATTAAGGAATGTGGTTGTGGCTGTGTATCAGTTTTGTGCATAGCAAATTTTGAAGACTTTTTTTATTTGGGAGAAAAGAAATTGTAACTAGAAAAACCACAGTTTTAAAATGAATGGTAATTAAGTTTTCCAAACCTGTTAATTCAGCCATGGGTGAAACCATGAACAGAACAAAGAACTTTGCACTAAGAAGCATGGTCGTAGCTTAAACGTACCTTACTGACATACACTAAACAGGAATTTCCACGGAGGAGAAAGGGAATTAAGAACTCAAGTCATCTTAATTAAGGTTTTGGCAATCTGACCTTCGTGGTCCTTCTTGAAAACCCCAACGTAGGATGCATCATGAATGACATTTGAATTACTTGCATCTTTAACTACAATGGGAGAAAGGTTCCCTGTCATGCTGTCCTGGTTGCTGTATTCTCCATCAGGCACAAGTCTCTGGTAGGAGGGAGATTTGTGCGTTCCCAAGACCCTCTGAGCAATTTTCCATGGGGGAACTTTTCAGAGGATGGGGTAGAGACTGGTCAGAAAGGAGCCTGTGTCAGGAATGGAGACTGAGGGGGAGAAAATGAACAGTCTCAGTAAACGCTTAAACACAGAAACAAAGAATTTCCTTCAGGGATGCATCGGCATTATGCAAAATTAGGTTGTTAATGGACTGAGAACATGCCTGAAAAAACCTGAAACCACAGTTGACTAGGGGAGTTACTTAAGTCTTTTATTCATCTTGCTTTTAGTTTCACTGTTCAAGAATTCCATGTTTTATGTATTTTTCTGATAACACTGAGCTCTGGAGTTTACAGTGCTTTTAATGTGTTGATGATGCTCGCTCTGAAGAAGAGTGCAGGCAGCTCTTGGTGACTCAGGGTCTTGTAACAGTGGTATTAGAGACAAGATGGGAATCTGAAAGCAGACCTGGGTGGAAGTGAGCAAAGACATAGGTCCTCTGAAGACCGAGACAGAAGATTGTATTTTATTTGTATTTTGAAGAGACAGTAGCACAGAAATATCCCCTCAAGTCTAGAAAAGAGCTGTGGAGAGTGTGACATCTCTTTCTTCAAAGGGTTGGCCAAAAACTCAGTGGAGCTCCTTGTTGATCCAGGTGTCTTTGTAGGACCTGAGAGGGAGGAATGTTACAGAACTTAAAAGAAATAAAATCAGGCATTGGATTAATCTCGTGCCTCTGATGCATGACCTTTATCTATAGGGAGCAGGAAGACAGTCTGGGAGCCCAAGAACCAAGTCAGATCACTAGATAGGCAGAGACTGAACTGGGATTAAGAAGCTTGAGCAGGAGGAACATCGCAGAGGTAAACCACTGCACAGGCAGAGTTGCTCACAGAAGCATAATATCTGAAGAGTATGTGTTAAAATGAATATGTTTAACATAAATACATCTTACAAAGATTTCCAAAATATAAAAAAGAAAAAAAGCTAGCAAGACATCTCTTACAGTCTTTGAAATTATTTATTTGCTATGGGATGATGGGGATAGGGAAATGATGCGGTAGCTCCATTACCTGCTACAGGAGAAGTCTCCAGAAGTCAGCTTATGGAGAGATGTCTTCAGAAGGGTGTAGGATTTAAATCAAGGTATAAAAAGCCTTGCAGTGCAACTCTGAAATAATTTCAGGATGACTCTGCGCCGAGAATAAGGCAAGTGAAAATGGAAGGCATTAGCGCCCGTTGAGAACTGGATGCCCTGTTTTTGGAAACACCTCAGTGGGTTAAAAGCACTAACACTGTGGAATTGGTCATGTACCAGATTTGGTCTGGAACAGCAATAGATGAACATTCTGAGTCGACATTGTAGATAAAGTTCCTCTGTTGGCCCTACGAGAAGAACCAAAATGAGATGATGAGTAGAGAGTGAGATGTGCTTGAGAGTAGTGTCAAGACACCTGAGGCAGGGAAGAAGAAAAACATACCTTTCCTCAAAATAAATACAGCCATTTGTGATAAAAGGGTCATTTTGAGGCTTTGGAGAGTCAGTCTGGCAGAGACACTCGAGAGAACTGGGTAAGAGAAGGGTTTTGTTCTGCATTAACAGGGCATGTAGGAGATTGTATCTGTAATTGTGAAGAGGAGAAACAGAGAAAATGCTCTCAGTATTACACAGTATCTTGGCATGTACTTCTGCAAGGAGAATCCCTACAAGACACAAAACCAACCCAACCTGATGAACTGAAAGGGAGGCAGGTTGCCTCTCCCAGAGGATGGAGGTAGATGGCAAGTGTACCCTGGGATGGTGGTACAGGGGAGTTGAGACACTCGTGTTCATCCTTTGTTGCATCCAGAAATGATTAAACAAGTCTCACTTCTGGAACCATGGGAAAACAAGGGAAAGAAAATGCCCGTTCTTGTCAGCTTAACTTTCAGAAATCTTGCTCATAAAGGAGCAGGTTCCGTGACTGAAAAGGATGCGCAGGAGGAAGCAAGGAGAAACTACAGAACCTACCAGGAAAGAGGCAACGTGTGTAGGACTACTGCAATGTGCTTTGTACTTCGTGGGGTTGGATGAGGGAGGGAAGAAGGGAGGGAAGGAAAATTGTCCTGTTCTAATTTTGAATGATGCAAGTGATACAAGAAGACAAGAAAGAGGGAAGGCGGCAGTACAATTTGGTGGTTATTCAGTAAGTTAAAAGATGAGTTTTAAGTAGTTCTGCAGTTTGCTGTGACTTTGGGAGTGCCTACTAGGAGCAGAGCGCTAGAAGAGAGGACTGGGAGGGGTAGAGTAGGGAGGACTGTGAAATGGGTGGCGATAGCCATGTCAGCAGTTTTTTTCCCTTGGGGGCAAAGCAGGCTATGTGGTGGTTTCTACAAGTCAGGAATGTACTGAGTTGCCAGGCTGAGAGCAAGCCTGAAGGAGAGGACCTGTCCTGCAAGGACAAAGTGGGCAGTGGGGAGATTGTTTGTAAACCCTTTCATTTCTGTTACCTCACTTTTTCTTTTTTTTCCTTCTGTGAAATAAATCCTAGTTACTCTAGTTCTAGTAAAACTTGGATCTACAATTAATGATCATATTCTTACGGTTTTTAGGCGTCTTGTTATGGAAAGGTGCAGGCAAATCCATCTCCATGGTGCTGTCTTACTTGAGGTCCTGCCAGGCAATTTGTCAATACTGCAAATCAAAATACATATATATGTGAGTGCGGTTGTGAGAAATCACTGTTAGCTTGGACATACTAATAGATCCTCCCTATCTTTCATGAGACAGCCTCTGGGTTCAGGAGTGATCATTTGCATGATGGGATAGCTTCAATGGAAATTATTTTTCTAAGGCTTACTGTTAACCTGGGTTTTGTTAACAAATTGAACATAAGAAAACAAAGAAAAAAGACTTCTGAAAAATGGAAATTCATAACTTTGACCAGTGACAAAAATGTAATTAGGGTTTGGTTTTTATTTTTTTTAAGTGCAAATGGCCAGCTTTTGAACTAACGAGAAATCAGAGAGGACAAGGAAAATATTCTGTAGTTCTAGACAAGCTATATGAATGCAGATTGAGATGATTTGTTAGGCTTTTATTGTGTTTTAAGCAAGCAAAACTTTGCTAGTTTTAAAGGCTAAATGGAGTTTGAAGCAATTTGCTCTATGATACAAAATACAGTGATTCAGCATTTGTGATGAGAGCTATTTATAGTTACTCTATTTTTATTCAAAGAAAAACAATAGCACTGAATTTCAGGCAGTTTGACCAGACACTTAGGAAGGTCTCTATTGAAGCTGAGGAAAATCTCATATTGCTTGATCTTGAAAGCTGAACTCGTGAGCTCCTTTGGCATCATCGTTTTAGTGCTGTCCTCCCGAAGGTGAAATTCGGTGCTGTGCTGGAGAGCTGCATAAGCAGTGTTTCTCTGAAGCCTAGTTTGTATCCACTGTTAAGGGGCTATCAACATTCACTGTATTTTATTTATGAAGAATTGAGCAATATAATTAATCTCTCTTAATTTTAACAATCTCTTTCAGGTTTTCACAACTGTTCTCTTACCCTGTTGCTGCAGCCAACGCAGATCCGAATGCCGTGTCTACAAAGGCTTGTTACTTTCTCATGCTGGATCCCTCAAATCCAAGAGCTACTTGGCAGTTTCCAAGGCAACCACCTGTGGAATAATTAAAAAGGATGAAGTGTTAGTGTGCCAGATATAAGGAATTCTTGCCTGGAGAGAGCACTTCATTTTCATCTGTCTTGAAGAATCAAATGTGTTTCTGCCAGCAAAGTTAAGGTAGTACAATTAAAAAGTACTGGTTTATTTTCTGGAGGTACTGAAAGTTTGAGTAGGAGCAACAATCCTAATATGGCTGTATACTATTCACTTAAGAAAATTGCCATGGTTCCTTCTATGTTAATTTTTTGCGTATATTTAAGCAGAAAATCCAGGAGAAAGATGATGATGGAGAGGCAGTGTGGGTGAACAGTATTTCGTATCAGTAAAACAGTTGCATGAACTGTTTTGCGCTTTATGCTGTCTTTTCCTCACAGATGATTTTAAGCTGGTGAGGACTAAAATGGAGCATACATTAGTGGGAGCATAAATATAGGAAGTGCAGCCTTCATGCCAAGTACTCTGAGGTTTCTTTGGCATTCAGTGAAGTGAAAGATATAAAAGGAATGTAGGAGTGGGCTCAATGCAAAATGACAGAATCAAGGATCGATCTTTATCCCGTAGCTTAAAGGGTATGCAGTGATTAAGTTGATGTTGAAATTGAGCTGATAATCAGGTTTAGCTTCTTTGGTGAAGCAGCAGCTAAAACCTTTCTGAAGACCACATTCCCAGATTCAGAGCTGATATTGCATAGTGGAGAAAGCAAAAGGTAAGCAAAAGAACTCCGTTAGAATAACAAAGAATAACAAAACCAGCAAATTTGGTTCTGAAAGTTTGAAAAATTGCTACAGAAGTTTATGGTAAAGCTGTTAGACTCTAGATAACTGGAAAGGTTCTTCTCGAAGTATAATGTGTTACTGGATGTATCTGCTTATTATATCTTCTTTCTCTGCCAGTCATTCAAATATATTTGAATAGAAAAATATTATTCATTTCTGACAATGAAGTTAAATGGAGAAAGCCACATTCACGTTCTTCTCATAGTCCAAATAACTGTTCAGTTAAGTCTGGTTACCTAGCTTGGTGCTTTTGTATAGTTAATTTTAGGCGTGATGCTTTTGTGTAGTTTATTTTAAGCAAAAAAAAAAAGATTTCTAAATTTTGAAGTAGAAATATTTGGGATGCCATCTGGGCTTTACATAATAAATTTTCACTGCCAAAATGTTTGTGGGATTCTGTTGGGATGTGGATGGGATTTCACATTCCATCCCTTCCACAGCACAAGAGGATCATTGTTTTTAGATACGGTGGGTCCAAGAAGAAATAAGAGTTGCGGGATGGCAGCTTTGTGATTTGAAGGAATGTGAACAGAACCTATCCAGTAACGACTGTTACCTTCTACAGGAGTTACAGAATTTCAGAAGCTAATACTTGTAGGTACCATCTGAGTACAACTGCAATTTTCAACCCTAATACTTGATTTCCAGTTGATTGGTTCACTGTCATCACGGCTTAACTGCCAAATTGATTTCCTTTTTGAAGTAATTCTTCAGGCTGTTCAGTTCCTTTTGGTATAGTATAGAGCTGAGGAAAAGGTTTTTGGAGACAAACGCTGTTTCCACATGTGAAAGGAGTATGCTGGCAAAGTATCTGCACCAAGCACAGTGAAGATGATACAAAATTGAGACACAGTGCAAGGAGAGTAAGGGCAGTCGGTGTGTGTAGATCCAATTTTTTTGCTTTCCAAGAAGCATAAGTAGCTCTCAAAGATGGAAGTGGATAGTCGTCAAAGAGCGTATGTGTGTATTTGTGTACGAGTAATGTAATAGCTAGCTAGCAATCACGTGAAGTAGTGCAGGGTTTCCTGGAGCATACACAGAAGAGCAAGTTTCATTTTGGACACCCCTAGAAAACATACTAAACACATGCAGTTACCTCAGTTTTTCTGTTCTACCTCAAATACTGTGGGTGAGATTCTTCTCATGAAACTTGGATTTCCAGGCACTGCGGAAGCAGGTGGTGAGAAGCAGCTAGGATGAACAGCTCCTTGAAGGAACCTATTCCAGACCCCCTTGAAGGGGATGACTTGCCTCTGTAAAGATATTTCTAGAAGGGAACCTCTCTCTTTCCATTGATGGTTCAACCTGGACTGCTAGTTCAGCCTAGATGTCTAGCATTGCAGAAGCTCTTAAGTGTGTAATTAGATGTATTTATATGTGAAACTCACGTATGCTTTTTCCTCTGTATTTCATTCCCAATCCAGAGCTTCCCATGCTAAGTGGAATTGCACTTGATTACTGGTACAACTCACTCATCCTGCTTTTCCCAACTCAGACATTTGACCCTGGCAATTTTTCCAGACTTCATATACAAGCCTGTGGTTCAGTATCAAGGATACTGGAGAGCCACATGGAGTTTGTTAACATAGTTTCTAATACAAATAAAAACATCCATGCTAAATTTAGGCAGCTGGACTGTGTGAAAGAAAATACAGTGGCTAGGCAGAATTGATTTCTAATGTTCTGTATATAGCTTATGTTTTAATAATCTTTATCCCTGAGATGTCTTACAGGACTGAAGGGGAGTAGAAACTTAGGAGCAGTGATCTGTTCGATAAGTTCAGTTTCTTAAAGTGATTCAGTACATGGCAACTTAAAAATTGTTTTTGCAGCCTTGGCTGTTAAGAATTAGTGCTATATGCACCCATAAAAAGTAAAATTTTCTTTGTACTCCTTGTTCTGTAACAGAAGATTTGTTACACTCCATGTTGGAGTAAGTTTGATGTCCTTTTGAAAGGAAAAATTGGGAAATAGTGATACGGTAATCCTCTTAAAGATTTTTTTTTTTTGATACAGTGATTCCATTTTTCCCCCATTTCTGTACCATCAGAACAACTGTCTCAAAAGACTCCATTACAGTGTGGTAGTGTACAAGTGTCATTAAAATATACATTAATTTTGTTAAGTAAGTAGGACTGTTCCCTAGCATAGATAACACTTTCTTCTTGTTGCTTGGAAATCCAGGTAATTTTTCAGGTTGGGATTTTTCAAAGGGAGTTTTTCCTTCTAGCAAGAGGAGCCTAGAGTAAAAATGTAGAGGAAATGTAGGGAAAGAGCAATAAGCAGCAAGTCACCTTCCCGTTCTTGGAAGAGGGAACTCAATGTATGGAGCCTTTTGCCTAGTCTTTATTTTGGAGACCTGATCCCTACATCTCTGGAGGTTTTAGGGTATACCAGGTTGGGCAGACATATCAAACACCTCATTAAGATGTTGTAGAAAAGATTTTCACGTTCCCAGAGAACAAGAATAATCTCTGAGAATATCAGTTACCGGGACACTGCGTAAAGTTGTGTATCTTAAGGTTTTTAGGACTGTCTCTTTGCTCTCTGATTCCTTGGAGATCGGAAGAGAGTTAAAATCACCTGCCCAAAAGTGATAATGAATGTTTTCCAGATGCATCAATACAGGACGCTATTTTTCCCTATCAGTACCACTATAAAAATGTGAAACTCCAGTAAAATGCATTGTGTTCTGCTGTATTGTGTGTAGCCTTCCAAGTGACAAGCCACTGCCAGTTACAGTGACGGCAATCACAACACCCTGTCAGAATGAGAGAACTATTTTGCTGTGCTTAAGTGGGTGAATGGTTTATGGGGATCAAATCAGCATTGCAATTTTAATGGTTTTGCAAATAGAATCATTTACTAGATATTTACGCTTAGTCGCAAGATCTCTTTCTCCCCGCCAGCTATTACTGCTGTGCATTTTGGATGTGCTTTTTCAGCATAGGTCACAGGACTTTCCCTGACAAATTATGCAAGAAGTCCAGAATAGAATAGAAAGGTAAGTCCGCTTTGTCGTCGTTCTAGGACCAGTTTAGCTCTCTTTGGAATCGATGAAATAACAAATAAAATATTTTTATAGCAATAGAGTTGTTTGCATTAATATATGTTTACAACTGCCCCTTTGTGATTTGAATTCCTCATGTTAGGTTGTATATCTTTTCATCTTCCTGCTATTAAAAAATAAAAGGGACTTTAGAATTACAGAATCATATTTGGAAGAGAGGTGGAATGTGGCTTTAAATTGCTATCCACAGTGAAGGTTTAGATACTTGTAACAGGCACGGAAGAGATGCTAACAATTGGCAGTTCTTTGGGACATTATACCTGTGCTAGGCAAAATGACTTACGGAGAGGTAATGAATGTAAGGCTAGAAGAGCAGCTGTTCTCGTACACCCATCTAAAGCAGTGTTTTGTCTCCAGCAGTGGCCAAAGGTGGGGGTAACTGAGGAGCACAGGAACAGAACAAGAATTATAGGATCCTCTTTCTGCATGCTCTTCAGTCTCCAGACATCTGTAATACAGGGATTTACTGAGCTGTATGTCTTTTTTTATGATGTTTGCTGGACTTGTCTTCAGAATTTGTTAAATCTCCCTTTCAAGACATGAGAAGTATTAGGAAGTGTAATACTCTCTGGTTCCACAGCTTAACTAACATGGCAGCCTGTTGAGTGAGGGACCGTATTCTTTTGTTAAGTTTTGAACCTGATCTCCATTTAAAATCCACTTCTGTACTGGAAGAGACGTAAATAATTCATCCCTATGTACTATCGCCATGACAATCCTAATTTTCTAGACCTCAGCCAGCTCCAAGTGTTAAGAGTCAGTTCAGAGTCTGTTGACCTATAGATGAAGTTAGGACCGCTTTCCCCACCCCCAATTATCCTACTTCACACGTAATTTCATTGAGATACTTCATGAATTTCACTACTGAATTTCATTGATGTATTTTATTGTCCAGTCAGTAATCTGCGCGCAGTCTTTTTTCAGTTTTTCCTACTCATTTACTGTCTTAGCTACTGTGAATAACTTAGTATCATCAACAGATGTTGTGATCTCACTGTTGAGCCCTTTTCATGTCATTTATGAATTCATTGAAGAGTGCTGGGAACAGATCCCAGCACAGATCCCCATGGAAAGAAGAGCTGAAATTGCACCCAAGTCCTGCCAAAAGCAAAAGTGGGTATGCCCGCTTTCACACGTGGCACAGTTGAATTTGTAGTAATTTCACTGTGTTGTTTTGGTACGCTTGTCAATGTCATTGTAAAAATCTTTATAGGAATGGATAATTTCCTATGTAAGATGCAGCTGATGAAGAATGACACTGTATATTTGTAATTTCACCTTTGAAAAAGATGTGGTGGGGAAGGGATTCACCTTCTCGATGATTGAGGATGATTGCCTTAATGTTTAAAAGGGCCAGACCTACTTTGTTCACAGCATAGCATTTTTCATTTTCTGAGTTTTTGTCCTTGAAAGCAACCTGATTGGAACTTACTGGTTTATCACTCTCTGCATTACCAGTATGTATAAAATAGTGTTGAATAAGGGAAATTAAGCAATTGAATAAATCTCCACAATCATAAATACACAGTGGTCTTAGATGATTAAGTGTAGGAAATTGCCTTAGCAGTAGAACTGTTACTTGTTCTTGTTTTCTTGTTTTCTGATATTGACATAGCAAAGAGCTAATGCAGCAGTAAGAAAACTGGGTCAGATCAAAAGGACCTGTAGCATAAAATAATTTTTCTGGTAGCCTGTAGCTGCAGCTTAGGGCAGTGTGCAAGAACAGGGAGCCTAGTTCTGCTTCCCGTGGCATAGTCATGCATCTGGGATGATGTAGCCTGGAGAAGAGGAGGCTCAGGGGAGACCTTATCCCTCTCTACAACTACCTGAAAGGAGGTTGTAGAGATGGGGGTTCTGGTCTCTTCTCCCAAGTGACAAGTGATAGGACAAGAGGAAAGGACAAGAGGCTGCCCAGGGAGGTGGTAGAATCACCATCCCTGGAGGTATTTAAAAGACGTGTGGATGAGGCGCTTGGGGACGTGGTTTAGTGGTGGACTTGGCAGTGTTTGGTTTATGGTTGGACTTGATGATCTTAAAGGTCTTTTCCAACCTAAATGATTCTATGATACTATTGTTCCAGCAGCCTTCAGTTAGGGCGTCCTGAGCCATAGGCTGTATCACAGCTCCATGTTTGCTTCCATGAATTTGTCTAATGTGAACCCATTTTGTTGTCCCTGATGTTGTAGACCTATGAATTACATAGGTTATGTATTTACCTTGTGGAAAAAGGCTTCTTTTTGTTTCAGAGTGTGTGTGAGATACCCTTATCTCTTGCTCATGTAGTGCTTCTGTATACCCGTGTCTGATCTCTCTTCAGTCCTTTCTTTTGTGGCCTGAGGAATCTTGCTTGATTTCATCTCTCCTCTTGTGGAAGCTGCTCCCTAAGCCTCGTCTTCGCTGTTCTGTACACTGGCGTGTTACCTCCTTTCTAAGATGGGGGGACCAAAAGAGCGTGCAGAGTTCAGGATACAAACGTGCTGCAGACGAATGCAGTGTCACAGTGTCACGCTGCTGCTTCCTGTTACGGTCTCTGTTCCCTTCCTAATTACTCCCAAAATTCTGTTTGCTTTTGCACTGCTCCTGTTACCAACCCCTGCGAAAACTGTATTTTCGTAAGGCTATCTACAGTGATTTCAAGGTCTTTCCTAATCAGGAAGAACTAATTTAGAACCTGTCATTTTCTATGTGTAGTTAGCTCTTTTTTTCCAATTGCAGGGCCTTTCATTAATCTACTTGAACTTCATCTTAGGATTTCTCTTCCAGTTACTCTGTACAATAACTGGTTGGAAGAAAGGACTGAGTGTAATTGCTTTGATTCACTTAATGTTTAATAGACCTGTGATCTCATATTGTATCCTTTCCAGCATAATTTATTGTTAAGTTAAATGAGAGAGATCTAACTACAGATCTGTATAGGAGTCCACTTTTTTGTGTGTGTGTAACTGGATATGTTCTTAGCATGTTAATTAACTGTTAATTAAGAAGACCTTGTTCCTTACTGCACTACAGCTGAGTTTTCTTTGAGAGCTTTTAGAGAAGTTGGGGGCTTTTGGGGTGTCCCAGTATCCCATTAATCAGACCTCCTTCAGAGCCCTCATGTGTTTGACCTGCATATTGCAGTCCATCAGTTGGCATTTTTAGTATTTTGGTTTCCTTAGAAATCTGGCTGAGTACACGTGCTCCTGGCGCTTATTACTGGTAGGCTTTGTCAGTTAACAGTTCTCAACTGACTGGAGAGGATCCTCTTTCCTTGTCTGCTCTGCAGGCAGACTCCAGTGCTGGAAGTTCCCTAAACTGTTACGTACTGCAAGGTGAATTCATTTGGGTTTTCATGTGGCAAAGGAGTAATTTGAGGTTTTTTCCCCTCTCTCCATGGCTTTGTCTTGTTGAGCATGCCTTTCCCCTTTTTATCACCTACTGGCCCAGAAGACTTTCTAATAAGCTTCATCCTTCTGGTGTATTTGATAAAATTTTCTCCTAGCACATCAGTTCTCAGTATTTTTTTTAGCTTGAAATACAATGAATTTGCATTTAGTTTGCTAAAGCTTCTATTTTTTCCTGGCATCCTAGTATGACTGCACTTTTTGAAGGACATGCTTTTGCATGCTTTCTTAATGCGAGAGGGGGTTTTTTGTTACGCTTACCCTGTTCTTCTGTATGCAGTGTGGGGTCTTGAGGAAGCTGTCAGCCCCTGAAAACATTCACCATTTTGCCTGTTCTTTTTAGTTTTCTTTAAGCTTCTTTTTTTTTAAAATCACAGAATGCTTGAGGTTAGAAGGGACCTAACGAAGGTCATCTGGTCCAACTCTCTTGCTCAAGCAGGGTTTTCTTCAGTTGCATAACTGAAAATAGAGAAAACTAATACTTCAGATACTGAACTTGAGTGCATTGTAAGCAGTAATGCAGTCACTCTTCATCAGTGAAGGTCCTGTATACAGTTACAGACTGGGTCAAATCTTGCTTTTGTTGTGGGGTTTCAGAGCTGTTGAAGTGGTAATTAATGGTGTCTTAAAAATGGAGTGTTTACATCACATTGACAATACTGAGAATTTATCTGTCTCTCTGAAATCCTACAGTTCGGCCACCTTCGTCTCAAGAGGTGATGTTTGTCCCTGGTAACTGTCAGCTACCTTCATGGGGCCTACTGGAAGATTTCTCTGTATGGGGTTGTGGCTCTCATCCTGCTGGAATACTCTACACTATCCAAAATGGCACCAGACTAACGTTTAGCCGTGAATGCTGCCCCCAGCCAGTGAAGTTGAGAGAGCAGTTTGATTCACCCTACTGTAAGCATCTCCACGTGGTCGTAAGAGTTGCTAGCATCTCTTTGGGTGAAGTGAAGGTGTAGTTTTAGTGGGTGACCTAAAAGGGTAAAATGAGAGTGGAATTTAAAATGAAACGTAAAGGTAATGTTGATTGTGAGGAACAGCTTGGTGTGACTTGGGTGGTTGGTAGTTTTGCCTATTTTTCCTCACTCTCTTAAAAGTAAGTGAGTGAAGGCTGCAACCTGGAGATGTAATCAGATATTGCTTGCATTTCTAGCTGTATATATTCCATTTCAGTATTGACACTGCAAGGTCTCTGGGAGGTCTGGAGAAAGTAGTAATAATGATACTTTCTCTGAGTTTGAATTGTGTGGCTGAGGTGTGAGATGGCAGTGTTGCCCGCAGCTGTCAGATCCATTGATGACCAGCCAGTGCCCTATGTAAACTATGATTTTCTGCAGTGCTTAACCATAGCCCTCTACAAACCAGGCACTTTATTGTTAATGGAGGGACAGCGCAGAGAGCAGTTCTTACACTAGTGTAAGACAGCCATGACAGGATGGGATCAGCAGGCTCCATTGTTCTTTGGAAGTGCCTGTCTCCACAGTGGTTGTAGAAGGAGCTTAAATAAATGAGGAAAACCCTGACATTTTCAACAGAAGAAATTGGGTGAGATGAATCTACCCTTAAAGGTCAGATTTAATTTGTGTGTTACCACTTCCTGATTGTTCCGTATGGTCAGTGGCAATATATTAGTTGAGCTGTTTTTGAGTTTTTAAGATGAGTTTGTGTCAGTCTGGAGTTATTCATACACTACCAAAAAAAACCTACCAAAAAAAACCCACCAAACCCTTTTGAGTGTATCTTTTAGCATATTAGTTGTTAGTGATTGTTCATCCAAATGACTGATCTGACTTGCTGGAAATTTTGTGGTGCTTTACCTTCAACATTATGAGAACGCGTGCTCAAGCTCAGGTTTGTGTGGGTGAATGGACAATACTGCGTAAGTGTGCAAATACAGACTCGTAAGCAGCCTTTGGGCTGAGGTTAATGAACTTTTTCTGTTCCCTTTTGTTCTGTCTGTAGCTTCCTCAGTTTTGGGCTCTGCGAGAATGCAGACTGGTCTAAAAACTATGTAGATTACATAATGTAGTGCTGGGTTTTATTTCAGCTGAATGGTAGCTGATCTCAGTTTCTAGCAGGTTTGAGATGCTCTTCTGCCCACCAAATGATGCCAACGCTAGGGCTGAAAGCAGGTGTTTGCTTCAACAGTGACATTCACTGATCTCTTGTTATTACGTTAATTTGGGGAAAGGTAATATTTTCTGGAGGACTGAAGGATGCTGAGAGCATGCTGTTAATTTGTTCCCATCAAATAAGCATAGATTGAACATAAATGCTCGGGAACGGTGTCAGGACAGAGATGATGAGGGGTGTTTTCAGTTAATGCTTGCCAAGAATTAAGAAAAATTAACACAAAATTTTTGTGGTTTGGGAGAATACTCTCTTGAGGCGTCGTCTGTTCCACAGATGAGGGCTGTACAAAGTACTTGGGTTAACTGTTTTGAAACGAGGGTTCATGTACAGTTTGCAGGGGGATGTGTTCAACTTTTTTGGGATACAGTAACTTGTAGTTCAGTCATTGAGCACTTCTCATGACTTTCGAGGAAATGACCCCATAGTCCTTGCTCAGGCAGAAATCTCACTGAAATCAATGGTAAGGATTTGTTGTTGTTGCTGACGGCCTGGGGGGGGAAAAAAAATGTTTCCTCCACACTGTTGTAAGTGTGAGGCAGGACTACTCAGCAATCAGTGAATAATCCAGTTTGTGTTTATTCAGAGTTTTTTCCCTTCAAATTGTCTATTTTCACCTTCTGTAGGGTCCTAAGGTTTTTTTAGGAATGATGTTTCTAGTATTTTCTATTTTAGACACGACACAGGATTTCAAGTTCTGCTGAGGTGTTGGCAGTGGTACAATATGTGTCTTGTTTACATTAATTCCTTTTCAGATTTGTAATGCAAATACTATCTCTGCAGATCTCCAGAGCTCTGGTTCCTCTGGAGTTGAGGGTTTCATCTCACCTAACTTGCATCGTGAAAGGTGGTATCCATCTAATCCAACTGGATTAAGATGAAACTCGTGGGTATCTGATTCTCAGAGAGCTAAGGTGAGATGAGATTTGTCCAGAGTCTCTTAATTGCTGAAATAATTTCAAACAGCAACAAGTAAGATCTAATCTTTTTATCATCGTCGTTGTAAATGGAGAACTTAGACTTCCTTCATAGTTGTTATTTCTTGGTGTTCTGCCATACAAAGCAGTCTAAAGATAATTGTGCAAAGGGAACTTTGTGCTTGATGTGGAGAGGTATTTGTGTTGGTAGAAGAGGATTAGCATCCTAAAGACTTAGGTGTAACTCACTTGAAAAACGCTTGCTTTGGTGTATAAGCAGTTTTTTAGAACGATACTGCTTCTCTCCATTGAAACTCTTCCAACTTAAAATATACACTGCCATATGCTACTGTAATACCCGCGCACGAACTGTATTAAAATATAAATGAGCAGAACTGAAGTTTGAGGTTTTCATTCTGCATAGGGATCCATTTTGGAGCCCTTCTTAACTCTACAAAAGACCTAAGTTTAGTTGTACCACATGCCTATGCAAAACATTTTGGAGGCTTTGGGTCTGAAACCAGGATGAAGAGGCTGAGAAGGAGAGAAAAGACACTTCTGCAATGCCAGTGCCTGGGAAAGTATTTGGTGAGTAGGCAATGAAACTGCTATTATAGAAGACGCTTCACTGAGGTTTAAAGGCTGCATTTGTGCCGTCTAGTCCACTGTGGGTATCTTGGACTTCATGACAGAATCGGCCTTTCTTCGGTCATTTACCCTTTTTGTTAGGTCATAGGTTGTCACTGTGGTGTTTGTACTCAATGTGGAAGCAAGCTGTGCCTGTACTAGTAAACTAAGCAGGGTTTAGTGGGTTTGAAGTGTCCTGTGGTCATCCACACTATTAATTTTCAGCGTGCTTGTTGACACTGCTCGGCCAACAATGTTTTCCAAAGCAACATACAGTTTGAGGACAGCGTGAGGCCAGGTCTGTTCCTGGTGGGGATGTGGGTAGCACCCTGTGCTGCAGGCAAAGACAGCTCAGTGCTGTGGGTGCAGGTTACGCAGTGACACTTGCCCTCAGTGCCAGAAACGGGGCCTTCTCCGATTTATTTTTTTGTTTTTGTCCTAGTATAGGAGTAGGCACAGGTGTCTTGGTGCCCAGTGTTTCACATATAGCAAATAGTCATAAGGCAAACTTTTGTAAGCAGCTCAAGAAGTTTGGATACTGAATTGGACATCCAGCTTATCTGGTAGCTTTCAGAATTGTAGTGGTAGGTTCACAGTCGTCTATACTTCTGCTGTTTACTTGCAATAACTTTAAGACACAAATACTCCAGTGTTACATAGGATTTGGACTTTTTAATGTGTGTGTTAATCTTAGAATCTACTTGCGTATTTGAAACAAAATTTGTGGACCATATAAACATGTTCTCTAATTGTGAACGGAGAGTTAAGATGCCTCCTTTTTATGGTTTACATAGACATTTGCTAAGGAAAAATGTTAAGTCTCCCAGCTGCTTTTCTCCTGAAAGTCATTTCGGGCCAGAGTCATAATGAACTTGACGCAATAAATTGGGAGCTGTATGTTGCTGTCATTCATGGGGAAGTGCTCCTGCTGGTTTTATTCTGTGTGCTCATCTGATAGTGGTTGATGCAGTGATCTCAGACGGAATTGTCTTAGTTTAATTCCTGTGTTTCGTTAAAGCCATAGATACTTATTTTAGTAATAACATCAGGTATTTGTAATCTTGAAAAGGTTGGAAAACTGTGATGCAAAACAGTACCTTTTTTTTTTTTAATTTTTCCCTCTGTAAAGAAGACTTGACAGGAATGCATGGAAACTGTTGACAACATTCCTGACCAAGTATTCAGGCACAATTAGGCCACTAATATTTCAATAATTGATAATAAAATAGACTTTATAAATAACATTTTGAGTTCTTTTTACGTGCCTTCTGGGGTTTTTTTTTGGGGGGGGGGAGGAATGTCAGACAAATTTCAGGCATTTCTGTGCTACCTTGGAGACTAGAAAATGTTTCATTATTGGCATCTGAGATTCTTATGTAACCTGGTAATTCTGGGAAGAAGAATTTTAAGAAAAATGCTGAGCAGTTTGAGTCTTCTCATAAAATTACAGGATTCAGAAACACTGTGCTAAATACTTCTGTGGTAATTTCCCCAGAAATACTAGTATTCCAGGCTCCTGAATGCATTTATTTTGCTAGGATTGCATCCTTAAGGAGTTAAACTCCAATCCCATGGAGTAAATGACATATTGGCAATTACTACATAAACCCAGTGTATTTGGTTTTGCAGAATATTAAAACGGAATCAAATGGAAGTGTAAGGAGAAGGTGAAGAGTTTACCTCCTGGCATCAGGAGCAGAGTGGGTACATACTTAGGATGTGGTTTGTATGTTGTTGTGTGCGCAGCCCCCAGCACAGGCCTGTGTGAAGGATTTTGCTGTAATCTCTTACTGCTGTCAAGAAGACTTTTGTTTTCTCCAAGTTCAAGGTTTGTAGTTCTAACGGGACAAGCCAGGAAGGGACTTCCCCTGCCTTTCTCTCATGTGAAACAGTATGGCTTATGAACACTCTGTTCAAAACTCTTACTATATTCAGTAAAGAGGACTTGATGAATTGTTTTCAGTATAAAATGAAAATGGTGACTGGTTACTGCTGCCTGCTTTGAATTTTGTGATTCTTAAGTTGGTTAGAACTTGCCGTATTCTGATACCTTCGGAGTACAGATAGTCTGACACAGGAATCCACAGATTCAGGATGACTCAGAATTATAAATGAGTCAGTTACGCCTTACTCTCTTTAATTTGATTTTATTTTTTAAAATACAGAATTAGAAGGAAGTGAAATGGGTAGCTTATGGTGCTCGTCCAGTACTGTGTAAATTCGCTTGGTGTATGTGGTAGGGAAGAGTGACAGTTTCAGAGGGATATGATTTAATATCCCTGTAGTAAGGGTAGTAGAGTGACGGAGTGAGTAAAACAGAGGAATGACCTGCACTCTTGAGCTGAGTATCACAGAAGGCAGAATCTCTTTTTGTAGAAGAGATTTTGAAGATTTAGGACCTAGCATGAAATAAAAAATAACAAATATTTAAAATCTAATACCTACAAGACATGATTTTATCTTTATTTCCTAAAGAACAGCTTGTGAGTTTTCAATAAATGCTATTAGACATTCTGTTTACAGTGCAGGTTCTAGAATAATATTTTTTAGTATAAATCAAGGTAGAATATAAACCAGTGCTTGCTTTTCATTTTGATTTTTTTTTGTTTCTCAGCTTCAGAGTTCAGAATCTATATATTTTCTTTTTTTGTGTCAAGAAAAAATCTTCCTTTCCTACAGTATTTCTTCTGGTGTTACTCATTTATCAGGATACATTTGTGACATTGATCAGTTCATTCTTTTTGTTCCCTGTTCTTTTTGGTATGCTCCATGCAAGGTGTTACTGATGGGCTCTGCACATGCTGGCACAACCAGTCATGGAGGTAGAGTATGTGCGTCTAAAAGTCTTATCTTTTACTGAATTACTGAGCTGTGTGTACTGTCCACTGTCATTCCTCCAAGTACTGTCTCAACTTCAGTCAAAAATTCCAGGTTCTGGAGTGACAGAAGGGATGGCTATGAAGAGTGTTTGGATGATAGGAGGGCTGGAAAGAGGGAGCTGTGTCATGAAAGCAGCAAGCATGTCTTTATTCACTTCTCTTAATTGCTTTTTTGGCTAAACTAATGTTCTCCTTCTACATAAATTCTCATCATATTCTAATAATACACAATTTAAGTTACCATCTATTTCTCCCCTAAATTAAGGTCTTGTATTTTCTTTCTTTTCTGTCTTTAGCTTCCATGTTACTTTTTGAAGTAATGAGGTGAAAGAAAAATAGGTATTTTCCATGCTTGTATTTTTGCAGATAAGTTTGGCAAGGGGAAAACCATCTTTAAAATGCTTCTTTCAAGTCAGAAGAGCACAGTTCATATTTAGGCAGCATACAGCAGTAAGCATTACGCAGCAGTAACAATAAAACTAAATATTAAAATTAACTTCAATACTAGTTTTAGGATTTCATAGCTAGCTTTTAATAATTTTTTAGATTCATGTCTCTATACCAAACTTGTAATCTAGTCTGGCTTTGTATGTAAGAAGATGAGCATTTTTCCACAGAAGTGTGTCTTAGAGTGCCGTTAAAAGGCTCTCTAGTCCTAACACACGAAGCAGTGGTATATGTTTAACAATCCTATAGCTAAAAAGTGACAAGTTATTTAAAGCTTGAGCTTGTTTGGCTTCCAGCTATAGCATCTTGCTGTGCCTTTCTCTCCAAGGATTGCAGGGTTGTTTGTTATTTGTCATATTCATAAAGTACCTATAAAAACAAGGTCACATACTCGCCCTCCTTAATAAAGGAGACCTTTGACCTAGCGTCGTACAGTCTGTATCCCAGCCCAGCCGATTCTTTCAGAGGTCTTCCTTTGAACGCTTGCCAGTACTTTGGCACCTTTGCAGTGTGGATATCAGAACTGCACATGAAGTTCTAGCTTAGAATTTAGCTTGATCTGTTTCATAAACACTGAAAGATGATGTCGTCAGCCAAGCCCTTAATATCGCTTTGCCCTGCACTGGGAGTCCATACCGGGGGGATTCAGTACAATTGCTTCAGAGCCCTTTTCTGGATAGAAAGTGTCCAAGTCACAGAGGAGTAGCCTTCATTCCTTCTTCAAATATGGGTGACTTTGGTTTGTTAGGATTAAAATCAGCTGTTGTCTTCAACCACTAGGTCACTGTGGAGTGTTACGATTTCCTCTGCCAATACTTTGGTTATCTACAAACTTACTCTCAAGTATTTTTACTATTACCTAGATTGTTTATAAAATTACGAGGGCCCAGTCCCATGTCTGTTGTTCCTTCATGTCACCCATGCCGTAATAGGAAGGCCTGCCATCGACTTGCTTTGCGTAAGAAATCAGTTACCAGCTCTGGAAAAGATGAGGGGCCCTTGGTATCCCAGGTGATTATTCTTACGGATGGAATGAGTCATTTTTGTGTGGACTTCTAATATGTGGGTGAGTGAATCATCAGGTGTTGAACAGATTAATCTTTTCAATGGGACATACACAAGATAATGTTTTCTCACTGAGACAACTTGTACCTGTCTAAAGAAAATACTACAGAGAATGAAATACAGTGACGTTGTGTGCCTTTGTACATATTACCTTGGGAGATGATCCGTAAAACAGCCCAGTGTTGCTTTTCATAGTTCTTGGTATGTGTGTGGGCTAGTGACCTTTAAAGTATTGTTAAGAGCAGAAGATTTGGGGGGAAAAAAAAAGTTGATCAATAGTTGCATAAGAAATTGAGCACGACTTTGACTTTCTCATGTACTTGTGTTGTAAAACAGTTGTAGGTAAGTAATGTCCACCTCTTTTCCCAGGTAATAAGTGATAGAACGAGAGGAAATGGCCTCAAGTTAGGCCAGGGGAGATTTAGATGGGATATTAGGAAAAAGTTCTTCACCAAAAGGGTTATCAAGCACTGGAACAGGCTGCCCAGGGAGGTGGTTGAGTCACCATCCCTGGAGGTATTTAAAAGACATGTGGATGAGGCACTTGGGGACATGGTTTAGTGGTGGGCTTGGCAGTGTTAGGTTTATGGTTGGACTTGATGATCTTAAAGGTCTTTTCCAACCTAAATGATTCTATGATACTATGTAAATTTGTACACCACATGATGATGATCCAACATGTATCAAGTGCACATCAACCAATAAAACATGAGTGCATGCATTTGTCTTTGTCTGATGTAGGGCTGTGCCTGATGCCCATTTAGGTAGTAAGAGCAGACTAAATTCCATAGATTGTCTCAATGTTTTTCCGTTTTTTAGTCCACAGCCAAGTTCCACCATCCAGAATTTCAACCATCCAGAATTATGCTTAGTGTTGGGTTTGACTTGAGATCTGAAAATTACAGAGCAAAACCATCTTGCTGTTAAAACTGATTTGGGACAGGAAATGAAGTATGAGATCTAGGCATGGGTAGGTTGGCTTGAGGGCTTCAGTCAAAACTTGCCACAGGTTTACGTGAAAAACTGGTGATCCTTTCTTAGAACTTCAGTTAAGTTTCATGAGCTCAGGGAATTCTCCTCATAAGCTTCATTATAAAGCATTTCTCAGTAGGTGTCTTTTAAATGGTTTTGAAGAGATAAATTATTATAGAGAGCCTTACATGGACGAAACAATTTTCTGAACAGTGCAACTTTTTATCTTACTCAGGGCTACAGGCTGGAAATATATATATATTTTGGTCACCAGAGTAAATTTGAAGGGAGATGAATTCATTCATTGCAAATAAAGGTGCAGATGCTTTTAGAATCTGACCAAATATCTGTAAGTAAAAGCATCTTCTTCATCCTTACAGACTGCTGAATATGGATTTCATAGAGTGGAAGGGTTGAACACCAGAAGTGCAATAATAATAAAAAAACCCAACACCACCCCCACTCTTCACACCCCCCCCTTCCCAGCTGTCTAGCTGAGTAAATTTCACACCGTGGTTGCAAGGCCAGAACGATTATGAATTAGGGTTAGTACAAAATCTAGCTATATGAAAATTTTATAGCATTTCACTGTGATGTAGAAGCTAGAATTTCTCAAAAAACAAATCTGAAGAATGCACAAGGGCAGGGAGGTTGCGCTTTCAAAACCCAATTCATTGCAACAGAAAATGGGATTTCTTAACCTTGTCTTTCAAACAAACCGAATCGTGCATTGCCCTCTTGCACTTTGCCATTTCAATTGTCATCTGTTACGCACTCCTTCGTGCTAAGATCCGCATCCCCTTCTGTCTGATATTCCATAGGTTGCGGTACATTAAAACTGTTCCATATAACCAACATTTTTGACTACTGGATAATTTTTGACGTTTATTCTGAGTGTCCTTGGGCAAGGCCCCAGGTGGTCATGACCAAATTCACAGCAGATGCAGAATATGGTAAGCTTTATTTAAACTTTACTCTGTGCAGGGGCTCTCTGAGGGAATATCTTTGGGGCAAAAGTAATATGCCTGGTTTTCACTCTGATTTTAGCTTCTACGTAGATCACTCTAATTTAGTTACCCCAAGACTATAACGTACTGCTTTTTAGGATGGTAGAGTAGCCATTAATGGAAATCTGTTAAGAGTGGGTGTGTGTGCATGAAGGAAAGTGTGCATAAAAAAATAAAGATGCGCTTCTTGCTTAATGATGTACTTCACATGTACTGTTGTCCTTGATCTAGCTTAACTAGGTGGTACAGGTGAGAGCCGCACAGCAGTTCTCTAAATCACAGTCACTTCAGCCTTGAAGTCTGTATCTGGTAAGCTTTCATTGGCCTCAGCAGTGGGCAGCTGGTTCTTGCGAGTGAGTTTTCATCTGTATACTCAGTGATTTACAATTCTGCGTATGCATCAGTGTCTTTGCTTTAAGGATGGCAGAAAATAGGTGGCTTTCAAATATTCTTACAGACAGGTGGTATTTGATTACAGGTTTTACAGTAATTGGTGATAACAGTCCAATTCCAGGTCATTAATGCATGACCCCACACTCTGGCCAGTGTCACCTTTGCTTATACTTGCAACTTTATTTTCATATGGAATATTTAGTAATACATTTTTAAAAGACTGTTGTTGTTTAAGGCAATATTAAGAGGTATTGTATCAAAGAACAAATTTTATAGTTGCTGCGAAGGAGTATTTATAGAAATAAGCCACATAGCAGTCACAGCCTCCCTGCTTGCTGCCCTGTTTTAAAGGAGGTGTGAGAGCTGTGAATGCATCCTTCAGGATTTCAGTAAAGCATTGATATTTCAGTTGTCTGTGCCAGAACACCTCAGCGTATATTAAGATTTAGTAACATCCCCTAGAGACGAGTCACATTTCCCCAAGAAATGCCAAATTGGAAATGAAAACCACTGTACAGACAGAAGAAATCGTGGTGATTGCCATCATAGATCTAACAATCTACTTTCATTTTCCCAAGGAAAGTGTAGTGAGGTGGCTTGATGGCTTTTCTTCCCACCCCTTTTGGTGCAATATGTGCGTGCGGGATTGTGGGACAGGAAAACTGCTGTGTTGCGCACAGCACTTGCACTCAGGACTCTTTTATCCTGCTCTAATTGTGCTCACTGTGGCAGCTACTACTCTTAAGAACACACTGCATTCGTGGTATAAAAAAATGACCAAAATTCAGCTTTTAATTTATTTGTCCTCTCATTTGGAGAGAACAGCTAATGTGATTTCATATAATAAAACCAACCATGTGAGAATCCACAGAGGTGATTTTCTAAATTTAAGATTTCCTTTGAATCTGTTTTTATCACAAATAGATTGGATTACTATAGGCTGTGTCAGTGTGAGTCACTTGTAAGTGCCTGTTAATCCAATAAACCTGAGTGGTTTCTTAGGGAAATACTATTTTCTGATTTCTATTTATATGATGGTCCTGGCCTTGTTGAATCCCACTGGCTTCACTGGAAATATCTCTTTGGAAAAAAAGTGGTATAATTTCATGCGGTAATGGGCATTACAACGAATCAGTAAAATGAAAAATAGCCTCAAGTAATTAGTAAATGTTTTAGAAGTTATTTGTGTCAACTTTATTACATATTTTGTAGCATTATCAGCTGAGGGAAGAAAATAATTGTCAGAGGGTTTTGTTTTGTTGTGGGCTTGCTTATTTTTTCCAGTTTATATGGAGGGTAGAACAGCATTATTATGTTTTCAGTGTCCTGCAAGTTTCAGAGCTTTTCTTCTTCTATTCTTGCCACTGCCCTACTTTGTGGCAGTGGTTGTGTCACTCTGTACCTTAATTTCCCACCCATAACATACTAAGCTCTACTGAAAACTAAAAATCAGAGATTAAAAAAAAGTAGCTGTTTTAAAATCATGACTTCAGCCTTTCTCTGTTCTATTTGTGTGGTATTCAGTGGCAGCAGAAGGCAAAAACTTTGCTATGGTTTGGAATTTTTGCCTGAAATATGAAAAAATTTGGAGAACAAGTGTTTTTTTTCCAGCCTGAGATACAGTGTACTTCTGTAGCAAAGTAGAGGGAGGGTCTAAACAGTCTTAAAAGATGGCTGGTAAACCTGGTCCTGTTTCGGACTAGAAACTGCAGAATATAAAGATTTATATTATACATTTTTATATATTTTTATATATATTTTACAGGGAATTTCTAGTGCTGAGAGGGAAAGAAAAAGTACTGGAAAGAATTTGACAAAATTCAGTGTTTGTAACACATGCAACACTGCTGCTACTGTAAGGCACCACAATTTTCATAATCTTGAATTTACATGCATGTACCAAGTTTGCAAATAATCTTCCTCCTCTCTGTCTCCACTGCTGAATTTTATTGTGCGTGGTATAAGGAAAAGGATGCTCAAACCCCCCGAATTTTTGATGCATTAAGAGACTTCTGTAGATGTTGACTGCCTACCTGATGACACATAGTTGTAATGATTATTGAGCCTGTGCGGTAAATGCTGCCTAGGGAATTGGATCCTTCGTGGAGGAGATGAGACATTCGAATCCTTATTGTGTGATAGGTTCTGCTGGTAAATGTTCCATGGCATTTTGCAGAGGCAGTTCAAGACTGTGTGAGGTTGAGATTTTAGATCTTTTAGTGGCGGTAGTTTGTTGGTAGCAGCTCCAGTTCCTAATTGATCAGGATTTCAGCTGATTTTACCCACTCAGCATATGCTCTCTTGAGCAGATACTCAAAGGACTAAGATGATACATGGAGGTCTGAGTGTTAACAAAGCATCTAGAGTAAAAGTACAAGAGAAAAGGAAAAACCAAGCAGAGAGCTGTGCGTCATGTTCATATATTGAATAAGTTGTTTGAAAAGTAGAAACAAGGACACACAATTCAAAATTAATATAAAAGCATATCGGATAGGATAATATAAAATCTGAGGTACAAAAAGATGGATAACTAGCATTAATACATAACGTGAAAAGACCTTGTAGATACATTGGAAGTTAGAGGAGGTCAAGGGAAAACGCAGGCCTCCTTCTTATCAGAGTGATGATAAGAAATAAGATACCACACTGAATAAACTGCTCAGCATAATTGTATTTAATCATGGGTCTTTTGAAAGAACCAAAACCCCTTTGGACTTACTGGGGGAATAATTTTGGTAATTAACAGCTCTCATTTGAAAATGGAGTGTATTGTGATTTTTCCCATCTGAGAGCAGTACGGACTCTGGCATTTTACTTGAAAGCAGTATGCATGGGCAGGCTAACTGAGAGGGTCAGAAGCAGAATTTACTCAAAACACTGACAGTTTAAAAAGTAAGAATTTACAAGTGTTTAAATAAGTGTATTTATGTTTATTTCAGTGGCTTGAACCAATTTAGGTAAGGCCAGAATTGGTGCATCTGAAACAAATGGGCTGTGTAGCAAAAATCTCAATGTATGGGCAAACGTGGAGATAAAGGTCATGGTCTGAAACAAACCTGCTGTTTTCTGGATAAATCTGATCTCTAAAACCAGCTTTTATTTCATCTAAAAGTTAAAATTGTTTTCTTTTCTAGTAGAAGCACAGAGAGAACTGTTTCAAAAAAAACCCTATTCTAAACTTAAGAAGGGAAGGGCATGGATGGCTCCAGCTACTGGGAAATTGAAATTCATCTTGTTAAGCTGGTAGCACAGTCCCTGGCACAGTTTTAGCTTGTGCCAACCAGCACTCTTCCAGGCAGTGCTTGGGCATCGTCTAGAGATGAGTGTGGTGCAGGGATTGTTTCTGATGGACAGCTGGGATCTGGCTACCCTGTTCTGTGGCTAGGAAAGCTTGCCTAAGCGTACAGGTACCAGCCGTGCTGCTGTGGCTAATCTGTGGGCCAGAGGACAGTCCCTAACCCAGTTTGTGTGTTAGATAGCTGTTGCTCTAAAGTCAGGAGTTGCTAAGATTCCTGATCCCAAATGGGTTACTCCAGCTTGGTGTACAGGGCTTTCTTTTAGGAATGAGGGACAATTGAAGTTCTGCTCTTAAGACTTTTTTTTTTTTTAATTTGTTTGTGGCCAGCAATGCAGTAACACATTGCCAAGAACTGGGTTTGAAAGTTCTGTTCCCTTCCAAACACGTACACAAACCATAAAGCCAGAAATCGGGATTTTTTTTTTGTTCATTTGGGTTTTTTGTTTGTTTTGTGTGTGTGTGTGTGTGTGTGTATGGTTTATTACTTCATTGCACTCCTGCAGAGGTGTTCAGCTGCAAGAAAGGACTCTCACCCCGAATACTTAGGCACCTGAATAAGGCAGGCTGGATTCACTCTGTAGGTTTGCTGGCTTACATTCATTCTTCAGCAGAAGCGGCATAAGTTATTTCTCCTGTTTGCTGTCCTAGGAATCAATCTGTATGGAGCCCTTCCTGGAGTTGAAAAAAGGAATTCAATCACATTCAGCAGTAAGAGGCATGCATGTCGATTGGCGTGGCTGTCAGTCACGCTCAGTGTCTCTGTCCTTCTATGTGGATGAGCTTTCCTGTGGGCAGGTGGCTGCCTGCAGGCAGGGATGGCATTAACCTTTTCAGCTTCTAGTAAAATGAGGTGAGCAGGATGTTCAAGCTGGTGTCTGTGAGAGCTGAACAGACAGTGTTTGGAGAAGCAATAAACATTTCACTGATTATTGACTACTTAGAAATGTTAATTATATTGAGGGTAGAGCTAGATCCTCAATTTCATTTTTCTGGGTGAGTTCAATGGAAGGAAGAAGCTTGTGGTAGGTCAGGGAGAAGCCCATGTGTCAAGAGAGAACGCCACATGCTTTATATTCAGGGCTGCAGGTTGTGTATGTTCAGGGCTGTTTACCACCTACAAGTGAGGGCTGACCTGTTCTGACAGAGCATGCTGTGCATTTTTGTGTATATGGACTGTAGTCTGAGATTTCTTAGTCTACTCCCTTGGAAAAATACGGTGCTATCAAACTGGCAGTTACCTTTTACCAGCACTATATATTCCTAAAATGAAAGGTTCAGTTAGTAGGTCATTTTAACAACACCACCACAATAACAAAATTATTATCCTTTCCAAAGGCTTCATGCAAACCTGATGTTCCTGTAAGTGCTACATACTCAAATAGCAGGATATATTTTCTTTTGAGAACAAGAGATCCAATTTCTATGCCATTTTATGGGAAAGATTTGTTACGGGCTGTTCATCAAACAGTAAGAGCACTGCAGAGAAGGGGGGGTAGGAAAAAAAAAGTGGTAGCAGAAGATGTTTTAGTAGTTAAGTACTACTTCTCTTGCAGAAGAATTGTTTCCAGGACAACAAGGTTGATGATGGAGTTCTAAAGTGAGTATGTGTTTCCTTTCCTCTTCCTTTATTTGTTACTCATCAGTAAAGTAGGAGGACCTCTCTTTGTACTTGAGTCATTTGTAGAGAGTTGTGTTACCTGAGTTACTTCTAATCTATACTAGGTTGTCCGTGTGGTTCTTTTTAGCTATTTAGAAGAGAATCCGGTACACAAGAAATCATTTTTGTGTTGTTTTTTGTCAAGATCACATGGTATCTAAAGAAGTTACTTTCTCTGGACTACTGACAGCTATATTTGGTTTGTTTGTTTTAAAAGAAACAAACCAACAGGTTTGTGCTTTAAATTTCGAGCTCATCTTACTCGTAGGATATGAGTTTCTTTAACTGTTTGCACAGAATTTTTCCTTTGTTGGTATAATAAGTATTTTTCATACATACTAATGATACACTGTCATGCAAATGAATTTGGAATAACTAAAGGAATAATTTTCCCTAGAGTATATTCAGCTGTAGGACTCCATTGTGAGATCTATTTTCAACTGGAGTTTGGAATTTGGAATAAGAAGCCACTGAATTAAATATAGTTGCCAATTTTAAAGGGGCATAGCTAGCATAAAATCACACCCGTCTCCAAAATATGTTGATCTATTTAAAATTTGTGTGGTTTTCCTTTGTATATTTGATTGTACTCTGAGTTTAATTTTTTCTGGATTTTTTTTTTCCTTCACAACAACATTTTGAGAAAAGAAATGTCATTTTCTTAAAACCACAAATATCGGCCGTGCATTTTAGAGGCAAGCATAACAAAAACAGTGGCCAGGTCATTAGTGAAAAACATGCTTCATAAAACTCTATTGTTGTTTTGCTAAATTAAATAGGTTGAAGTTTAACGGTGTCCCTCTTAAAGGAGTTGGATGATTTCATACCCCTAATGATATATGTATTTATTTTATATTGAGATTTTGGAGCTTAAGTTGATGAAGATTTCAGAAAACATTTCTTCTCATGCACAGTTGTCTGATGAATTACTCTGTTTCCTTCTGAATGCATTGGTGTTTTTCTGATGCTAAAGGTTGGATACCACACACTAAGATCAATGTGTGGTCACTGTTGTGAGCCATTAATAGTTTTATTCTTTGGGTGTGTTTTTTCCATCCAATTCTAGAGCATGTTTATGAAGACGATACTTCCTTATTGATTTAGGAGAAAACAGTATGGCATGGTGTAAAGACTGATACACTCAGGTGACTATGATGATTGCTGCACCTTCTCCATATCCCATGGCTCTTTAACTTCTTGGAAAGGGAAGTTAAGCAGGATGACAAATCCATGTTGGCATTTACTTACTGCTTTGTTATCCTCTTCCGGCTGCAAACTGTAGCTAGAGTCAGGGTTCTTTCTGACTGCTATTCTCTTTCCATATCTTTTTTTCTCCACCCCCCCGCCCCCTTGCAAATTACTGTTTTCAGCAGAACAAGAACACTGCTAACCTTGAGTGATGAGATGTCTCTGTACTTCATTTTCCAGTACGTCCCCTGTTACTTAGTTATTCCATTATCTGGAGCATACCAGTTCTTAGGGAGGATTGAGTAGTTCTTCCAGGTCACTACTTGGCATGGTAGGGGAATGAGGAATTTGCTGCTGCTTCTGCTAAAGGTTTACTAATTATGTGGCTAAGTAGAGAATGTAGCATTAGAGCATTCTTTTTAAGGACAATACTCTCATAACTCTACTTAGCAGATTTTTTTGTTTGTTTTTTTTGGTTGCTTGCTTCTTTTGTTTTAATCTTCCAAAATGCTTTAAAAACACTAATGAATTCCCAGTAAGGTATGGATGTACTTTCTTTGTTTTTACAGATTTCAATCTAAAGCACAGAGCAGGACATAATGGCCAACCTGTTCAACGCCCGTTGAAGTGTCTTAGGGTGCCTGAAACGAAGGGCTAGCAGATAGGACCTGAAACCAAGGGAAAGTCGTCACCTTTCTGAAGTGGGTGCTGGAGGCCAACAAGGAACAGTCATAGAACCTAACAAGACCCTACATAGCTATCTTAGAGCAATTAATTTCTTCTTTATGTTTTTTCACTTTATGGTTAAGAGGAATTTCTTTGGTAAACTTTGCAATAGGATTTGGAATTTATTTCTGGTTCTTCAGTGTTATGTTCAAATCACGAGGCAGTCTCCACAATTCGTCTTGATAGAGCAGTTTCATGTGACAGAAATATTCTGGCAATCAACTCAGAGAAACAGAAATGAACGATGGAAACATTTTCCAGTGCTGACTAAAAGTAAACAGTAAGCTTCAAGCATTAATTAACAATATAATGAGAAACTTCAGTTCAAGCAAATACTTCTTTTAACAGAATTTGTCTTTTCTTTGTTGTATTGCAGAAGAAGAAATGGTGACTGAGATGTTGTACAAGAAAACCAGGACAATCAATCCAAAAAGTAAGTCAAAGAAGAATGCTCATTTTCCTCTTCTATAAGACATCCATTTAATTAAGAAGGCAATTAGTTTTCCGTCATTTCTTTGGCTGTGAGTGTAGCATGTGCAGTTTGTAGAGCTGTTCCGAGTTACCTGATCTCAAGCCATGTGGTTCAGGGTGAGTTGCATTACGTAGATAATTTCTCTCCCTTTTGTCATTGCTGTGTCAAGGCATAAAGTAGTTCAAGATTGTGTCATGTAATTGTGTTATTACTGCTGTTGTAGTAGTGATGGTCCAAGGCTGTGGAGAGGAGAGGTTTGTGGGGGAAGGTGTTATCTCTTCTTAGACTGTTTCTGATAAAATTTGAGCAATCAGACCAACCTACAGGAATGCAGGAGGGGCTGGAAAGGGTTTTTGGGCTCCAAAGCTTGTTAGTATTCTCCATAATATCAGTTGGCATAAGAAAAGTTTTAACTTTACTTTTAGGCTGCTGTAATTTTGGCTGAATATTTTCAAATATATTAAAACCATTTACTTGGGAGTACTGTATGTGTTTATGGTTTAGCACAGGAGTTTTCTCCATTTTGGTCAAGAAAGCAGGATGTTTTTCAATGGTGTTTTAGATAGCAAGCCTTACAGCTCAGCTTTCTGATTCACTTGCAGTAGACAATGGCAAATCTTAAAGATAGATGCTTTTAACTGACTTGAACAGAGCATGTACTACATGTTAACAACATCTATACTGCAATTGCAATAACAAAACCTGAGATTATTCTAAATCTAGTTTCACACCAGCTAACAAGTGAACTCATTAAAAGATTGCGTGAGGTTGTCTATGTATTGTTGACTCAACTTTAAAATACCTATAAGTCTGCAAAATGTGTCTCAGCTTACTTATTAAGGGATGTTTTTAACGTATAGGTTTTGAAATTATTGATGACTCCAGTTTGTCAAACAACCTTTGTGTGGTGCTTTATTTATATTTTTTCTGTTACTTATATGAATGTAACTTGAATTTGTACCTGTGTCCCTTTTTTGTCTGAAAAGTTTTAAGTAATTCTACAGACTTGCTTTTTATAGACACTTTCTATTAAAAAAAAAAGAAGTGGTAGAACATGTGTCAGGCATATGCAATTCCTTCAGCATCATGTTTTCCACACTGATTTAATAGCTATTGAGTCTCCTCAAGTATTCTTGTTTCCAAGACCTGTTTTATGGTAATAAATCTTCTTGGCTGTAAAATTCTTGAAATGATTCGGTAGGATGATTGTTTCCTTAGCACATTCCCTGAGAGATCATAGTTAGAAATGGAAAAGTCCTTAACCAGGTCAACTTTTTCCCCTGCAATACATGTAGTCAGTGCTGGAAGTGATAATTGAGGAAATCGCCAACGTTTGTTCTGGCGAACTGGTATTGTCCAGTGCTCCTTACTATCCTGATTTCTCTCTCGGTAATTTATAGTAAGTTTTCTATTACAGCGTCATGCTAAACTACATTGAGAAATGCCTATCCAGATAAAGAACAAAAGCTGTGGTGTGATACAACTCTTCATTTAAATAAAAAAAAGGTCTGTCTCAAAATTCATATCGAAAACGTTAATGAAATGACCAAAGACTTCCTTAATTTCCCTATCCATTTGCACATGAGTCTAGGGGATGGTGTGGTGTGCACAGTACGCTTTTTGGCATAAACGATGTTACAGTAAGAAAAGATTAATCCAGGATAGTTGTTGAGACCTTCCTTCTATGCATAGACTGCCATTCATAGTTGTTGGGTTCTCATGTATGTGAACTGTAGCAACAGTGAGCTACTTCAGTGTGTGGTCTGTTGTGTTGCCAGCTTGTACTTCTTCGGGTTTGTCATCAGAAACTGCAGGACCACATGCGGAACAAATCTGAAACAAATGGTGCCAGTCCTTGAGGTAGTTCGTAATTTAATAAATTGTCAGCCATGCAAGGGTGATTAAGTTGTGATACCTGGTCTATCTCTGGAGGGTGGCCACACCTTATATAACCCGTGTGGCTTTCTGACAGCTGGAAAAGGCTGTTAAAATTGGGCATTACTTACTGGGAGCAGGTAAGACGGGAATATGCCAAGAGCCCGTAAGGAGTTCTGTGTGTTAGGTTTCCAAGGCAATCCGTTAGGTAGTTCATCTGGAACATCATGTGTACAAAGAAAAGGGAGGTGTGTTTTTGCCAAAACTCTCTGCGCAGCTGGAGCTCCAGGTAAAAACACTGAGTTACACAGGGAGAGACAGAATCCCTTGATCTTAAAATTTGTAACTTTCTTAAATACTGTTGTTTTCTTTCTTTGACGTTTTCCTAGTTGGACATCAGATACTGGAATCGTCCTTTAGGTTGTTCTACACTGTGGGAAGCACTAAGTTCTGGGGTTAGTTCCTCCATGGGCATTTCCTTAAAATAGTCAGGCTTTGGGATCAGAGATCCTTGATCCTCTCTAAATATCTCAGGATAGGAAATAAGGTTCTGTGGTTTCCTCAAGATTTGTAGCAGATTTGTATAATAAATCTGCTTTTACCCTTGTTTTGCAAAAAGGGAACCCTGCATTCTTACTGGCCTCACCTGCCGGATAGATATTTCCCTTTAAACTGTGCATTTTAATCAGGTGCTTTTACTGCAAGCTGTGAACCTTAGGGTTTTCAATGTTGTACCTAAAAGCTAGTTTGGATCATTTTGGTTATATTCATAGATAATGTTAGTCATGACAGAGAGTAACCTCTGCACTTAAAAGGTGGGCTCAAAGATTACTTCTACTCTGTAGGATCTCGACAGGAGTACGTTGTGTCATGTCAGCATATTCATTCCAGGTCAGTGTCTTAGAGAAGAAACGGTAATACTGATGAGCATTTTATATATACGTGTGTGTGTGTGTATGCACACAGATGTGTTTTGGGGTTGGTAGAAGTCTTTGCTGCCATAGTCCTGTTTGAATTGTTGGTTGGTTGTGTGAAGATGGAGGGTGGTCTAATGAATGGACCAGATGATAAGCTTTTTATTGGCAGTTGAAGTTCTGCTAACTCGTATACCTTCCACAAAGTTGCTTTGTCAGTTGCGTTTGTCACTCATACCTGTGAAGTGAGGGCACCATACTACTTCAGATTTCAGACACAATGATACATATTAAAATTTCGACTCTTCGGCAGTAAAAACCTGGTACCTGACATCATGAGACAGCCCACTCCTTGCAGATGTGTGAGCAGACAGGTGTCATGGAGCATATTGCCATTCGGTCTGATAGCTTAGGGAGGTGAATGATAAGGAAGGTCTGAAGAGAAGGTACAGCCAGCAATGGTAAAGAAAGCCATTTTCCTCTTCAAGTTGCTGTTTTCTTCTGAGAAGGTCCACTAGCACGTATGGCATAAAGGGAGACAAACCACAAAGAGGTCAGTGTTATTGGGTGTGTGTGAAGTAGCCATTAACACAGGCAGTGAGTATTCAAAAAGAAACTCTCCATTTGACAGTGCTGTCTTCTAGATGACTTAGAAACATAAAAACACAACTTACTTTTAAAAGAGCACTTCTAATTTTTGTCAGATATGAAAGTACCTGTAAGTTTAATGTGTGCTTTGCAAAGAGAGGAGTGTGCTAAGACTAGTTATCAGATTTCCATTTTATGAGTTGTACCTGTGGTATGATGGCTTCATATACAAAATTCTGGCACCACCATTAACACTGAGACATTTTTATGTGCATTTTGTAGGAGCACTCCTCTTGTGCCACAAGAATAGGAGCTGTGTGCTGTCTGTGGTCTGTGTTGTGTACTGCAGTTCATCGGGCTGAAGGATGGGCTATCAACCAGTTTTGAATTCTCTGTCTGCAGCCATATTCTAGGGTACAGGAAGCCCCAGGGAGCGTGACTCTTGCATATTCTTTTTCCCCCTTTTCTGTAGTAATACAGCTACTAAAACAACTTTTCTGCAACTGTAAAAAAGGAGGTGATGTATCAACCTGGAATATGTGCATCTGTATTCACAAGAGTTTGCTTATACGTTCCCAAGCGGTAAACAGCATGTGTTCCTGCCTTCCTTACCTGCGCGTTCTCTCTTTATCAGAGTTTGTCTGATACTCCAAAACTGCAGTTTTCTGAAGACTTCTAATGTTTGAAATTGGAAGACACCTAGCAGCAAAACCTTCTCATTTTTTTTCTCCTTTTAATTTCTTGCTCAAAAAGCAAGATAAAAGCACATGTTTTCAGATCTTTCTACATATCTAAGATCCAGAGTTTACCTAGAAATTCACCTTTCACCAATTTGCAAGCTGAAAATGCAAATTCAGAGATCAGTCAGGTATCCAAGTTGCAGTGGTGCTTACTCTGTCTTCCTCAATTCTCTCAGGCAAATATATCTGCACGCAGACACACACAGAGTAATGGAGGAATGCAGGATCCTAAATACACTGTTTCTACCTGTATAAGCTGCAGCCATGTTTGTCTCTTGGTGCTGGGAAGAGTGAGCATCAGGCAGGGGGTGGGGTACTGGTCTTAAACCTCTTTCTGTGGAATGCTAGGTGAAGAAATACCATCTTGATTATATAAATATTTGTGCATTGATACTACTTTTTTCCTAACATGAAACTCAGACTAACAAATCATTATTAGACTTTATTTAGATTATATTTTCCCCTAACCGAGGCTAGTTTCTATAGCTCAGAGGTGGAGCCTATATCCTAAAGGCTATATATGACTCACAACTGTTTCATATAGCCTACTATCACATTATTTTTTCACATTATTTATTCATTACTGTAGAACAGTACTGACATGTTTATTAACACATGGACATGGCTTGCTAAATAGGTTTAAAAGCCTTGGTCCTTTGCTAGAATAAAAGTTCTCTGATGTTGCTATCAACTGTTATGTCACAAAAATGTTTCCTTTAAAACATTGAATCACTGCAGATAGGTAAAGAGACCACCATGCCTGAAATGCAGTCTTTTTTAGTCTTTCAGCACCTCTTCCATGAGACTGAAGTCTGTCTCGTCTTCTGTAGAAGAAACGCTTTTTCCCTTTTCCTCCTTCATCCCAGCTCCTGTGTTGTCACAAGACATGCCCTTTCTTTGATTAAACATCCTTCTTAGCTCACAGGCTTGGACTAGACTAACTGCTCAGCCTGGAAAATGTCAACCAGCTCTGTCAGCCTTCCAGGAGGAAAGCTGTTGTCCTTTTTAGTAGGGTGATTGCTATGTGGATGGTCAATGTGGATGGTCCTCTGGCTTTCTTCCACTGATATTCCACTGTCTGCAGTGTCTTATAATCCTTCTGGACAGGGCAAGCTCTGTGAGAGACTGAGCTTGTTTGAGACAGGTGGTTTTCTTCATATGGAACCAGCCTCCCAGTGACAGGACAAGGTGGAGCAGAGGATGCAGAGAGGAAGTTAATACCTCGGTGGATATATCGGTCACAAATAGTCACAGAGATTTCCAATCTGGTTTATGAGTTTAGATGTGTATTAGTACCATCAGTGTAGTGTAAAAGTATAAATACCCCTGATGGCTTTGAAAATAAAGTACTTAATGTTGCCTTGCATACAAACAGCTATTGAATTTAAAGCTTGCTTTAAGAAGACCTGGAGATTGTTAGTCTAACTTTGGTGATGGGGGAGATGAGCTTCAGGGAGAGCACTTGTGGCATAAAGGTACCGTGACAGGTATACAGCAGAGCAGGGACCAGAACCCAAGGACGTTTTCAAAAGCTCTGTGGCCATCAAAGGTGCCACAAGCCATATCATACACTCTTCAGTGTGATAGGCTCTGCCCAATCTATTTAGTGTTGTTGGAAAACCAGATATATTAGTCTGAGCAAAGCACAGTGCAGATGGTACACATACTACTTCTGATACCCAATCTAGCTCATTTACAGCTAGCTGATGTCTCTGGATTCTGCTGCATTAAGCTATGTAAATTTTCAAGAGGACTGCCACCCACTGCTCTACTTGTAAGTGCAAAGCTGTCTGCATCTAAGCTACAGAATGCATGTGTAAGAAAAACAAATTTGTTATTAAAGAGATGCTCTTAAAAATTGTCTTCATCCTTATAGTTCCCTCCACAAGTGTAACATTACATGGTGGGTTTGTCAGCATTTTTGATCTCTGTTTCATCTCTGCCTGCAGCGAAGTGTATGTAGAGCTAAACAGATAATACATAAAATACACCATACATCGTATTAATGCAGGAAATCAGAACACCTTAAATATTTACATTTAGTAGCATCTTAGCATTTTGAATTTTCCTACAGTTTCCAAGCAGTGTTTTCTCTCTTCATAAGAGCAAGAATGAGTACTAGTTCAAACCTGTATTCAGTATGTCTGTACGAAAAAGAATTTGCCTTTGGATTAAAATTTAGGACTTTTTTTCTTTTCTTGCTTCTGAAATACTAAATCTTTTCTATATTGTATGTGTATAGAGGAGGAGATAATGGTGAGATGATGTCACGATCAGAAAAAAAAATCTATGGAGGTGGAGCTCAGAATTAACACTTAAAACTGTGTGGAAAACCTTGTTGTAGTACAAAATAAGATTTTTTTTTTTTTTTTTTTTTTAAATAAATGGGTGATAGGACACAGACATGGAGCCTGGAGACCCGTATTCTCTCTGTGCTTGTCATCTGTTGCATAAGCTTGGACAAGTTGCTTTGGTTTTTCCTGCTTCGTTTCTCCTGTCAAAGATACGTGCGGTGGTAAAGCACTTTAAAATAAAATCTTGAATTAGTATTATTATGGACTTCTATAAACTTACTTAAAATCCTTTTCCTCCTCACTCATGTCTTCCCAAAGACAAGAATAAAAAGAATATTTTTTTTCCAAATAGTATTGATTGACATTCTGCAGCTGCTTAAGGTAGGATTTAACTGACCCTTTCTGTTGTCCAAACATATACTGAACAGCTTCAAATCGAGAGTACTGTTGGGCACATTGCATCTCTAATTCTGTTAGGGGCATGGTCTGGCAAGAATTGTTTCCTTGTTCGTTTTACTTAGCAGGCTGGACTTGCAAAACATTGTGGCGTGACAGACCTGTGTAGACTGCTTTACACTAATATTGGCAAATCGTATGCATCAATCAAGTAGAGCTTGGAGCATTCTGGATGGGTGGCTTATCTGTAGCCTGATGATGATGGAAACACAGTTTGTATCACCAGAAAGCACACTGTCAGGCTCTTAATGCTGTGTATCATCATCGAGTCCTGTGGCGCAGCACTTCAGCAGCATTCCTGAACACCTCATCACCTTCTGGCCCTCAGACGGGAAGGGCTGACGTATCCGTACCGAACAGCAAGTGTGAATCTCCGTGCAGAGAGACGTTCTTGTGCTGCGATGCTGCTACTGATGCAAGAAGTGAATTCGAGCAGGCTTTAAACTACCTGGATGCAGGGGTTAACCAGGAAAACGCATCGGTTTTGCACAGTCAAGTGTTGCAGAAATAGTTTAGGTCAATGGAGTGAAATCACCATGCTTAGAAGAAACAATTATCCAATGAAACATCCTTGCCTAGAAGGAGCCTGACACACTGATGTGCAGCTTTGCATTCTCCATTAACATTACCAGTGTCCTGGCAAGAATCCCACATACGGAGCTGAGGAAGTAGATAGTATAAAAGCAGAGCTCTTTGGGCCTTTTGTTCTGCATTGATCCGTCAGCCTTGCTGCAACTGTACTGTGACAGAGCGTCTGTATTCCACGTCTAGAAACACAGGAAGAGTGTATTCCTGAAGGATGGCTACTGAGCGTCACTGTGTTTCAGTTCAGGAGTGTTAAAAGCCCTGCAGTATGTATATAAGCTAGCTGTAATTTATTTTAATTAAATACAATAGCTGCATACATACTGCAGAAGGGATAAGACAGGGATTCCCCACCTCTAATTTGTCATCTTGCTGTTTGGATTTCTTTGCTGTTGTCTTCCCTCTCACAGATTTGTGTAGAGTTGTCTCATCCTCTCCCTCCTGTGAGTTAGCAATGGCATCTGTCTTCTGAAATACAACAAATTTTCTTAAACTTTTTCTGCTGTTGAGAAGCCATTCTTGCTGTATGATAGCAGAGGCATCCCTGTCCTTCCTGACACACACATACCTATACAGGATTTATTTTAATTGGAGAGCTACAGGAAGCAGAATCCCCATCCCATGGGAGTCTTCTCATATCTGATTTTTATTTTTTGAATTGGGGAGCTTGGAGTACCCACCCTAGGGCTGGCAGGCGGCCTGACAGGAAGCTGGACAGACTGGCCTGCCGGCCAATCTTGTTGCCTTTTATAGAGCATTTTGATGAAATCAGCACATTTCCATGCAATCAGTGTTTTGCAGTGTGAAAATTGTGTTCGGGAGTTCTTTGAGCGGCTCTAGTTTCAGACTGCAACTTGCGACTTCTGGGAAATTGTTGACTAATGTTAGTAATTACTGTAGATGATTTTGTGAGAAGAGAGGTGGTGTTTCTATGGAAGAAAATCCTCTTGGAAGGATGTTCTTCAGCCGCTGTGAAGGACTGCTTGATGCATGTCATTGTTCAGGTAGGTGAGTTAGTTGGCAGGGACCTTATGTTCCCCACCCACAGGTCTCACATAACAGCAAGTGTTTCTCATCAAACTGCTGCCAAATGTTTTCTCTTTTCTTAGAATGGCTTACCTGGGGGAAATCCAAACCATGCAGGACACAGATCTCCCACCTTTTTTGGTAGGGCAAAGTGCTGGGGAAGCACAACCTGGGAGAAGCAACAGAAGCCTTTAGGTCTGGAGGACAGTGTGTAACTGCTTTCCATCTACACAGCTCTGCCTGGTGCTCAGTTGGGACATAGCTGTGCTGCTGTTTCACAGGTGTCTTGCAAGTAGAGCATGGCACCATAGTGCTGGTTTTTGAAGCAGGCTGCGTTGCCTCATGAAATCACACTAGTGCTAAACTGGGCTTGACTCTTCAGGCAGCCTAGTTCGACCTCCTGCTCAAAGTAAGACTGACTTGGAAGTTAGGTCAAGCTGCTAAGGGCCTTTGCTAATTGAAAGTCTGCAAGAACAGAGAGTTGATAACCTTTCTGTTCCTATCTTCCAGTGTTTTCATACTGATTTTTTTTATCCCCCGTAGGTCTAAGCAGAATTTGTCTTATTACAGCTTGTGACTGTTGCTGGTTGCTGGTTTTGTGCTCATGAGAGGAGTCTGGCTGTATTTTCTCAGTAGCCCCTGTAGGTCACCAGAGAGCTGATGAAGGGGTTTGGCTAGTAACTAGTGTTCTGTGTGAGTTCACAAGCTGCATCCAGGAATCTTCTTTGGATCACTCTTCCTCTCTTGAGGCATGGAAGTGCTAGAAGGAAGCTGAACTTGCATTCTCAAGATACAGCGCTGCTATTGAACGATGTTGATGTCTTCTAGACTTCCTTAGCATATGATGCTAACCCCTCAAATTCACTGGCGCAATGGAACCAGGTGTCCAGCACTTTAGACAGATCAGACTGATCTTGAAGATACTTTCTTTCTTAGTCTTATTCAATAGATGAATCTGCCTCCTTGGAAGATTCTTTGTATTATGAAGCATTTTGAGGTTGTGAGTTTACAGTGAATCACCAATTAGCAGTTCAGTGAAAATAAATACAAGTAAAATCATCCTTTTGTTTACTTAAGTAGTTGCTGCTTTCAGAGGAAACATGAATGCAGCTTTGATTCTCAGAAACAGCTCATGTTGTAGTGGCCTTTGAGTATGTCCTTAGAACGGATCTGATGTTTACACAGACATTACAAATCATAATTTTGCATGAGCTAGTCTTAAATGGAATTCCATCCGCTAGGAAAGTATGTGTTTGAAAATGCGAAAGACTTTATATGGGTTTTTGGCTGTTGGAGCTCCAATATTTGCACAGTTGCTGTGTGAAAGCTGCATGTGTAAATCCCATCAGAGGGGAACCTAGACGATAACCAAGAGCACTGGTAAAAAGAACAAAGAGGGGAACTTTCCCTTCATGTAGTCAGTTTGAAGAGGTTTGGTGGTTCTTGAGTACACGTAGTGTAAATTCACAGGAGCCCATCCAGATTCACAGTAGGTAAGTAGTTCCTCAGAAATCAAAGGAAGGTATGGTCTTACAAAACTTGCATAATGGGAAAGTTTGGCCTTTGTATCCAGAAGCTAAACTAGCTAAGCAAACATCTAATATTGACTTGATTTCTTAGTCTGAATGCCTGCCTTTAGACTTTGAAGCGTGTAACTTTGTCCTGTAAAATGAAACATAGCTTTCTTTAAAACATACTTAGCTTCTTCCTCAAAAAAGCATGTATGCCATGTGCTCCTGTCTTAGCAAAAGGTAAGTGTTTTAACTCACTTTGTGCTTACTGTTTTCTCCCTGTTTGCTGCTTCCAGTGCTCAAGAGGCATAGAGAACTAGAGGTCTGGTAACATGGCTGTTGCTTAAATAAAACTACAGTGAGATTTAAGAGTTTACAGCCTGCAGGAGTCAAGTCTGCAAAGTGTTTTTTCCATACCCAAGAAGCATGAGTCAGATTTTGCAAAGTGAGTCAAATCTATCCTCAGATTCATTTGAAGACCCTGTAATGGATATATAATTTGAAACAGTATTATGCATAGAAATGGCTTATTAAACTAATTTAGTTTGCAGTATTCCCTCTTGAGTGCGAAGGGGGACAGGGTAGACAGAAGTGGTAGGGGAGCATGGAAGGAGCAACAGTTCAGGCATACCTCAGTCCCCAGAAACAGCAGGTAGTCCTGCAGCATGGACGGTGTAGAAAGCTTATCTTTAATTCACTGCTCTTGTGGGAGTTTGCCAGGGCCTGAGAGATGGTTAAAGAAAGTTTGCTTATGTTTGGTGGTAGTGCTAAGCTGTGGTCTTCAGCTTGACAGCACCACTTAAATGAGGAGGGTTGTCCCTGGAGTTTCAAAATACAGTGACAAAGGCTTACTCGGCTCATCCTTTGAGATGCATGTTGGGGATCCAGACATAAGCCCTGTCCCACAAGAAGGGTAGTATCCTCCAAATACCTTCCTGGAAATGAATCCCTTTCCCTTTGCTTTGCATTCCTTCCCTTTATCTTCACCTGGACAGCATTCCTATGCATAAAGCTGTGCTCTGAGGTCAGATGTGCTGGAGCTGCAGCCTTTTACCAGGATGTGACTCTTGCATGTTTTGCTGGCTGGGTCATGCAGAAACACTCCCTTTCCTCTGGAGGAATTACATGACAATTAAATTTTGAGGCACCATCACCTTCCAAGTCACCTTCCAAGTCTCGGTTTCTCCTCCTCTGTTCCCATGTTTAACCCTCCCCTTGAGAAATCTCTTTTGATTGTGAATTTTGACCAGGAAACAAATTTGATGGCTCCATTCTTAAGCGTTAGTCTTTGACTGGCTGCAGTCAACATCCTAATATTGTGCTCAGAAGAGTGACTAATACCTCCTGTCTGGCATGTGTCTTGAATGAACTAGTAGACAGGCATGAGTTTATTTTTCCTATTCTGTGTGTAATCAACCTAGAAGGAATTTTTTAGATTTGCTTTTCTTCCGCAATTTTTGGTGGAGACCCTGAGGACATGAATGATGGAATTCAAATGTAGCGGTTCAAAGAACATCTTTGCCATTACTTATTTATGGTACAAAGATGGCTTGGCAGCTTCAGATACATGGTTCCCTGACTGATACGCACAATCCCTTGTAGGTCTGTGGCTGCTTCTAATTCTTCCCGTAACTCAGAACAGCTCTGAGTTGTCTTCACTCTGAATGAAGAACATAATGTTTTTAGAAATGTATTGGTTTTAGATCATTCAGATCTTTATTACCTTTTCTAAAGGGTTTTGATTTCCAAGAAGATGATTGTAGAAGACTGGGATTCAGGAGTCCAGCAGCAATCATGTCACTTGTGGTTTTTTTTTTTCTCTAGTTTAATTTTTGCCGAAGTTTTGTGAAACATACAGTGTTTGAAAGGTGCTGAACAAAACAAAGAATGACCAAGTATTAGTGTGTTTGTGCAGAATGAGATAGTTGGTTACCTTGTGTGTCAACGCTGCTGTTTGTCACGTGTTCTACCAGGATCCTCCGGGATAACCTGAAGCACAGCTCAGTGCGTCTCCAGTGAGTGTTCCTGATGGCTCCTGGTAACACACGACATTGCACAGAGATCGGTCTTGCTCCTTACCTGCAGCCATGTTGTTCAGGGACACAGCATCTTTGCATGCAACTTCTGTTCTTCAGAACTGCTTCTCTGATTTTACTCCTTAAGTTTTTACTCCTTACTCTTTTTATTCCTTTTCTGCCTAGTTCCTCCCTTGAATTCCATCTGTGTGAGTATGTGACTCCATTACCCTTCTTCATCTCCAATCTGCCAGTAACTTCTGAGTTAATTAGCAAGAAACTGAGAGCAACAGGTTTGAGATTTTTCATGCTAAGATCTCTTTTTGGGAAACTCTGCATTGCAATTGGAGAAAGTAGCTTTTGCCTAAGGGAATTCAGAATTCTGCTTCACTGTCATGCTGACCTGCAAAGCTGTTTCTTTCTCTGATGTTCATGTAAATTTTTATTCCTAAGGAATTTAACAAGATTCACCATCGGCAGTTGCCTCTTTTTGACAGCTGCTCAAGAACATAGATTAAAGTAAGTCTGTAATTTTTTGGCACCTGTAGCTGAGTAAGATAAATCCAATCCTGATAGCAGCTAACTCACCAGTAATCTAGTCACTGTTGTATGGATGCAAAGTCTCCCAGAAGGTATCTTGTATACGTGAATGCTATATCCTATTCACTGCATATGGTTAAGGATGCTTGATTTAATCCAGTGAAGACAGGTTTATAAATCAGCACTCGCTTTTGTTGAGGATTTCTCAAACAGAACCACTTCCTGGACGGTAAAGATGATAAACAGTTACTTTTTTTTTTTTAAAAAAAATTCTTGTTTTGAACCTTTCTTGGGGTTGCTGCCACACACGCTGGAGACAGACCTGGCAGTTTTGAAGCACAGGAAAATACCTGAGGATCTGGTATTTAAAGACTATGAGAACCCACTTTATGACCACTAGCTGTATTTTCAACTACGTACATTATTGCTCAGCTATTTACATGAAGTATGCCCCGTGTTCTCTTCAGACTGTGCCTTACTCTTCAGACAACACAGAGAATTTGGCAGTAACTGGCTTTTTAACATTTTATTGCTTGTTTAGTAGCTGCCAGGGTAATAATTGGATTTGCGTGTCATTTTTAAACGTACCAATAAAGTTACATTCTATTGAAACACTTCACAGTATCACAAAACCCCATGTATAAAATTAACCCGCTTGAATCACTGTTTGCTGCTACAGTGTGTGAAATACAGATGAGGTTACTGACTCCAGCTTAATAAAATGAATTGCCATTATGGTTCTGCTGTCTGCACACATAATATCTGTGTTTTACCATCTGTTTGTCAAAAGGGAGTAAAGTCCTTCAGTATTTAAAAGAGGGCATCATATTAAAAGTGAGCTTTAACCACAAAGTCATTTTTTCTCCTCTTTTCCATTTTTAGGTCAGATGATTCAGGTTTTCCTCAGTGCTTTTAACCTTTTGCCCTCTGAGCGAGCTGCTCAAGGGATGGCAGTGCTTTGACAAAAATGCCAACTCTGCTGGGATAGTTCTCTTTCACTGTCTTCCATAATGTTTGCTCTTAGTTTCTTAACCCTTTGTTACTTCCATTTTTCCTTAGCACTCAGGTAGCATCCTAATAAACATTCCTCTGTAGTTTTTCTTTCACCTCTCACATTTTCCCCTCTTAGTATAAAAGTCTATGCATGAGAGACAAAAAAAAATGGCCTGCAGCTCATCTAAACTACTAGCTTTTCATGGAAATGAAGACTTAATTGCTGGCAACAGTGCAAAAACCAGAGCATTACCATTTCTCATTTGAAAAAAAATTTCCATAGCTTGCTGGACGTTACATCCTTGTATTTTGTTGCCCAAATAATAAAGTGAGTGTATGCTTTCATTAACTTCCTTTATGAAATGCAAAAGAGAGTTTCCAATGCACTTGCGGACTGTCCTGCTTTTTAAGCGTTTACAATAGATTTTAAAACATTTGTAGGAGTGTGTAAGTGCACAAGAGCGTGTAGATCAGCAATGGGTCGCTGGATTGTTTGGAGTGATTAGATAAGAGGTGGCAGAAATGTGTTTAAAAATACCCTACAGATAGATGGTGTGGTGTGTCTTTACGGAGACAAAATATTTTATTCGGTTTTGAACAGAATAAATCTATCACGGGCAACAGAGTTACAAGAGATCTACATCGATGTAAATGAAAGCTGAATTTGGCCTTTCTTGTTCTGTGCTTTTTAGTCATGTGATAATCTTTCCATAAATCATGCATTTGAAAGGTTTTCTTGCTTCCTGGTTTTACCAATCAGATTATATAAAATGCAGATGAACGGAGCTTCTGGTTTATTAAGCATAAGCAGAACACCCCCTCTAAATCCCCTTTTGTCACACCAGCCCTGTTTCCCCCATTTGAAAATAAGATAGCAAGAATGACAAACTTTGACTAATATAGTGGAGTTTTTTTGGTCTCCTCCCTTTCTTATTCTGACCTGTACTTTGCTTTCGTTATAAAGTGAACGCAGAAATTACCCTGTGGGAGTGGTGAAACTGCAGCAGAGAAACAAAAACTATTTGGATTCATCTGAAAGCTATTCATTCGCTTGCTCTTCTTTTTATTAACGGCTCGAAGCATGCAGTTTGTCTTGTTCTGACTGCGTATCTTTCAGCAAGAACGGAGGTAATTCTTTGTGTTTCTCTTTACTTTTAATAGTGCTTTAATTTTATCAGAAAAGGTGGTTACGTTTTTATCATAATCTATTATTTTAACTACTTCAAATGTGTATACAGCTGCCTGATGAGCATGTTTCTATCGATCTCAGTGAGTTCCTTTGCCAGTAACTTTTTTGAGTAGAGGAATGGAGCTTTAGATTTGGATCCAGGTTACACAGGTGAAAATCACAGCTCTCTCCACGGGAGGTTGCAGAGCTGCTTCCAGCAGACATCAGCATATTTACAGCCAAAATTTAGTCGATAATGGGTTTTTGTTTTAATCATCCGCATATACCAAGATGAACATCTCTCTGTACTGTTGGTATCGCCAGCACTTCTTGTGTTGGGGAAAGTACGTTACTGTAAACTGATGAGCAAGTTCTTGTTGCTGTTTTCTCTGGCGGGATAAGATATTTTTAGTAAGTTATTTCAGAGGTGTAGGAGTTCCTGATACTTCTATTGTTAATTTGCTGCAAAATGAAAATGCAGGATTGGCAGCATTTAATTCTGAGAGGATCGTTCTCACAACACTCAAAAAGCGTTACCGGTCCCTGGCTGCAAGCAGGTTGTTACAGTTATGAGACGAGTGGTGTGTTAACGGCAAAAGAAAAGTTTTGTTTGGCTGGTGGCTGAAGCAGCAGCATAAAGAATGCCTCTTAAACATTGCAGAGTAACTTTCTGCTCCTTAACGCCTTTGCCAGGGTTTGCATGAGGGGAGGAAGGAAGGACAAACGGAAATCCTTTAGCTTTTGCTAGTATTACCTTAGGTAGCCACTTCTGGAGCTTTTCCGGAAATCTCTTACTGGGTATATTTCTGTATTCCTCGCATGAAATATTCCCAGAGCGTTAATCCTAGCAAGTCTTGTGTCTTCTTGCTTGCACAGCACCTACAAACAGGCTGTGTGTTTCTGCAAGGGGCGAGAGGAAGCGGTGGCTTCATGGGAAAGGGCTTAATGAGTTTGAAAGAGATACCAGGAAAGAAGGACCCTCTGGTTATGTGTGCTGGTTTTAAAAAATACTACTAGCTGCTTAATAATGTATGCAAATATGGCTTCTATTGTTTGCATTAGGTTTTATCATTGAAATATAGGTCAGTTTGCCTCTGAAAATGTAGATTTTTCTGGAGTGCTCACTGAAAGCTGTGTTTGTCAGCCCTGTGTACTTTTAAGAACAGCAGTCAGCTGTACTGAGCAGGGAAAATTTACATCAGAACCTTTAGGTTAAAATTATAGTTCTCTGCCTGTGATCTTGGGCATGTCATTGCATTCTTCTGTGCTGCAGTTTCCCATCTGGAAAATCAGGATTAATAATACCTACTTTTCTCTACTTTCTTCACACTATGTGAATAAAATTTAATTACTTCATTACCACTGTTAAACATATTCTGTAAGAATTGAGAACTGCTATGGCTAGGAACTCTTCCAAGTGACTGTAAAGATTTGATAAACAGTACATGATTAGTTACAATTAATGGTTAAATTCTATTCCTATAGCAGCTCATGCCAATACTCCCAATTGCTGCTGTTTGAGTTGCAAGCTGATTGGAGCCTAAAATTAGGTTGGTTGAAGAACAGGAAGAATCTACATGCAGGATAGTCATGAACATCAGCGAAATAAGATTTGTTTAATTAAAACTGTCTAGTAATACATCGCTGTATATGCTTGCATTTCTGCTCTTACATTAATACATAAAATTCAGTTAAGTGAGCAACCAGTTGTCCAGTGTCAGTAGGACTCTTGACATCTTCAGTGACCAACCCAAGATGACAAATCTCACAAATGGATTTGCTGTCATGGCACTTGTGTTCAATGATTAACTTCATTTTTCTTCAGCAAGTATTTCTCTGGACTTAAAAAATAACTCAGCTCTTTAAAGGTTGGATGTCAGCCTCTTTCTCAAAAGCTGTAAATGAATGTGCTAACACAACATCTACTAGATGCAAGAAGCTGACTAAGTAGAGATGCAGTGTACTGTAGGTAAACAAGGGCATATTGTCTCTTCTTACTCTATTTCAGTTCTTCTTTTAAGTGTTAAGTCAGTGAATTGTTTTTCAAATATTTGTATTTTTGCCATCAATTTCAAGTGATTAAGGGAGGAAAGATTGGCCTCATGTATGCAAAAAAAGGGGACAGGAGAAGAGCAGACAGAGTTTTCTACTCCAGTATTTCTCCCTTGCTTGCTAGGTCATGCCTGGTACATACTTTGTGTGCCTGCTGTCAGTAAAACGAGGTTAGTATTTGGAATTGTTCACAGAATCAGAAATTCTTCAGTGATTGTAAACCCCTATGAAAACATAAGGTGGAAACTTCTGTAAAAATTTGTGCCAGTGTTTTAGACCAGCTTTTATATCTGAACTAAAATTTTGCAATAATGAGTTGCACATACATGCAACTAAAGAACCTACCTCTTCTTTGTCCTTTCTTTCAACTCTCTTTAACCACAGCACACATCAAAGTATTACCAAAAGACTGAGCGTAGGAATTTATATTTGGAGAGCATTATCCATAGATGACTTCATGTTTGTTCCAGTCTTCCCTATTTTCAGGTTCTGAAACGCTTTTGTAACTTTTTCCATTCTCATTCCTGCTTTGAATCGAAGCCATTTTGAAAAAAAATAAATTATTTTTAATTCTTTAATGAAAACTTCTAAAATTTATCTCCAGCTTTAAAAAAAACTCAACTGCTGCAGCCCTTTTTTTCCTAAACTGCAGAACACAGCAAATGAAAATAAATAGAAGCTGGCATGTTTCTTCTTGTGCAGTTTTATTGGTGTGCGTGTTTATTCATTTGTCTGTTAACTTGTAGAATTCCATGATCTTACGAAGTGGTTTGCGGTTTGGTTTGAATTGGTGAGATTTTCCTATTTTTCACATTTTAACCATTACTGATATTTTAATGCAATAGGAACAACGTGGCAGAAGAGCCACAGGTTTTTTGAAAATAGCCATTAGATGTTATGGTGCTCTGTGCCACTGCTTTTAGAAGATTTTTAAAAAGTTTTGTGATGGATTTTTGAGCATGTTTTAATGAAGCATTTCAGAGGCACATTCAGTTGTATTTGCATGCCCAGTTGTCAAAAGCTTGCTAACAAATGGGGTGACAGACATATCCCAAAATGTGTATTTTATTCACAACTCTGATTGATAGGGGTGGCTACACCACTTGCTGATTTTTATGTATAATGTCTGGGTTGCTGCTTTCTAGAGTTTACTCCTCACCTGCAGTTGCACGGTTACACATTGTGTCTTTGTCTTTTCCATTCTTTGTATTAAAATTGAGGAGAGTTTGGCTGGTGTCCTAAGCGTGGGGTTGAGCAGCAACACGTTGAACTTGGTTTGATCAGAGCTGTGTGGCTGCTGGAACATCGATTCGAGCATGGTGGCATATCGACGGCTGTATTTTCTTGTAAAAAGCAGCATTGCGTGCTGTACATGTTGTAACAACAATACCACTCTGAAGCGAGAGGTCACATTGATCTACACTGGAGTTCAGCTGTACTGAGATTTTTACTGAGGTCAGTAATGAACTGAAACACCCTTTCCAGCATTTGCTTTGCCTATTAACGGTGCCAGCGGAGGAGCTGGGAACGGCCTCCTGGAGTTTTCAGGGAAACTCATTGTTCACGTAAACCCTGAGAAGGAATTTCCCTTCCTTCTTGGCCTGCTAGGTATGCAGTGAACCATACAGTTTGCTTTAGCTACATACCATCTGCATTTTATTTTTGTTTGTTTACTGACTTTCCACCCGTGTATGTACTTCTTTAGAGTATTGGTATATTGTTGTATATTCCACCTTTGTCAACAGCTTGGGTTTTGCTGCTCTGAGTGGTCTGATGTTATGCAAGTTATTGGTGTTTGGAACAGCGCTGGTCATGGAAAAACATGAAATTGGTGGAAATTTTACTGTATTGTGTCTTCAGGAGAATGGGCATTGACCGCTTTGATTGTTTTAGGGCTGCTGCTGTTTGCCTGGCATACGTGCGGTTATGTACTTTGTACTCGCGTAGCACTGTGTGCTAGGACCTGCAGTCCTTGGAGTGCATTGCTCTGGTGAGGATGGAAGTGGCTTCTTTCTCCTCTGTCGGTATCTGCTTTTTCTTTTTTTTTTTCCTCCCCATTTATTTGCTTATTCTTGCTTGCTGGAAGAGTTGTTTCTTCTGAGATGATCTTAGCCTCAAACACCGCTGTTCCCATGAAGATCTGAAGCTGATAAGGCAAGAATAACGCCAGCCCCCAGGACGCCAACAGGCGTTTACTGCTGTTTCAGCTAACGCAGTCTGGTGTGTAGTCAGGTCTGTGATGTCCATAAGCAGACTGTTCAGGTGGTGACTTTACTGTGGCCAAATACCAGAACAGTGATATTGACTCTGGACTAAACAACCCTTATGTTGGAGGCTTCGTAAAGAGCTGTGCAAAGACACATAAGCTGCTCTTCACAAAACCTTGAGGCTGAAGTGCTGTGTTAGAGGAACGTGACCACGTTGCTTTGGGACCCAGGCTGGATCTGCGCCTTTCTGTGGTGCCGTGGCCAAGCTAATAAAACCACCCAAAGATGCCAGGAGCTGGCTTTGCAAAGAATAGTATTGTTGTTGATGGTTTTTCATTAACTAGGTTACCCCAGCTTCCTGTTATCAGACGTGTTTGCGAGTTGGCTGTGTTATATTGTGTTAGAGTTCCTTACTTCTGCTTCACGGTCCAGAAGTTTGACTGGCTTTTCTTTTGAGATAGCATTATTCGGTATCACTTGTGATCCAAACGATGCCAGGTTGTTTTGAGACACCGGCCTTTAATATAATTGCAGCCAAAATCTAAGTCACCGTGTTACTACTTCAAAGCTAGGTGAGATTGAACAATTGGTTAATGTTCGCTGAGCAAAATTTCCTTTTTCTGTATGGAATTTGCATCCAACAGCAACGTGATGATAGGCCTGGATGACCACATTTAGTAAAACAGTCTCCTACCAAGAGTTCTTGCTGTTAGGTAAATCAAAACATGTTACTCAGAGGGTGACTCACAGAAAACTAAGTAAAAGTTTTATAATCGGATCCTCTGCAAATGCTAAATAGTACATCACAATAAAATCATTAAAGTCTCCTTACATAAATTGTTTATATGCTGCTAATCCTTTTTTACGATGAAAAGAGCATTCAGTGGGTTTTTAGTACAGGAAATTTGTATAAACTTTTAGTTACCTATGCATTTCTGACTTCTGTGGTTTGGGTGAATTTGAATCTAGTACCTGATTTTAAATCTGAAGATCCTACCTGAACCCAGCTGAAGTTTCTCGTGCAGAATACGTCCCAAATCCTCTGTCACAGATGCAGAGTAATTGGATTACACTGACTCTGCAAGGGAAAGAGATTATGCAAAATGCATTTTTGCTGTCAGTCCTTCCAGAGTGAAATTCTGTCCTTCCTTGCAGAGTGCAGTACCTTTGTCCCCAAAATGAGTGTAATGCTATTTGACCCTCTCCTCTTCCATTTGCATGCCTTCTGAGTCCTGAATCTTCATCCTTGAATACTTGCACGTTGAAACCTGGGAGCAACCTTCTATAACCTTAACTTTGACTTGCCATGGAGAAGAGCGGACAAACCAGAGGACTGGTGGAGAGTTCCAGATGCGATAGTCAACGTGCTCGCGGTGCTGGGAATGTAATCCCTGGGCTCAGTTGGAAAAATTTAACCGAAGAGTTTAAGATCTGTCTCCTTTCATGTAAAGGGTACGAAAGAGGACTAGTTTTAAAAGGATTGACAGCTTTAGGAGACATAAAGCAGATTTATTGAGTTCACCTGTTAAAGGTTACTGCATTGTAGATGTTAAAAGATTATTGCATTGCACATTTAAGCGTACATCTAAGTGTGTGGGCTGGAGGAGGCTGATGTAGAGGCCAAACTGAACTTGGGTGAAAACAGAATTAGGGCTGACCAAGTCTGCACTATAACTCTGGGGAATATAATGACTTACTAAGAGCAGTGCAGTTGGGAGGAAGTATGTAGTCAAATTTTCCCTCATACTTAAACACTCAAATGTGGATAGTAAATAAAGTAAATAAAAAAAAAGTATGTACTGCCTTTTTTGGGTGACCTTTCTTTAGTAGTACTCGTCTGGTTGCTCCATATCCTTACTCTTCTCAAAGAGGAATTCATGGGGAAATAAATAAGGTATCACTGACTGTGCCAGACTGAATTTGCTTATATACATATGAGCATAAATGGTATTATGAAATGGAACAAGTGGGGCGTAGGGAATTTCCAGATCCCAAGATGAAAATAATTTCAGAGAAGTATAGACGAGTTTGAAACGTTACCAGTATAAATGAAAGTTGCTAGGTCCTTTTTTGCTGCCACCCAATTCTGTACCTTTTGGCAGCAGAGATCTATTTTTCTTTTTTTTTTCATGAGACCCAAAAAACATGAACAAGCCTGCATGGATTTTATAACATGATACTTGCATCATGGGATCATAGAATAATTTAGGCTGGAAGGGACTTCAGGAGGTCTGTAGTCCAACCTCCTACTCAGAGTAGGATCAGCTGTCTCTGGCAGCTACCTGGTAACGTTGCTGGAAATAAAATTTTAAAAGTATTTGTGATTATTTAGTCATTGCAGTGAAAAAATGCCTGGCAGAATAAAGACCACCAATCGATGCTATGAAAATTGTTCAGTCACACTTGTCATTAAAAGTAATCAATACATCCCAAAAGCGGGTGTGTGGTTTGGGTGGTGGATGCAAAGAGCATAAAGGGAAGATCAGACACACCAATAATGAACTTCTTTTAACTGATCATCCCCGTATTGATTTTCTTCAGTTACCAAATATGCCTTAAACTAAATGGTAAGTTTTTTCAGTATTGTGACCCCTTGCTCAGACTCGGCTCGAGTTCACTGAAATTCAAGGAGCCTGATGGTGTAAGACTGCTGGGATTTGAATGACCATTTTAAGCTTTGTGTGTGTTCTGCCTATTTGTTTTCAACGTCACTAGGTATCATTAATGAACCTTGTTGGAAAAATTCATACTTCCACGTATTTTTAATTGCCTTTTTTCTTTTTTTAACCTTTTAATATGATGGGGATGCAGAGTACTCTGTCTAGGCAAGGTTGCGTGTTGTGCTGTGGGCTGGTGGTGGTGGGACAAGCTTGCTCTGTCACTGCCCTCTTCCGGACAGACTGTAGCTCATCTGGTCACATCTGTATTTCTCTGTTCCCTTCACACCCTTTCTATTTTCTGGTTGCTTAGGCTGTATCTTCACAGTCCCCTTAACAAGGCCTAAGTCCACACTGCCACTGAAGGGGATTGCCCCGTCTTTATCCTTAACCCAGGCTTGGACCCTGAGCTGGGGGCAGGATTCGTGCAGTTGGATGGAGAAAACTGAGTCCTAGAGTCGGCACAGGAGTGCGAATGGCAGGAGGACACGCGAGTTCCCCCATTTCAGCAGGGATGTGTTTTATACTGGACTCAGCTGGGCTGCACTGGAATTGCTGGAAGCATTGGAGATCTCTTGGTAGGTCCTTACTTAGCAAAGCATTTTAGGCATGTCAGTAATCCACATGAAATTTAAGATGTTGTCCATTGGGGCCTTTAATTTATAGTAACACTGATTTTTGAAATTCCTTTATGAACTGGAAGAACAATAAAATAATTATCCAAATTTTATATGCTTTTTAAAAAATTGATTTCCTGACTCCGTGTTTAGACATAGTGGACTGACTTCAAAAAGTCTGAGTATTTCCAGTGAAGACTGAGGACCGTTATTGCTGAATTTAAATGATACTTGAAATGAAAATAATGTGACGCAAATGATGGACTTGAGAAAGAAGTGAGAGACTGAATTTTTTGTGTAACTAATGGAGCTAAGGAGGACAGGAGAGGGTAATTTCTGAGTGTCGGCTGAGGCCAGTGGCTGGACATGGGTACGCTTAGTGAAGGAAATATAAACATGACAAATCTTAGAAATATCCAGCAAATTTGCAAGAGGAGGGGCTCAAATAAGCCCCTTGAAAAACAGGAAGTTGTGCTTGTTAAAATTGGTCCTTGCTGTGAGTCGCAGTTCTCGGCACTACTTGGCACTACGACTCAGCCAAGTAGGATCTTGGCACAAGCTGGGCTTGACCAGGAAATGGTTTTCTCTGCAGCTTAGCGTCAAGGGGAAGCAGCTTCGCTTCTCTTTGAAGGCATGCCTGGAGAAGGTGATACTAAAAATGATTCTGCTTGAGCAAGTTCATAAAAATTTGTCTGGGTGACAATAAATGTTTTCCAGCTTTTCCCTGAGCAGCCTCTTCCTTTGATGTTACTGTAGCTTCATTATATGATGTTTGCATTACTGGGAGAAGTATCTCGCACACATTTACAAGGCAACTTCTATGTTAAAGGAGACACTCAGGAGGTGAGATTCAAAGTTTTACATAAAAATGAGGATCCTGCTCCCAAAACGAGATTTACAAGATAGAATCCCATTTATCCTAATGGGTTTAGTCTGTATTTTCCTGTGCAATCTCAGTAATTTTCCAGTTTTAATAAAATCTTTGTCACTCCTAATTCGAGCTCAACCTGCAGAGAAGTTTTGCTTCTCATTCTGTCATCCCATCGCTGGAGTGGAAAGAAAGAGGATATCTAAAATTCTGGATTATGACTTAGTTGTGAGGTCAAATAGAGGTAAAAGGGTGCAGCTGAGAGAATGTACGGTTTTAATCTCACACTGATTGTAGTGGTAGCTAGTAAAAATGGGCTGCAAATCAAGGCTTCATTAAAAGACATTCTCGGGTGTTGGTGTTGGTTTAGGTATATAATACATAGCCAAACTGATTGAGGCATGAACAGTGCAGAAAAGACTTAAAATGTTAGTGTCTGAGACTTTCATAGCTGGCAGAAATGCACAGGGTTTTGATAGTGGCTTTTTTCTTAGGGTTTTTTTCCCCTTTTTTTTTCTTTTTCCTTTTAATTGTATCTCTCTGCCAGATCTCTAGTTCAGGGAAATGTGTCCTATCATGGAGTTTCATCTGCAGGATAGTGGGGTTTACATGTACTTAAGCTTTCAGCATGCAGTGCTTCTGATCTTCCATGAACAGTTGATCACAACAGCTGATACCCTTGTGATTTGGCACATAGGTACAGCAAGAATGGGGCTGGCTAAAGGGTACGTTGCTGAAGCGATGTGGAAACAGGTACCTGCTCCATAGTTAGAGTTTCTTATATTTCTAACCATGCAGCTGTAACAGGTAGCTGCAGAAGTAGTGACGGATAATAGCAATGCGGTGTTGTTAACAAGGTGTTCTGCAATTAAAAGACAAATATCCCTTCAGACCTCCACATCTGCCCAGCTATTGCCATTACGCAGAGGGGTGTTAGGGCACAAACAGTTTATAGGAATCATCTGTGACCTCAAAACAAATGTTCAAACTGGGTGTAGTGGCATTGAGTGGATCGGGTGGAAAGCCAGCACTCTGGCTATGTGGAGCCCGCTATTATCTTCAAGAGTCATTCTGTTATTTCAGCACACTGCTTATTTTCTGTGTGCATTAGCCTCCTTTTCTTGCAAAGTAAATGTAAGGGCTTCAGCATAAATGCGACAGAGGAAAAAACGGCACAGGGACATAGGGATTGGAAAGATGGATTCAGCTTCTAAATACAAGAGTAGCGTGAAAGATCACTCTCGAATACAGCAGGTGCTGAGAGTCCACCAAGTCCATCTGGCTGTTGGAGATTGGAATAAAACGCAGCTCTCAAGCAGCTTTGACTCTAAAAAAGGAGATTTGCTGGAGATGTCACAGAATTGAGTGAAAACTTCGCTTTCTCCTGTGTTTGTGCAGAGGGAGATTGGATACAGCCGTAGCTGTCAGCCATGGGAAATGCTAAATTAGAATTGCAGGTAGGTAGGTGGATAAACAAGGACAAAAGCTGTAATTACTGACTGCTGTTTGGAAAGTACCCTCGTGCTCTCCAGGCCTCCTGGTGCAGCGGTGTGATGCCAACCAACTGCAGAGGAGCCACAGTTGGGTGCCAGCGATTCATATCCATTTTGCAGAGTAGCTTTGAGATCTGCAGATGATATAACTGCTAAGTGTTGTTATGAATGATTCAGAGCTTCTGGCTCCTATTTCCATACATGGATCATCAGACTGTCTTTCTCTGCCATTTTAAAATAATTGTCTGAATGACCTGAATATCTTCGAAGTAGCTTGAATTTTTGTTCAGGCGCTGGCTTTAGAAATTAAGTCGTTCATCTGATACACTTAACGTTAATTTTGCTTCTTTAATGGGATTCTCTTTACCCAAATTTACATGATTCAGCTTGCAGTCTGTTGGATATGTTCTTCTCTTCCAGTGATAAATTTGCCCGAGCGTCTCCCAGTATGTGTTGAGACACACGTAGGTAGCTGTTTGTGTGCCATCCACTTCCACAAGCAGATAAACGATGAAGGGTTTGTTTGATTGTCGCTCGAACAATACTTGAGAAAAGCTCCATCCCGCCTGGCTGTCAGTTCTGTTGTTGTACTTTGCTCTTGGTGACATCATTGGTGGCAGCTAAATGAAGTATATTAATTGTTAGATGCTCTTTGACCAAGGATGTTGACTTTTCTTGGCAGCCAATTGAATACCGCTGTTTTTGCAGAAGAAGCTGCTAATCTACCATAATACAGTAATTTAGTTACAAGTATTGGTGAGAGTGGAGTGGGTTGTGTTGATGTAGATGGGAGATGAATAATTAAAAGAGAACTAAAAGCCGTATGAATTACTTTTATATTTTCAGGGTCTGATTCTGCATCAGCAGCATAGGGCTCTGCAATTAAAACTCTCGGCTGTGTTAAAAGTTACTGTGATGCCTCTGAGGTTAGTCTTAGCATGGGGAGCCGTGCTGTATTACGGGATCGTCTCTTCTTGCAGGCAGAGGTCCAGCTCAGAGGGATTGCAGCTGGGCATAGCCAGACCCGTACCATGGCCCCGGGACATGCGCTCAAGTGTTCAGAGTTCACATTACTTCTGCAGAAGTGATCCCTTTGGTCTTTCCAGTTTCTTCAGAAAGCTGTTTATATACATGTGGTTGTCTGCTGAGGAGGAGATCATAAAAGGGCAGTGAGGTTAAGGAAACGCTTGCTGCTAACTTTTCTTACACTGAGAACAAGGCTGACTGGCCAGGGAGTTTCCAGTCAAGATAGATAAAATGAAGCAGTGCTGCAGAGGCCAGAGCAATGTCACGAGTTTCAACTCTACTCATTAATAGCCATATCCTTGTAGTTGTCCTTGGGATCCATCCTTTTTGCAGTCAGCTTTTCTGTACAAAGAGAGCTTAGCCCTTGATGCTGTACTCTAGAGAAACTGCTTCAGCAGCGCCCATTTCATCTGCCTCCCGAGAAGATCTCCGTCCTTCCATGACTCTGTCCTTTCCAGAAATCTAAACCTGAGGCAGTAAACGTGATGTGTGTGGCATTCAGGTGGAGACTTACTGGTTAACGTAAGTGGGAAATGCCATCTATAGCTGGTAATGCGCTTTGAACATCTTGCCCTTCACCATAAGATTATTCTTCCTGCCTCATAAACATCCTTTTATTAAAGTAGAAAGATGTTGTATGATTAAATCCACTTTCTGCTCTTTATGTTACTATGTTTGCGTTTAAATTACTTAAGAGTGAAAATGGATCAATTACTTTCCCTTCGTACGTTGGCCCAAATTCTTCATCCACCTCTTGTGTACTAGGCCAGTGCTGCAAAATTTCGTTTGCAAATTTGAGCAAGAGAACTCTTGAAAAAAAACTGTAAGAGGCAACACTCTTACTTGTGTTTTTCCACTTAAATAAGTATGTAGAGGAAAAGTGTGCACAATAAGTCATTATCAAAAAGCTCCCATTTTTCCCTGTCGCTTTTTGCAGTAGCTTAAAGCAGAGTTTGAGAATTGATGCCACCGTTACTCACCTGCCAGGGCTGCGAAGTTCCCAACTTCCCTTCTGTGAGGGGAAAACATCCCAAGTAACGGTCTGGACTGAATCAGATGAATCATGTGCAATTTCTTTGCACTGACTGTAAAGGGGTTCCCTGTGACTAACTCAGGTAACCAACATCTACGCTGGAGGTATTTAAGTAGAAGTGAGATTAATTCCACTTACCAATTCTCCTCCTTGCTTCCAGTTGGGACACAGTGTATTGGGGGTTTCATTGGCTTAGGAAAAAAATCGGGAACAGAATTCCAAGGATTTTAATTTATAGATACCTGCCATTTTTTTCCCCCCCACCAAATTTTGCAGTGGAGTTTATAATTACACTGAGAAACAAACCTGTCTGTCGGAGTACTTGCAGTTCTCATTCAAAAGCAGTCAAAATACATCGTAGATGCGTATTTGGAAGAGGTTCAGCATCATCCAGTGGAAACGTGCATTTTGGGACAGCCTACAGCCATTCCTTTTGGTAGCTTCAAAAACTGAGCTCAAACTGTAGTAATTGCTGTAGTCCCCTCAAACTGCTGACATCTCTGCATTGGCATATCCTCTTAGGAGTAGGAACTGCATCCAAAGTGCAGGCCCAAGGGGACTGAAAAGGTTCAAGTGAGGTTATTGCATCGTTATGTTTGAAATTAGTTTCTCTTGAGTTGTTCGTACCTTCAAAATAGAGGCCTTGCTGGAATATTTCTGCAGGATACTACTGCTGTGCGTCAATGTCTGCAGTCTCTTTGTTTGCAGAGTCTGTAGACATCGACACAGAAATGTACTCTGGTGCATTTGGAGGAATATTTGCCCGGCAGGTTGATACTAAAGGTGGATAGGTAAAAACACAAGTAGACCCAGACTGATAGATTGGGAAAGAGCAGAATTCCCAAAGAGCAATCTAGGAGGGGCGGTGCTACTGCAAGCTTTCCTGTACTGCCTCAGGAGTGTGTTTTGGTCCTTCAGTGAAGCTGATGATGGTGAGGGCAGTTCAGTGTCTGTCTGCCATTTACTTCAGGGCATCTTCACAGAGCTAAATACTGCATAAGGGAAGGAAAACTTTTTTTTTTTTTGCAGTGCTGGGGCTGAGCTGTTCTTTCTTGGAAGGGAGAAGATCATATTGCTTCTTCCATCCGGGCAAGAAGCACTGTTTGCCATTGCCCTTGGGGTCTATCAACAAAATTTCTTTCCTTCTTCGGTTTAAATTGACAGTTAGTTTTCCATTGACATGAGCGCCAGTTCCAAGGACTGAGTCAGGTGTTGAAGCGCTCATAGTAAATTGTTAATCCTCGTCTATTGAAATTGCACACACAGAGAATGTGGGGTGCGGTGCCATGACAAGTACCGTCTCTGAGCGCCCGCGATCGTTACATTGGTGCTGAACCGACTTGTCCTTTTTTGAGGGAATGTTAGTTGGGGCGGATACATGCTTCTGTTAATGCACTTTTAAAGTGGGTTGAGTTAAATTAAGGAACTGGCAGTGAGAACGAGCAAGAAGCCTAAAGGAAGTGGTGCTGCCAAATGCTGGCATCCCTGCCAAGGCCAGTACACTGGGGCACAGCTAGGTACACTCCGAAACGTGTCCAGCACAAGAGGTGACTTGCCCAGGAAGCTGACTCGGTGGGTCGTGGGCTGCTGCGTGTTTGCTTATCTGCCGTGGAGCACTTGGGTCTGTGGGATGCAAAGTGCTTGACCCTTTTGGAAAAGCTAGGTCTCGCAATGGCAAAACACAGTGCTGGGGGTTGGCTCCATCTTCTTCCCCTGCTGTTTGCTTGTGCCCTGAACACTCTCCCTCTCATCAGTTCATGCCAGTGATGTGTTGGAGAGGTTGTGAACGGTTTTTGTGTCTGTTGAGCTCTCAGGGATCTGCAGAGAGCGGAGCATTGCTCAGCTCACAGAGAAAGGCAATGTTGCACCTCCAGAGGTTCAGCTCTCACCCTCCTTTCCCCTTTTCCTCTTGTCTCCACTCCCTCTCCAGCACACACATTCAGATACTCTCCCAAGACATAAAGTGATTTACTAACACCACACCAAGATCAGTTAAAAGTGCTGGAGCTCCCTGGCAGTCCTGCTCTCAGCTCACTGACTTACGTTGCCTTCCCACACAGGCACATTTTTACATGCCGTTGCCCTCGTATCTTGGTTCTTTGGCTCTTAAGATATCATTTTACCTGTACTTTTCCATCCCAGGTGAGGCTAGCAGGATAAACATGGTGTGATGCAGAGCAAAGGCTTGGCTGTGATTTCACCGAGATGCCAGGAATTTCAAACGTGCCATCTAGTGGTACAAACCAAGAGCACTGAAAATGAAGGAAATCCCCCCAAAAATCCACTCTCCTCCCAATACTTGTTATTGCTGAAATGCTCCCTTGTTTTGGGCAGAAAATGACTATTTATGGCCCGTGCTACCCTGTCAGGTTTTCTGAGTGCTGGGGAACTGAACCATTCAATGATTTGTTAATCAAAAGGAAGAACAGGGAATTTTTCAGTCTATTATATAAAGTATATTGTAAACTTAAGAGGTCTGTACCTTCATACCAAGAAAACAGAGTTCATACTGGTATTGTCTCCCCTTTGAGGAACTGAATGCACTTTGCAAACAAAATAAACCTCAGGTGAAAACACCTTTGCTTTGGGGAGGAGGGGAGAGGGAGGTAACAGTAACGTGCTTGTCTGTAGCCATGCAACAATGCATCAACAGAGCCCTGTTGCGAGTTGCCCTGCGTTTGTAGATCCAGTACTAGGACATGCTCTACCCCAGCTAGTAACCTGAAGTACTTCCAGCTTCCTCTCTGCTAAAAAACGCTGCACCAGAATTGCAAAAGGATCCAAAATCTTTCTAAAAACCTACATTCATCACCAAGATAAGAATAGGCCTTACAATGAGGAGTGTTAAAAGGCACGAGGTTTATACCACAATTTGGCATGTGTATGCAGTGAATTACAGTCTGAATTAAATCTGTCTTGCGTGTTTGTCTTTACTGTTATCTTCAGTTCAAGCTCTGGCTCAGAATTAAAGTTACTCAGGTTGATGTTTATGTGTGCTTGCTGTTCCTAGGATTTTTACCTAGAGGTCATCGTGTCCTTTTCTCTTATTAACAAGAAACTTGCTTGCTGTTTGGATAGGATTATGGGATCCATCTGTTGTAGCTACCAGAATAAGTCAGGAGAGCAATTCTGCACTGCCTCACATGCCCCTCATGTCATCCTTTTTGTGCCGGGATCAGAATTCATCCGTTCCTATCAGCTCCTACAGCTCCAGACTTTCTTTGTGGCCACTGCTTGGGTGCAAGCCCGTGAGACGAAATCTAAAAAACCCTGAAATTGCCAACAGTGGAATTACAAACTTAAAATAATATGGAAGATGCCTGTAGAAGGAATAAGAAGAGTTAAACATCTAAGGAAGGAAAAAAGTGTGCCGGTATTAAGTGCTAGAAGTATAGCTGTCCTAACTTGAGGTCTGCTTATACAGTATGGATAAAATGCAGAAAGAGGATTAAGAAAATAAATTGAAACCTAGACTTCCAAATGCCCAGAGAACTTCTTTTTTCTGTAGGGTAAGGGTCAACCTGCTCTTGCATATTCTCTCTCTCTGAATCTTCTGTGTCTTTGTAAGCAGCGGCATGATTCAGAAGGAGTGGTGAGAGGTCACCACTCAGCTCATAAACGTTTAGTACCAAAATTACAGCACACTGCTAGGCTGTGGGGATGGGAGGAGAAAGCAGAATCTGAGTCTCCCACTTCCCAGGTAAGAGACCTTTCAATAGGGAATGTGCAGAAGGGTGAGTAGCATCTCCGACTGTGTTTTCCAAAGAAAATATTAGTGTAGTGCTTTGTGCTGGACCTCGGTGCTGTATTGTGGACCCCTCTGAAAGGTTAGGCTGAAGTAGCTACAAGGTCAGTCCTATAACATTTTAATCTTAAAGCAAGAGGAGTTTAGTTTGCAGCTGGTTTAGTCCTTGAACTGCCTCTCTGTGGTGGCACAAAATGGGATGTGGCCAAGGGGAGAAAGCCCTGCCGTTATGTACGAAGTGCTGTAGAAAGTGCCCGTGCTAATCAGGTGGAGACTGATTTATTGATTTGGATGTAGACATGTGACACTGAAGTGGGTATTTTTGTCTCACTGGCTCTGTGTGTGTGTACTAACGGCACCCACTCAGGGAGATGTGCTGTCCTCCCAGCCCACGTAAGAGATGGATGTTTTTAGCCCAAGCAGGCTCTCTGCACCAGCACTGCGTGGCACTTAGACCAGGTCTCCTCTGTGCAGCATGAAGGCATTGTTTGCAACCTTTCAGTTTTATTTAATGGGGTGGTTTTTTAATCTTAAAGCACCTGAATGAAGATCAGCCTGATGCTACAGTTCACCAATTCAGTGGGTTTATTGCCAGACTAGCAAGAGCTTGAGTTTTAAGACCTGGTCACATACCCAGCTTTTGGTTCTAAAGCCTGAGTTGGAGTTTGGTGTGGCTTGACAGTATCTGGTGGTCCTGGGAAGCGTAGATCTTGCTGGAGCGGTGTCAGAGGCCTGTGTGAGGCCTTGGGAACCAAACCTGGTACGGACTTAGCCGTGCTGCATCCTCGCAAGGGTTTCTGGAATGAGCCATCCGCGCAAGCACACCTGGGTGTGCTCCCTCCTAACAGAGGCCATGGGTATAAGCTTAACGTGGATGTACTGCGGACCACAGTTCAGAAAGCTGTGTTGTTTGTTAGACAGAGTTAATGTGCCTGCCAATGGAGTGATTTGTTCAGAAGAACAAATACACCAACAACATACTTGTAATAAAGGAGCGCTGAGAAAGTTTACATTGTGCGTTTGAAAATGGTTGTCTTTTGTATGTGGTGGGTTTTCTTTTTTTAACCAGAGTTAAATCAGACTTCAACAAGCAATGAAGATGGGCTATTCCAGCTACTACATGGTTTTTTATTTTACGGAGCGTGATGTTTTTATACGAAAAAAGCAAATGCTTTTTACCTGTCGTCTTTCCTTTGGCTGAGTAGGTTTTGATTTTATGGCAGGAAATATTTGACTGTTTCTACTAGTGGCATGCAGCATTTGACTTTATGACTGCAATGCAGGTCTTTTATTAGTAAAACTTAATGTGTAACAGGATAATTCCGTTGCACCTACTACTATACTGGCTTGATTTAGTACAAAATAAGTTTCTACTTCCTTGAAGACCTTATATAAGCCTTAACTGGGAATGAATCCAGCATGTTCGATCACAATAAAGGAGCTGCTTCATAACGAGCTCATCTTTAGAAATAGTCGTAAACAGGTTTATATATAGGACCTGCTATTACACACAAAACTTGCTGAAGAGATGTCTCCCAAGAACTGGTGGTTTTAGTATGTGCCATGGGGACCCTGCTCAAGCCAATTCATGAGCAAACCTGTTGTTGTAATTCCGTGCAAGTTTTAAAACACAGGAACACCTCTCAAATCCTTATCTGCTGAAAGGGCTGGGTGTTGAATGGCTCTTTGCTGTAAGAAAGGCATTTGATAAAAAGGCTCGGAAACTTCGGCTGGCATCCTACGTATGCAAATGCAGGTGCTGTACACGTTATATTTGGATTTCAGGGTTTTTCAGATCCATTTCAAGTCAATTGGTAGCAGCCTTATGTGGTTTGATCCCTCGCTTTCATCACCCATGCCCAATTATTATACATGAGATCCATCAGCCCCCTCTCACCGATAGTGCCTGCAGCTGAGCATCAGCACGTTTGGGAACAATAAAGAGCTGTCATTTGGGAGTTTCTTTTCCTTCCTAATCGGGCAGGATGCAAAATTATTCCTTCGCAGAGCTCGCTGATCAGGCTTGTGTCTTGAACAGGTACGCTTACATCTGAGCAGCATGAGGATTGGGTTTATAGGGAGCTTTGTTGCCGGTTTACGTTCAGCATTGTTGGTTGTGTGTTCTCATAGAGTTTCGGATAGGTACAGGACAAAACACGGAGACTCCTGCCTTTGTGATTGATTTTTAAGGACAATTTGCCGTTTTGTTCCTCGCTTCCTTCCTAATGAGCTGAATTGTTAAAATATGTTAATGTAAGGAGACACAAGAGAAAGGGTGAAGCAATATACTGACATGTTGAATAATTAGATCATCTCCTGCGCAGGGAAAAAAGTCAAGTATGAAACAGGAACAAGAAGTGCCTCCCTCCCCCACCATAGAGGCACTAGGTCTGGCTCTTTCTGCGTGCAGAAGCAGGTTAGACAATTAGATCTTTAGTATTAATTAATTTTTGTGCAGATTCCTGAAGATTCAAAGTGTCGTGTATCCTAACTGTCTTCTATTCGTCTGCTGTTTTTTGGGAGAAGTTGGGAGTCTTGTTTCGGAGGGCTGAATTCGTGAGCTGCGTAATTTGTGATGAAACAAAAAAATGACTGTTGCTGGACTGAATTTGTAAATACCGTAGTGGTTAATCAGGTCTTCTCAGGAAAATCCTTGTGAATTTTGTCCTGAATAGCAGTTAGATAAAGGGAATTTCGTAAAGAGGCACAGGACCTTGTGGCTGCCTTTCTGATAGTGTTTGGCATTTTGGCAAAGCAGTGCTTTGTATTTCTTAAAAAGATGTATTTCTTTGAAATAACAAGTGCTTAATAATCAGTAAGATCCCAGTCCTGTGTAACCTGTGCCTGTGGGGAGGGCTGTGACAGTTCTCAGTCTTTACTTACATGAGCAAGCACTCTCCTGTGTTAAGTTTACTTGTTTGATAAACACAACACTTCGCTTTTGTTCTCTTAATCACTTCCTTCGAAGAGTTAACTTCCTAAGCAGCCACAGATTAGTTCTCTCGGTTGTTTTAATTATTTTTCTTGTCACGCACAGTGAAGGTCTAGTGTTTGTGAAATGTCTTCTTTTTTTTTGTCCCCCCTTCCATGGCAGCTTCAGTGATGCTGGCACTGAAAACCCAGCTGAAATGGTCTGTGTCTGCGGTCCTGGTGCTTTTTTTTTTTTAACCAAGTTTCACCTTTTTGAACGTTAGTGCGACAGAATATAGCACTTTTCCTTCAGGGTGAGTTGAGTGCTCCAGAATTTCGTATTCCTGTAAGGGGTACGCGAGAGACTGTAGCACTGGGCTTCCACGTGCTCGCTGCTGAGTAATTTCCTTTTGTATTGCTGACAGGTGACTCAAAGCAGGAGCTAGCAGATGGCTGCATCGTTAGCTGGTGGCCACAGCCTTACGAGATGAGTTTTGGAATTTCCATCAAAGTCGGGATTAGGCTCAGGATATGCCGGTGGCACAGAGCAGCCCGGGGGAGCGTGGAAGAAGAGGAAATCGTTCATAGCGACTCATCTTGTGGTTGGGTGAGTCAGGGGTCTGCTGTTGGTGGTCAGAAAGGCACGTGGCTGACTACACCGTCTTTGTGTGCTCTGCAGGATGCAAACTGTCGCTGAAAATTAAGTCTGCCCTTTTGATTGTTGTCCAGTGAGTTACTTCCAGAAAGGAGTTACTGTATTTTCTGGAATGAGTATTGTGAAATTCCTTTTTTTTTTTTTTACAGTGGGCAAGTTTTCAGCTGGTGATTTATCAACAAAGTATTTTACAGGATCATAGTTTAAAAACTCTTTATAAAAAAATTATATCCTGTGTGAGAGGGAAAGTAAAAGCATCTCATTTTCCAAATGATGAAGGAGTAACCGAAAGAGCTGGTTCTTGGAATAGTAGCTCCATTGGCACTCGTTGGTGATTTCCTGTGCATTTGTTGCAAGAATCACTCTGTGATGTGAGTAGGTGGTACTAAAGGGTTATTACGAAACCAATTTTCAACCAGACGTTTTGAGTCATGGATCGGGAAGAGGGATAGCAGCTTCAGAGCTTTCTCTTTGTTCGAGCAGTGTGCCTGAAACGCACACGCAGGATATTCTGTGCTTGCATGGAACAAGGCAGACCGGGGATAGGTCTGGTATTACGTGAAGTGCCCTTCTTCATGCCACTCCATCTCAGGGATGGGAAACGAGAACGTGGGCTGAGAGCCAGCAGCAGCGTGCAAGGTGCGCAAGGAGCAGTTTCCTGACTGTCTTTCAATTGTGAGTATTTTCTCATGGTTTTTCCCAGACGTGAGAGACAAAATGGAGTTGCATCAAGACGGATGTCTGCGCCAAAACGAGGTGGTGGTTTGGAGCGGTTTGGTTCTGTTCTGGAAGCAGATGGGCTGCCACTGGCAGGAGACAGTTGGCTTCTCCATCAGAAAAAAAATGGGGTGTTTAAGGGAATTGGTCTGGCTCCTAAACCGAAGGAATTGTTGACCTACTGACTCAGTTATGAAGCATTAGGGAAGCAGTCTTACTGTGGTTTCTTTTGTCGGTGGCAGATTCAGAAGACGTCTGTGAGCGTACGGGTATGACTAGCAAAGGAGAGATGGTTCTAGTACCTGCTGCCTGTGGGATTTATTTTGTGCCAGGAAGGAGCTGAGGTGCTGACGACTCAATAACACCTAAACTTTATTTCTGATGCTTCTCCCGATAATGCATTGGTAAGTTTATGTACTTATCATTTTCAGTGCTAAGATGGTATCTTGCTAAATGTGATTGAAAGCAAGCTCTTTAACAGCTTTTTGAACGTAACAAGGTGTATTTGTTTTTTCACTAGAGCAGCTTTTACAGAAAACACTAGTGGCCTGCTGCAGTTTAGGAGTCTGTAAATAAGGGGGAAAACTTCCTTGACCAGGTCAACAAAAACAATTTGAAATTGCTGTTCCCTCCCACCTTTAACCTACAAACCTCTGCTAACATTGGTACTAAGTAAAGGGGATGGGCCGGCCCTCCAGCTTCAGGATCGTATCATCCCGGAGTCATGGCTAAGCTGCAATTTTCCTGTTGCTCTTTACTGAACGAACAAGGCTTCAGTCTTCCTGAATTTCACATGAAAATCGGATGTCCGTCCCTGGAATTAAATCTAATGATACTTCGCCTAAAATATGCCTAGAATAGAAACGATGTTATTTTTAAGTGGCTCTGTAAATCCCAAGAAAAAAGCTGTCAATTAGTGGTTTCTCAAAACCCCTAAATCATTTAACATACTGTTGGCTAGAAGGAGTCACGTTGGCTGATGGAACAAGGTCTGCAAGTTGTGCTCCCTGAACCTTCTGTCAATTCTGCCACTGGTTTTGGGAGGGATTTTTTGGACAGGGCCTTCTTGGGCAAGTCATTATTTATTCTTAGTTGTCAATAAAATGAGGATAATGATATTTAACTTTTCCTTTAATGCTCTACCAGTATTATCACTATGTTTCCTATTTAGAGAGGATGCCAATATGTGACACTGTGGCTCTCGGGTTTCCAGAACTTTGTTTTGAATGCATAGATTATTAGAAGATGGGGAAGGCAGAATAGTGATGATCCAGTTCGTCGTGCTCTGTGACATGTCCCCTCCAGACACCAGCTGTAGGAATTGCTGCTGCTGTCCCCTAACCGTCCACCACAAAGGGAGGAATTCACTGCTGCTGTTCTTCCCCGGATGGGTGACACCGGGACGCCTTGCGTTCCCAAACCCACTTGAGTTGGCAGTTGTAGTGAGGCGCTCACAGATATTGTTTCCCTCTTTTCCGAGACAGCAACCAAGAAGGCAGTCCATATACCACACGTCCCTACGGAACTGAAAATAAACCCAGCGGTTTATTAAAAGGAAGGTTTAGCATTGTACTGGATTTCCTTTCCTTAAGTGCTTCCTTTGGATCTTGGGAGAAGAGCTCAAGCGCAGGGTGACTTTCTAGCGAGCAGTTACACCAAAAGGCGTGGGAGGCAGGGTCAGGGAAGAGTCACTTGGTTGTTACGTGGGTGTGAAAAGCCTATGAAAAGGAAAGGGCGGAGGAAAATATTTTACTTGAATTAAACAAATAAAGGAGAATGTTATATGAATTAGATATTCAAAGTTAGATTTTTGCCAAGTATTTTTGTGAATTAACTGCATGTCTCCTGAAAATCATTTATTTAACTGTAACCTTATCAAAATGTTCTCGGGAGGGACTTTATTTTCAAAAAAAAAGGCAACCAAAAAAACAAAAAAACCCATTGCTTTCTTATCATTCCAGATAAAAAGAAAGGAAGTTGCGAATTTTTATAGCCCCTAAATTGTTAACTGTTAAACCTGTATTGAAGCGGTGGATCAAATTTCCTCAGGCTTACGCTGGAGCAGTTTCATTTACTAAGAAATTACAAGTAGGCCCTGTTGGAGGAGGAGGAGTCCTACATCTTTAGTTCCTTGTTGTGTACCCACCTGAGGGACAGGGAAATTGCTGCTCTTGAAAATCACCTGTTTGGGGAGCAGGCTGTTACCATTGATGTAGTGCACAGGGATGGTTCACACCCAAAATAATAGAAAAAATCGTATTTTGAAACCTGGGGGGGCGGTTAATGTGTATTTTTGTAGTCTCTCCATTTCCTTGCAATTTTTAAAATGTCACCTAATATGATAGAATCTAAAATACAGAGTGTAGAGATTACATTTTTCCATGCTTCTTGTGATTATCTTACAGGGAAAAAAAAAAAAGCAGCCCATGGAGGCAGGTTTAACAGCACTTTCTCTCTGAAGCAGAATACTGCTTATTACGTTAATTAGTGAAAGACTTCATTTTGTAAAAAAACAAGCAAACAAAAAAACAACAAAAGAAGCCCCCTTTGTCATAAACGGTAGCTTTTTAAACACAAGCCATAAATTGCATATAAGGAAAACACTAACACAATCTGAAATTAGATGCACAGGTGTGTAGTATAAGGTCTTCTACTAAAGCAGCACAGAGCTTGATGTTTTAGGTTTGTGTAGTATCTTGATAGCATTCATTGGTGCTGATTTCTAAGGGATTCCCATGAAAAGTTCCCAGGGAAGGTACAAAGAATTTGAGGGCTTTTTCTTATTGTTTGTTTTGTAAATTTTTTGAGGTAAGTTCTTTATGGCCCCTAGCTATCCAAATGCAGGGTTTGCAGCTGAAGCTTGCATACGAAATGGTGAGCTCGAAATTGGACCTGGAAAAGAGGAGAGCTTCCTCTTCCGTTGCTCTACTAGAACGGTAATACCAAGATTTAAAAAAAAATATATACACTGAGCCAAATAAAAATGCGTGTGTACTGGCAACGTGAGGTGGGAGTAAAAGCCACGTTTATCTGTGCATTTTCAGGGTAGAGTTGTGTGCGGTGATCTCTGGTGCCCGATTCCCTCGCTTGTTTCCCGTACGTCTGATGGCAAACTGGGCTGCCTCTAGGCAGTGCTGCCATGCCGTGCTGTGACTTTAGGGGTTCGCTGGTGCAGTAAGTGGAAGGTAGCAGGCGTTCTTAACTTCTAATCAAGGTTTGGGCAGCTGAATTGTAACTTTAAGGACCTAAGCGGCTACTGAAATTCCCCATATGACCTGTTATTACAGGCTCCTATGAGAGTGTATATGCAGTTTTATTGCCAAAACATGAGGTTGGCAGAGTGAGTCATAACTGTGAAGATCTCAGCTTTGCTCTTTGATTTACTTTTATCCACCAAAAATAAAAATATTTCCAAGAATACAGGTAGGTATATGCTGTTCTCCTGTTAGGGCAGAGTTCTCACTGGCTCTTAAGTGTATTTACATAGCTCATAGGATGTATTCTTCAAACTTTAGTATAAAAGGAGCTGTGTATACATTTTATCTAATCTTCAGTGCAGTAGGCATGAGCAATTCCTGGAGAAGGGACCAGAATACAGGGCTCTACCCCTTCTCCTGGGAGTCTCTTTCTCCTGGAGTCATACTTGCCCTGCAGTGCTTTCTCTTCATGGCTTTGTGAATTTTGAATTCATCTCTGCGCTGGCCCAGCTCCAGCGGGTGGGCAGAAAGCAGCCTCAGCCCAAGCTCAGCTTGAAGTCTGCTGGTTCGAGGACTTTGTAGGAGGTGGGATCTGCAGGGGGAGAAGTGCCCAGCTTCCCAGGTGAGCTCTTAGCATTGGGTTACTATTTTGAGATGATAATATTACCTTCTGTGGGCATGTTTTTGGATTACCATGATTGTTACATGTTTTCTTGCAGTCAATGTTGTTTTAACGTGACCAGAGTGTACCTAATGAATTGAACTGCTCTGCAGATTTCACCTGCAGTTTCAAGGTTAGCTTCTTCCACGGTCATCGCTGATGACCACAGGGCCTTGGGGTGAGCCAGCTCAATTTGCAGATCTGGTTGAAAACTAGGTTTTTTTTCTTCTCCCTTTCTCTTCTTTTGGGAAAATTAGAACTGAGCCAACTCATTGCATAGCTGCATGACTGCTAGTGCTGATGGGGAAGTAGCAGGAACTCATGGCCAGAAGGAACGGAGGAGGCAGGATTGTCCTTTTCAGTGACACTTGCATGAAGTTCAGTTCAACCTGTTCAGGAAACTGCACCGCCCCTGTCTCTTAATCACGGTGGAGCTCAAGCAAGAGCTAAGTTAACCTTGTTCTCCAAAAGAAGCAATCTTACTGATTTTTAGTCTTCCCTGTTTTCCTTTGGCATCTGGATTTTAGGTATCTACATTTAACTTAAGCATCTGTGTAGATTGAGTAGTCACTGTACTTGTTTTGTATTTCCATTTTCTGTTCAGAGCCTAAGTACTTAAGAGTAGGGTTAATAATATTGTATGGTGGCAAAGACGAGTCTGTCCCTTACTAAAATTTCTAGTCATCAATGCAAATAAATAGTATAGAAATAGTATTTATAGAGCCTGACAGGCTCATGGCATTTATCGAATTGGCATTTTTTCGAACAGCCTCACAAATTGTTCTTCTGTTTACACTTCTGACAGAATTTGCCTGTGGCTATAATCCCACAAATCACATCCCATTTTAATCAGAGTCGGGGTAGAATTTCCGTTGGCCAAGAAAAAAACCCATCAAAACAGCCCAAACCCAACTCTCCAAAGAAGATGTCAGGGCGGCGATGGTTCAGGCAGTGGGCTTCCAGCAGACACAGCACAGTTCCTCATGTTGTGAAGGATTACCTTTTTATATGCCTCTTTCCACAATTCTGCTTTGGAGTTTTTTCGCTGCTTCTGCATTTTTCTCTTAATATTTCTGATTCTTAAACTTCTTACTGTTATCATCCATTTTTCTCCTACACATGCTTTAAACATAAAAGGCGTGCTTGTGCCGTATGTCCGTTAGAGCTTTCTTCTTTCTGCATATACGCTTACCTAATAACTTGAAAATAGCAAACAAAGCACATGATCTGAGAAACAATCTGGTATTTTACCCTAAGGGAGGATTTTCTCAGTGCGCAAATCAAGAGTAAATAGTTAAAAAGGCTGTGCAGTATAGATCCAACCACACTAATGCTTACTTGCATGTATGAGTGAAGTTATTTGCATGCATAAATGTTGACAGAGTTGAACTCTGTATGATCAAATCCGCTGTCAAAAGTTGACCCCAGGCATTTTGCAAGAAAGATGATGATTGTCTCTTTAATTACTTAAATTCTGTTTTGCCTATTTAGGAGAGCTACCCACAACTCTGTAATTACTGCACGCCTGCCATTCAGATCAGGCTCTCTACTGGCAACGTAATGCACAACTTTGAATGAGAGTGGCATGGCAGAGCTACAACATCCAGCTACAAGGACCTCCTTTTAATTGAACACTTTGATTATCACACAATAATCAGACAATTGAGTTGCTACGAAAGTTTGCCAGCCCTCTGCTAAGCGCTCCTACGGAATTACAGAATCATAGATGTTAGAGATGGAAAGTGCATTAGATCATCCAGACCGTCTTCTTGCCAGTACATGTTTTCTGCTACTTTTTTTTTTTTCTTTTCTGCGGTTTATGGCTAGAGATACTCTAAGAACTTGGCCTTCCACTTCGATCTTCTGGAGTCTTTTCCACAGAGTTTGATGGCGACATTTTTCTTTGCCTGATATTTGGCCTAAATTTTTCCATTTCTTTGTTTCACCATATTATTTCAAGTCTACGTTCTCATCTTTCAGTAATTCTTCTCTCTGTGGTGTTAACAGCTGGTAAATATGAGCAGAATAGTATTACACGCTCTTGAATATTAGATGTATCACTTACCTGAGGTGCTGCATGTTCAGTTCTTCAGGATTTGGGAAAATTATACTGATGGAAGATAGGTTTTACACTGAACTGCTAATAGTATAATTTCTCAGACACATATTTTTTTCTAGTGTAAGAGTGGTCTGTTTTGGTGTCACTTGAGAAATTGTTGAAAATTACCTGAAAAGGCCAGTTTTACTCAGAAATGAAAATGTTTTTTTATGGGGGAGTTATGCCAGTATAATTTAAGTGGTTTTTAACTCTATTGTGGCATTTGAACTGTGGGGAAATGATGTGTGCAGGCAAGTCTGTAGAGGGCATTACAGGGAAAATGAAAAAATTACAGTTTTCTATGAGTGACAGAAATAGTGGAAGTTGTAGTTATTTGAGTCTTTTATTTCTTTCCAGCTTTCCTTTTTTTTTATTTCTTTCCAGCCTCTCTTTTTCTCAGAGCTGCTTCACTTGATAACTACTGTTTCTTTTTATAGCTTCACTTGTTTTGGTGGGATCCGGGGGTTGCTTGTTTGTTGTTTGTTCTTTAGGGCTTGGTCTTCTCTACCAAAAGCCTCAGCACTGAAGCAGGGTTGTCTCCAAGTTTTCCCTTGTCTTGACCACAAAGAACTAGATCAATATTCCTCCAAAACAAATATTCCGTGGCCATAAAGAGGACAAATGGGCATTGTTTTTGCTGTCACCCCATGAGAGACAGGCCGGTTGGTGTGAGCTGGCGCATGGCCATGCTGGCCTGAGCCAGTCCCTTTGGAGCTGCCTCCGGTCATGATCCAGCGTCTTTACCCCAGACCTCCTCTGGTTTCTGAAGCATCACTACTGTTTTTCCTTTCAGAGCACCCAAAGGATGAGGGGGTTGTGTTGCAACCCTCCAAATAAAGGTTTTTTCATAGGGTGGGAGTGACGGTGTGCGTTGCGTGCCCGCCAGAGGCGCAGCACGCCTGGAAGCTGGCGAAGGCAGGGCCAGCGCCAGCACTGCGAGGTCCTCATCCTTGCCATCTGTCCGCAGGAGGCCGTCGTGTTGGAAGAAAGCATTTGACTCATTCAGAAAGGGATCCCAGGAGTGGGTTAGCATTGGTGTGGCATGGAGAGCTTGACCTCCCGGAGCTTGGGGCGGTAAGCTGTCTTCCTTCAAGCCACCGGGAAGCTCGATGCAGGGTAGGGATGTTGATGAGAGAGGCGAGGATGGGCGTATCATAGGAGGTAAAATTACTATTAGTGAGTGGATTGAAGGTGTTTGAGGATCAGGTTGTGTAACTGAACGGGGAGATGAATGAAAAACACTCACGTTACTGAGTGAGAAGGAGAAAATGTGAGTGGGCAGGTAATTAGACTGGCAAGTGAGAGAGGAGGTAGGAGTGGGTGAGTAGATGGGTAGGTATGTAGCAAAGAAGTTGGAACAGCGTTATGGGCCGACTCTGTGATGATACCTGAGAGACTGGTAACAACCACTGCCCTCGAGACATGCAGAGAGGACCGATGGCCAGGCCTGTTACAGGGACTGTGGGGTGTGCAGGTGAGCAGGCAGACCCTCGAGACCTCAGTTGCTCTCCACTGGTCTGCATCCAGCTCGTTTGGATGGCACATCATTTACTCTGCTTAAACTTCACTGTGTCTGTGCATGTAGTAAGCAATAATTTTCACCTTGGTCAGACGGTTGCATTTTGTTAGTGTTCCTGCAGAAATGTGTAAGACCGTAATTATTATTTGCTGGATTTTTTGGCCCTAATGAAGTCACAGAGAAAGCAAGTGAAGCACCACAGAGACTTTTAGTCTGTCTGGAGCATTGCAGTTTGTAGTGGGTATTCCCAAGGGCTGAAATGAGCCGAGAGCTGCAGGTGGAAGGAGTTACCTGACAAATAAAAGGTACGAAGATGAGGGATATGCTGGAATTAGAAATGCGCAACACATCAGCATAAAGGCATCTCTCAAACTTGAAGATCCTTTCATTTTAATGAATGAGACGGGAAGGTGAAGTAACTTTAAATCATTATCAAACCTTGCCTGACAAGGCTTTTATTAGTATCTTTTACTGTAACTGCTGTAAGGCTGGACATAGTTCACCATGACTAATACGTAACTGTTTTTAATTTACTATGGCAGAGTTACAACCCTAGCTGTGACCTCTCTGTAGTCCGATACAGTCACGCTATTGTTTAAGGTAATGGCTCTGATGTCCTGTTAAGTTACATTAAGTCGTGTATGATACATTTCCAATATTTCTTGTAATAAAGCAAATCCTTTTGAAGCCAAAATAGAGGTGAATGACAACTGCAGGAAGTTACAGGCTTTATCTTAGCTGCCAGAAAGGTGGGTATTTACTAAGGAATAACTTAATATGTGGTGTCGTACTGAAAAATCCTACTAGAGACCAGTCCCTGCAGGCTTTTCATCCAGTAGCTAGGTAAGGTGGGAGTTTTCCTTTGCTGGGCCTACTTTTTGATGAAAACTACATTGCTTTGTCAGCACGTGGATTTGACAGCAGGATGAAGACCTGGTGTATCAAGCAGCCTGCTGTGAGGACCACGTTAACCCCACACTTGCCATTGTGTTGTATGTCGGTGGTTTTAGCGCAGGTTGCGTCAGTCGGGATGGTTGCACCCACATCATGCTCTGGAAGCAGTTTGGGGAAGGAGATGCCAGCCCAGTGTTACGGCATGTTTAATAACCCCTACCAGTTCTGTGGTGTTCGCTGCGTTTTTTATTGCCAGGCAGAAGTCTGTAACACTGGGTTACGCGGGTGTCTGGAAAATCTGTCAGGATTTTGGTAGCTTTTAAAAGTATGTCTAAGCAATGAGTGAAATCTTTCTCATCTTGAACGTGGTCACCTGTTGCAAGCTAAATTTCCTGTAAAGCTTGGAACTGTAGCTGAGCCAGCTCGTACAGTAGTCAGCGTTTACTCATTTTTTATCTGATACAAATCCAGAAATCATTTGCTGTACTTAGGCAGATGTTTCTTACCATTAAAACAGAGCATATCTCTTGCTGATGTTCAAATGCTGTAGTAACCGTGCGAAGTAAGATACAGAGGAACGTGTGGGTATGTTTAATACAAGCCTGTTGGGTTGTAGATCTGTCAAAGCCCCAAATTTGCATTTCTTACATAAGCAGAAATCCTGGTAGTGTTTACACATGCTTTGTGCTTTAGGAACTGCAGGAATTGAATTGCTGTGTCAGAAACACTGCTCTTAGTTGCCATCTGTGGGATTGCATGGACACTGTTAAAATATTTACAATTGCAATACTAACTAGAAGTTTGTTTGCTGTTACGCTTGATACTAAAACTTATCACAACAATCTTACGAGCAGCATGCGTCCTCAGTGGAAGTGCGGACAGTCATAAGATTCTGAGAATACACAGGAACGAAAACCTTGAAGTTTCCCTTCTGTTTAATTAATTGTTTGTTTTTGTCGGTGACAAGGTTACAAAGCATTTGTAATAAGCATGCTTCATCTTTTGCCATTTTTTTCCATATGGGTGTGTGCTTCCTTTTCATTATGTTGTTTTTCTTTCCTTTTTTTTTTTTTTTAACACAGCCACTCCTTTCATTTTGAGAATAAGAAATGAGCTTCTTGCAGAGCAGAAAAAAAAAGTTTCATAAACATTGCGATTCTGATCCTTCTAATCCTTTATTGCCTGTAGGGGCAGGTGCAGGAAGCTACTACAGGAGAGGAGGTTTACTAACTTTTTCAAGGCTTGGGATTACACAATGGAGCAGTATGTTTTTGACGCTACGGAGAAAGTTCAGAACGCCATGGTCGAAAGGTGCGTTGCTCAGAAATACATCCCTTTTGCTTGGCTTATTTCACTTCAATTCTGAGCCCTTCCGCTAGGATTTTAAACACAAAATTGAAATAGGCTGTCTGAAGTCTATACATACCATCTTACTTGTTTCCTGCTGTTGTAAAATAGGCTTTATTTCTGGAGATACTATCTTCTAATACTTTCATTACCCGGACTTTTTCTGTTTGTTGCTCAAGAGAAAGTGAAGGGAACCACTTGCTTGATCTCAGTAAAAAAGAAAGCAATTAATGCCGTTAGCTGTATTGACTGTAATGCTGAGATAGCGTCTGTAGGAAAACAACCAGACAGCTTAAAGAAGAAGTAAGATTTTTTTTTTTTTTTTTTTCTTCCTTAGCATGCTGAAACCATTTAAAATGCTGAAATGGGGGTAGGGCAAGGAGGGTGGTAAAAAATACATCATCCGTCCCTTGTGATTCTGTGGGTTTGTCTGAATCTTTTTTTTTAATTTCTCCCTACGATCAGCCACGCGTTTCAATTGTGATCGCTGCCCTAAGACCGTAGCTGCGTGCAAGATGTCTTATTTGCCTAATATTAAAAATGTGTGTGTAATAACATACTATAATGCTTCCCATCTGGAAGATACGTCACACACCTTTGTATTAAGATTCACGGCACCCTTTTTACATATTACTGTGTTTTGTGGATGGAGACTCCTGTGGACGGACTTGTTAGTGTACAATTCTGGTCTGAAAACCAGTTCAAAGCAGCTTATTATTTATTGTCAAAAATAAGTTTTCATTATTCATCTGTCTTGCTTGGTCTAGTAGAACCAATCCATTTGTGAGAGAATAATTTGTCTGCTTAAAAGTGTTACGGTTCATGTACTAGAAGAAATGCTAACCAACTAACACATAGTAAGGGATCTGAGGACCTTCTTCCTCCGATCGTTTAGGAGATGCCTGGAAGCTTGAAGGTTTTGGTCTAAAATTGTATGTGCGGACCAAATCATAGCCATATATAAGGTGTGAATTTCTGTCAAAAATCGTCTCAGAATGGTACGTCTGTTAAAAGGTACGTGCAAGTAATTGTTATACTGCCATTTACAGTAGCAAGGCTACATTCTTTCTTGAATAAAGTTAATAAAATTATGTCAAAGAATGGGATAACTACAGTATGAAATAACTGGAGATTAACCTTTTGATTTCTCAAAATTCGTAACAGAGGTATTGCTGCGTCAGCAGTATTACAAAAAGGGAAGAAAAAGAGCAGCTTTATGTGCTATCAATACTTTGGAAAAGGTACAGTGAATTGCTGGTTTTACAGCATGTAGGAAAGCAAGCTTCTGAGCTGCTTGTGTACTTCAGGTATATTTGCTAATACTGCTTATATTTGTTGATATATACTGATGAATAAATTTCCATTTCAAGCGTATAACCATCCTTTAAAAGACCAGATTCCCAAAGTGCTGGGCAGCAGACAGCACCTATGTGCTTAATTCCATCCGGTGGTGACACCTTCTGGATGCTGAGCACTTGGAAAATTTCACCTGTCATTTGGGTAATTAATCGAAAGTTGAGTTTTTCCGGGGCCTGGTGTGATCCACGGTCAGCGATGTAGTAGTAGGAGAAAACAGTCCCAATCTACTGTCTCCCAGGCTTGTTCTCTGAATTGTTATAAAATATTTTCTTTCCAAATTGCTTTTAAAACAAGATGATGCAAATTTGAACACTCTCTGCAGATTTGACCTGTATTTATATCTGCACGTTTGGAAGAAGCCCATAAAATTATTTCCATATTGTTTTCAGTAAATCTCCAGTTTATTATTCTGAGAAAATTTGATGCATCTGCAGTGTGCACGATCTGGCTTTCTGATATGCAGATGCACAGCCTTGCATATCTAGTCAAATCAGTGTAGCAACTGCTTTTACAAACTACGTGACAATGTACAACCTCCTATCTGAGTACCAGATCAGACTAAAATTGGGACTCAGTCCAAAAAATAAAATACTGCAATCAGTGTACTTACTGTGTCAGCATTCAGATTCATTTCTGTTATATACACTGCAGGGAAAGGAAGCGGAAAATACACGCTAGCATCCAGAAACGGATTCCTGAGTCATGGAGGATGGCTGAGATGGGCGTTGTCAATAGGAGCTGCTTAAAGGTTCTCATTTTTGCAGACACTGTATGGGCTAATAGATGTTAAAAGTCAATGTTCTAAACCTGTGTGGCACTAAGGAAGTCACTACATGACACTACAGATGCCATGTGACTTCTCTGTTTACATTCAGCCCAGCTGTAAATGTATATGAAGTAGCAGTGACAGAATGATCTGCTTGTGTCACAACGTCCTCAGTCCGTGGTCCTCAGCCTTCAGAGCTGCCCCTTGGTACCAGCGGGGATTTGTGGAGTTCAGTCCCTCAGAAAACCATATTTTAAATGCTGATGCGTTCAAACTAGGTTGACCTCTTGCTTAAGACCATGTATTTCCTTCCCTTCCGCCTGCCCCGCTGCTATTCTCGGCTGCTGGCTGGTGCCTCTCATCTGTCCAGTGGGCATCTGCTCCTCGGGCACGGCCGGTGGGCAGGTGGGCTTCCTGCTGCTGCACCCACCTGCTTCATGGCTCACCCATCCTGTGTGCTTGCCGCTTAACCCTCCCATTTCCAGTTCCCTAGACTTACCCTTCTGTTAAAATGTGCTCGATCTCAAGAAAATTGTTCACCTATGCTTCTGGGAGAGGAGGATCCTTGTGCCTGTGTAATGCTTCTCGGATCACTGTAGGCAGCACTCAAGTGTGTAGCATGTACTGCGTAGCAGCAGGGTCACTTTGGGGTTATAACAGTAAATCTTTTAAAAGTAATCACACTTTAGAAGTGATTTAAGCACTCAAGTTTCTGGGTGAAAGCCAATTGCCAAGGTTTAATCTGCACCCTGCTGCTCTGCTGCTAAATCTAATCTGGCAATTCGGTCTGCGTATGGGTAGAGACACCAATATCAAAATGTCTTTCCTGATAAAGAGCAGTGGGACCTTTAATGTCCACAACAAAAATAAAAACATTTTAAAAGGTTTTAAAAATTAATATTACACTGTAGATGTGCAGCAGAATACATGGGTGGGATTTGGCTCTGACACAGAGGCCAGACAGCATAATATATGTGCAAATACATGTCTGCGAGTGCACAAGGATAGGATTCAGTTGCCTGCACATTGGTGTCTGGTGCCTTTGAGACGCCTTAAGTTATCTGGGACATACCTATGGGCTGGCAGATACAACACGAGTTTTATGGGACTTTTTTGTGGGCCAGACAGGACACTGTACATTACCTAACATGACAGGAGGCATAGGTGCTGTGTTTAGGCAACTAAATCGTCTTACAAGTGTCCAAGCTTCTGTTGTAATTGCTGGAGATGCAGTTTATCACTGAAGTTCAGAGAGCGATTCTGCTCAGCCAGCAGCAGACATTTATATTTGGGGGGCTGAAATGCTATCCAGACGCTACTGGTTCTCTAGTGATCAGACCACTGTTTTTTTTTTCCTCTGACCCATAAGGTGAAACAAATATGAATAATAAATAGTTCGAAATACAAACCAGTTCACATTCTTGCAGTGAACATCTCAGAATTGGCAGTAATAAATTGAGATGCAAAGAAAATCAGTATTTTTGTGCAGCTGGAACCCTGTGCAGAAGAAAATCGGTAGACCCAAAGCCAGTAACTTTTCATGAGTGTGATTACAGCTTATTGCACTTCTTATATGTTTCAGTGTCATGAGCGCATTTATGTACCCATTAAGCATTTTTTTTTTAATTAGAATTTTTGGTTATGTATTGCCATGGCTAACTAATAAGTAGTGAGTTATTCTCTTAGGGAAGTAGAGGACAATATGTATTTTGAGCCAAAATACTACAGCACCTAAGAAAATTGGGTTTCTGTTGCCAGCTTCTTTCTGTCTTTTATCGTATCTTGGTTTTAAAAAAAATAACAAGCCCCTTGTGATGCCTTTGATTAGGCTTCAACAGAGATAATAAAAGTATAGTGTCCCTTTGCGACAGGAGTTTTTAGTATAGTGTCCCTTTGTGACAGGAGTTTTTAATTATTGTCGATTGTACTTGCTAGCTTCGTTTGTGAAGGGAAACGGAGGTGACCTCATCCTGAAAGTTGTCAGTCTCATGCTAGTCTCATTCACCGCCTGGAAAAGAGGTGGGTTTTTTGTTTCTTGTTCCTCTTTTTTAATGAGGAGCTATCAGCAGGCCTGATGGGCCCTGCAGCTTTGGAAACGCTGTCCAAACTCTGTTTCAGTAGCGTGCTTGTTTCTGAAATGTTAAGCTACAGAGCTGAGTTCTATCTTGGGAGCAGGGGACTGGCAGAGTCTGAGACCTGTGGCCTGTCTGCTCCAGTAACGTCTCCAACAGCAGCCAGTACAAAGACTTTGAGGAGAGGTGATAGAGTCCTTACAGAGGACAATTACCAAGGATTCAAGGACCTACCCCTACTCTTTCTTACTAACTAATCTAATAATCGTGTATGTTTTCATTATCTATCCAAAGACTTGATTTAACCCTTCACAGGTCTTGGCTCTGGCATATTCTTGTGAGATCCAGACTTCATCTGTGCTTTGCACTTAAAGAAATGCAAAGAGAACATTCCCTGCAAACCATGCAGGGCAGTGGTGGCTTTTGTGCTTGTGTTTATGCAGATGCCAGTGTATTAGGATCAGTCAGTATCTGGTTGTGACCATAATGTAAATGCCTAATTATTTGTAATTGTTTCAGTTCATTGAACGTCTCCGTGTATCAGGAGAAGGGATCAGTAGGAGTGCTTTTTGTCTCTCCCCACTATTCTGTATTTCTTAAGCTGTTACCTTGTTTTGTCTTAAATGAACCTTCTCTAAAATACCCTGAACTTTTCAATTCTGTTTCAGTTCACGTAGTGCCATCTGTCACTGTGTCTGCTTTATCTTTCAGTCCTGCCGAAAATCCCATTTCTCGTTGGTACCTCCGCACTATTTCATAAGGATGATGTGACAAGCTAAGCTGGCAAGTTGTTCCCACCTTTGTTGCCAATTATATAGCAATGTAAAGAGGCAAATTCTGACAACCTGTGTCCTTAGAGGTGTTTGAATACCTAACTTCCAGCAAAATCATTAGCAGTGAGGCTCTTGAATATCCCTGAGGCTCTGGGCTGGAGTCGCTGCTCAACTTCTGCTCAAGCAGTCTCTCACTGACTAGTCACTCTACTTTTGTGTCTGTCTCAGATGTGTATTTAAAGCTGCTGATTCTTCCTCAGCATCAAAACCATTGACTTGGAGATAGACAGAGAGCAGGGTGCCAGCAGTTCCCTCTACAAGGGAATAAGCATTCAGTTGGTTTGTTTTCTAGCCCTGGCCTGGAGAAATCCGCGAGGTCACTGAGCTTGGTACGTTTAATGGGTCTCCTCACCACTTTGCCAAACACGTTGGGAACCGTGGTCTGGAGCTCCCAGTTTATCTCATTCCTTTGCTTTCTGCTGCTCATTAAAAGACAGAATTCAAATCTCAGTGGTGTGAGATGTTAGGGCTGTCTGAAATAGTTTTCATTCTGCGGCTTCCCAGATTTTGTTTAGGCAAAAGGAGTGGAAATTTTCCTGAAGTAAGCCACATTTTTCAGTAAAAGCACTGAACTCAGGTCACCTTACACCGACTTTATTCGGTCCTTTCTTCGCTATCTGTACCGTGGGGATTACAAGTGCGCCTTAAGGGATTGTTCTGAAAACTATGGTAGTTTGTTAGCATTTGTGCAATCTTACCAAAATACATGTTAAATACAAATCTACCCAAACCTGTGCATCTCCCAGGGTTGAGTTTGGTATCTTGTTCTGCTTTATTGTTTTGTGTATTTTTTTTTCCTTCTGTTTTTAAAAACGTGGGACTGTTCTCATCTTTGCTGTGTACATTCTCCAAATCTGAGTTACCGTATAATATACTCTGCATGCTAGCTGTGGATACAAAAAGACATTTATAAGATTTATTTTCTGCAGTCGTGGGTACCATGTCAGGTAGGAAGGTACGTCTGTATCAGCACTGAGTACAAGCTTCTTCATCCTGAACAGAAACGCAGGGGACTGGAGCCTTGTCTCTCATTCTTACAAACTACTGTAGAAATTGTGGCCTTTCAAAGTATTCCTTGAATCGTCGGACCATATGTTGTATAGTTTGACTCCGGGATTTCAAAACGGGGTAAAGAACCTGTTACCTGCTGACATCAAAGGCACTCTAGAAATACAGCTCCCCGCCTCTGTTTAGAAGAGGTACAGAGTGATTTCTTAACACGAGCCTGCCCCGCAGCGAACATAAAGCAAAGCTGTATTCCCAAGTTTGGGCTGAATATCTTGTTTCCCTACAAAGGACCATTTTTTAAAGCGCAGGAGAAACAGCAAGTGTGGCTGCTGCGGCAGCAGATGCAAAGCCCTGCCGTGGGAGAGCAGGGTTTGTTCTTGTCTTTCACATCTTTACGGCTTCCCGCACTGCACCACCCTGCTTTTCGGCCGTGGGCACGGGGAGCGTTTGGCGTGAAGACAAGAGACGTACCAAGGACTGCCAGTCAGCAGCAAACGTAGCGCAGCTCCTCTCGTTCCAGATGAGCTTTTCATGGCGGACTTGGAGGCATACATTTCACGTGGGCATAGCTAGCTCTTGATTTAAAAAATAAAACAACTTGAAACTACCCTGGGGCAAAAATAAGTGAATGCAAAAATACCAGAGGATTGAGCAACATGCAAAGGACATGTTGTTTCCTTTAAGGATTCTGACTATAAATGACGTCACTTAGATAGTTTGGATGTTTGTGAGCACTGCAGGGCTTGGAAAGGGAAAGCAAATCGGAAAAACACTGGGAAGCTGAACAATTTGTTTTGTTTTATGACTCCCTGGTAGTTCAATGAGGGGGCTATTACTCATGCACTGTCACTGCACATCTAGAAAATTCCTTTGGGTTTAAAAACTGGCAAGAAGAAGTAGTTTCCTAAAAACCACTGAATTAATGAGATAAAGCCCATTGCTCAGGAGTCCGTAACAGGAAGGGTCAGAGCTGGAGTTGTGCAGGACACAGGGTGTGTTGGAAGTCTGCTCCGCAGGGTGTTTCAAAGAGCAGATAGCGGTGGCAGGGATTCAGAGAAGTGATGCAGAAGACATGCTCAGCATCTCTTTTTTAGGAGGCAGTACAGTAGATTTGGGGAGAAAAAAAGATCGGTTTGATGGGGACATTGCAGCCAATCCTTCCCCTCCATTCCCTTGCATCCAAAAATACCTGGGACTGGGGTACTAGACTCCTCCTAAAGAGATTTAAAGAAAGGTTTTCTTACTCATGGGCAATGGTACAAGGCAGTATATTAGTAATACTGACACTTGAAGTGAGGGAGATATACTTAAGGAGAAGAGAAGTATTTGTTCTGTGGGCTTAAGTATACAGCTTTAGATGAATTTTCACAGTTTCATAATCTGTATTCTCATGTATGTCAGACTTCTGATTTCCAGCTTTATGTCTGCATTATTTTATAGGTCTGTACAGTGCAGTTTGTGTATTTTCTTCAGTTATTTTAGCTATTTTAGCTTATCTTGTCACATCCATACAGGATATACATTATCCTCATCTTAACTGGAAACCTAATACAGCTTTTATGGCCCTTGAAAGTAGGGCGAGTGCTGTTCCAGTTTGATGTTTTAGAGAGTACAGTAAACAGGGGGCTGCTCCAGTCTGGAAATGCAAGTTAATATATTCCTCACCAACCCCCTGACACAATTACTCCCTCGTGGCATAAGTTACTGCAATTTCTTTTGCAAAAAAATGCAGATAAAGCAGGGGCTGTTAGGAGGGAAATGTGTAATGAGTCTGTAAAGTGTGATATAATGATTAGTAATAGAATTATCAAGCCACTGTAACAGATCTGCTACAGTTTGTCTTAAATTACAGTACCTCAAACGTAATCATAGTCATTCCTTGTTTTATTTCAGTGCTATACTGTAGTCTGAAACAACTTTGTCTTCTCTCTGTGTTACTATCTTTTTAAGCACTTCCAAAATTCTTCTAATTAATCTTTTTTTTTTCCCCATGAACAAACTTTAATCCAGAATATTACCAATTTTCCATGGAAATACAGAAGCAGCACAGCAGAGGTTGTTTATTTTAAGCTTCACATCAAAGAGACACTTAGCTGTGTCCCCTTGTACACGCAACATACACTGTTTTTTGAAATATCCAGTATTGAGCTGGTTTTGAATTTTTTTTAAAGCATATAGATGCCCAGTTTATGTCTCTGTGCTGGATTTTTGCCCTTGGGTGTGGAACTCGCTGCCTGGGCATGAATGAGGAAATACTTCCTACATCTGCTGTGAAAAAGCGTTGGATCACAGAGTAGAGCTTAGTTTTCAGCAGGATGGGAATAGGACAGAGTAAGACTGAAAAGGCTGGGGGAACATTTCTGGTATTACGAAGATGACGGGGTGTGCACGTGATGTAATTCTCATTCTTCTGGCATCAAAATAACCAGGATAGAGGGAGATGCTTCAGAGGGACCTTGTTTGTGATGCATTAGACCGGGATTTGGGCATCAGTCATTCTGAGGGCACGTGTACGTGGCAGCGAGCACAGGGATGCTCAGGTTATCTCCGAAAGAGCCTGTTCGGGTACCAGGAGCAGCGCGACCGTTGCAGAGGGGTGTTCAGCCTTGTGTGTTGGATGTGTACTGCTTCAGTTTTCCAGGGTAGTGTGAAGCTGAAGGCTGAGAAGGCATAAAAAGGGGCTCTCCTGCTTTCTAGGTGGGTGCGTCAGTGTCCAGATGCCAGTGAAGGTAGCGAGTACCAGTGCTCCTGTGCAGCCTTGTTCTGGAAAGAGCTCTGGTGTTGGCATGGATTTTGGTGAGTTTCAGGCTCCTTCAGGGGACTTGCATGCTGTTTAGGCTGTTTTTTGCCTACATGGATTGCAGCAGAGTCTAGGTGAGAAGCAGGTTCCCTCACTCCAAGCGGGACACCTTCAGTCATGAACAGCGGGTTATATCAGGCTCTAATATGGCATGTGTTGATGCCCAGGGAGCTACTGAGTAGAGTTCTATCACTCCAGACTCCAGGCGCCTAAATTTGGCCAATATTTAGGCAGAACAAAGACAGACCACGTGGCTGATGCCTGCAGCCTCCCAGTCTCGTGGCAAGGGGCACTTGTTGGGCAGCTGTCTGCAGAGACAGCAGTGTCGTGCTGCTCAGTGCTGCGTCACCCATTGAACAGAAAGACTGGGCTCCCCAGAGCTCCAGTTGTGTGTGTTTTGCACCGATACAAGAAAAATTTTTTTGGCTTGTTATTGATAGAAACCTAACTTAATTTTCCTGTAAATGAGGTCTTAATAGTAGTCTGTTAACGTCATCATGGTTCAGCTGATTTCCCTTCTTGGCTAAGTGTGTGCCCTTCGCTGTTTCCTCTCTGTGCCGAAATGAAGCTGCTAAGAGAGTCACCATTGCAGAGGTAGATCGTGTCTAACTGGGTGCTGCTCCCATATTTGCAGTGGTGCATGTGCATTTCTGCACGTGCTGCCTGACACCACTATCCCACACCCATTCAGAGCTCTTCTTCTGGCTCCTGCTTCACCCTTGGACTTTGTGTGTACATACTGTGTTCAAATGACTTGTCAGGTTTTAAAGACTCTCCTCTGTTTTTTCTTAAACCTTACTTTGTCAAGACCTTTGCAGCTGGCGTTACATAGCACATACTTTATTATCCCAGTCATCGCTTTGACCATTTTCTCCTTCTAACCTTCACAGTTGCGACAGTAGACAATTGTGGGGATAATCTTGAGTGAATTTCCTTGGCCAGTATTAAAACCACAAAGAAATCCAAAGTAGTTCCGTGAAAAAGGAATCTCCTGATGAAACTATTTGCAAGGGACTGAAAGGAGGAGTACAAAACGAAAACCCAGTCCATCTGCAGGGGAAATGGCTGTGGGGACACCATCGTGGGCTGGCAGCTGCCACGTTCCTACACGTGTCATCTCAGATCTGTTTTAACCACGAAGCAGTTAATGCAGAATGGTCAGCACTGCTGAGCAGCGAATGGACCTTGCTGGCAGATGCTTACTGCTATTTATGTTGTGCATTATCTCAGTAAGTTTTGCATCTGTCTTTGTTATAATTTTGATTTCTGCCTTGTTATAATTTTGATTCCTGCCTTCAGGTTCCCGTTTTCTCATCGTGTCTAATGAAATTGAATTTGCAAAATATTACCAAGTGACATCAGGATGTGCCTGTTAACAGAGTAGAAGAAATGAATTGCACGCCGTGAACTAAGTGAACTCATTTACTAATTGATGGATTAATTTAATCATGTCTGTTATAAATAGGAGAACTTGAATGCCCGCAAAATAAAGAGCTAACTCTCTTCTTCATTAAATCATTGGGGTTTCTTTGGTTTTAGTTTTCCTTAGTCTAGTAATGGCCACGTTTTTAGAAGTAGGACGTTAACACCAGTCATTTGCAATTTGGGGTTCTCCTCTGTGATTCCGTCCTACACCACTCCCAGGCTGACGTCTGCCTCTTGAATTCATTTGAGACTTCCAAGTTTCTAGTGCTAAATACGAGCACTAGTTGTTCATCCTTACCTTTTTTTCACTGGTCAAACATTGAACACCCATCAATCATGTTGTCCAGCTCGAGATTTCATCCTGACTGGATGTCTGTAATTCTGGGGTTTTTTTGTGATCTTTCTTAATCATACTCTTAGTGTACGGAATGACATGCTCTCTGTGCACATTCTGCATCTTCCGTCTTCCGGATTTCCTCTGCAAACATCTGCTTGGCTACTGTCTCTGTGCGGTCAAGTTCCAGATCTGCACCTCCGCATCATTTTATTTCTCTTCTGAGATGTTTGCCTGACTTGCACACATGTGAATTGATAGCAATCAGTTGCAGCTCAGTACAGTTTCAACAGAAAAGAGCTTTCTCCCATGCCAACACTCTGTAAATGCCACAAAAATACCTTTTTATTTAAGCCTCTTACTTTAAAGCTATACCTTCCTTGATGCCTAGATGGGCCATCAGGCTGTTAACCTGCCTTTTTATCAGGTGTTATTGTCTCATTATTCCTTATGCTTCCTCTTTTTTTACCCTCTTCACTCTTCCTTGCCTCAGGCAGTAAATTAGAAACCAAACTCCTTTTATTCTGTTTTATGTGAAGCTCCTAGATCAGTGTGTCTTGGTCCATGACAGGGATTCTGCCCTGCTACAGTAGCTTTACAGTGCCTCCCTTGAAAATCACTGGGAAGGTAAATATCTACATAGCTTCAAAATCTACACAAACTGGGTTTCTCGGGTCCCAAAGAAAATCGGACTAGAAACAGAACTGCAGCCTTCCTTGTTTTAATTCTCAAATTACGAGATACTGACCTTGTTTATGGCTTCAAAAGATGGAGCCAATTATGGGAAGGAGACTAACAAGATCACAAGTAAGTTGCAGCAAAATGGATATTATGTACGTTACAGTTTTTTGATAGATAGGGACATATTTCTCTAATGCGACTAAAGTTGTTCAATAGCTGCAGTAGATTAAAGCAAAAACTACTCTGCAAATCAAAATTATTTTCAAAATCCAACAGCCACTTTTCCCCATCTCCTCCTTGGCTGTGTTTAATATGTGGAGCGTTATGTTGTGGTCCTCTAATTAGTTCTATAATTTTCATGGCGTATGCCAGCATCAGTGTTTATTATTGAAGCACAATGTCTGTATTTATCCTGATGATGTGTTTTGTTCTGTAACAGAAGTCAAATGCATGAACTGAGTAGTAAAAGGGGTTCAGGAGTAAGGATCAGTAAATACTCAAAGCTGTGCGTGTTTGGGCAGACGTAATCAATTCCAGCGCTGCCAGATGCTTGCCGGTTGATCCAGATGACAGAATCATCCTTGTTCAGCATGCAGTGAAGATCCCCTTCATCTCCTGGCTCTTCCAGTCTCTAGCACAACTTACAGACCATCGATCAGTCCTTAAAACCTTTAGGTAAATCTGTCATCCCTCTCTCTTCAAAGCCAGAAGGAACAAGCTCGTAAATTAGGTGACATAGCCTGGCCTAACCAAAAAGGTGCAGAAATGGAGGGGACTGTGTAACCTCCATGAGGTTGTGTTTCTTCTGCCGGTCGAGGAGGTGGGCAGTTCCTGGAGGGTCTGCGTGGGTCGTGGCTCTGGGACACTCACCCTGGCAGCGGCCCAGGGGAGCTGCTGCGGTGGCCTCCCCTGCAGCGGTGGCAAGTGTCGACCGGCTGTGTTCCTGTAATGCTCTTTCGTTCTGTAATAAAACAAAGTGATCCAAAATGGAACCAAACTGGTAAAAATGTACTGTAGCCATGTGACCTTTATCTCCTTTTATAAGGGGAAGCTAAAGTGAAAATGCAAACATGCATTTAAATAAACCATTTTATAAATTCCAGTTGCTGATCTCATGAGAGCCCCTTGTATATGCCAAAGGAAGAACATGTTGTTTGAGGGAAAACCTATTTATAAATATGTACAAACTGAAAGGTAAATTAATTTCTGTTTCCAGTAAATTGATAGAATATGCTCTCTGCATTGGTTATGTTTCCTGCTGTGAAGTATGTGGTGTAAATATATCTGGCGTATATTGTGTTTGTCACTGTGCAGCACCAGTATGTAGGAAGTGGATACCTTTAAAAATTCAATTTCTGATTCTTTGCTTCTTAAACATTACAAAGAAGGGTTCAAAGGTGGTTTGTTTTGCTCTGAAAATATTTCTGGCTTGGGTTTTGGTTTTCTTTTTGCAGTGTCATACATGATGGGAGGAGTAAAGAATATTTGTCTTCAGCTAAAAGATCCTCTGCAGTCTGTTTGTCAGGTGTGGGAATTCAGTTGGGATTAAAAACAATCACACTTGGAGCGGTCTGATTGAATTTCTTATCCCTCTTAATTGCTATCTTTTTTTCTGTGTGATGATTTTAATTTCACTTCCTCTTTGGTAATCGTGGAGTCTTTCAAAGTAGTCAGAACTTGAATTTGTATTATACCAGCAAAAAAAACACAGAAAAACAAACGTTTTCCTGTGTGTTCATTGTTATTTTTAAAAGACAATAAAAGCAATTCTCTCCAGGTCACCTTTCATTCTTTAACAGACAAACTAGCATGATCATTTATGTAGCGATGTAAACAAATCCAGTGCTGAAGATAAGCAGAGGGGCAAAAAAGTTACGAGCGCCTGGTTTTAAGAGCTCACTTTGTAGAGACGTAAGTGGATGCGATACAATGCACAGCACAAGAATATAAACAGTAGGTGTAGTTTTTGAGTGCTTCATGACAGGGGCATTTCTGTTCAGCGCTGGGATTAGCGCTTCTATTGAAACTTACATAACAGCTACATTGCCAGGGTGGTTTCTAAAAATGATGCTCATCGCTCTTCAGATTCCAAAAGCTTTAAGTCGGAGGAAATACTTTAAACTGAAGAAATTTTTTTTTTTTTTTTTCCCTGGTGATCATTGGTTTTCTCCTGGATCCCGATAAGATACTTCTGCAGATGTAAGACAGCAGTGGAGATGAAAAGTTTTTGTAATGTAAAGGCATGGACAAGAAGGAGTGAGTTCTGTTGTGGGTAACGTTGTTAACATTACCTTTGTCAACATACCTTAGAAAACAGCAGGGAATTATGTTGTTCGTTATGGTTGTCCTGTACGATTTCTGAATTATAACATCTGCTTTTCTGCAGCAAATTGTGATGCCCTTGGGGGAAAAAAAGTTCTAGCTTACTGCCTCTGTTGCCCCAAAGATTGCTTTTTGGCAGAAGAGCACTCAGCTGCTATGGTGATGGGAACATGGACAGAAATACAGTGACGAGGCTGAAGCCAGACTATTCCTGCTTCCTTATGGTTTCAGTAGCCCTTTCTGAATTTGGTGATGACTCATTTCAAGGAGTTAGCAGGTTATTTTGCTGTTTTCTGCCTCAAATTCTCGCAAATAACGCAAAATAATAGGCAAAAAGGAGAGTGAGATACTCAAATCGATAATGTTTGTACAGGACTGCATATAATTCCCTGCAGTGCAGCTTGTGCCCATTGTACTTGAATGTGGATGCACAGAAATCTCCCTCCTCCCATACGAATTGAAGTCGGTTTTCAGTAATGCATAATTCATATACTAAAGCCTTTGTCACAAAAACATCGTACTGTTTTGCCCTCAGGGTGATAAACCTGCTTTTGTTTTTTCGGATTTCTGTTTCCTAGTAATCCCCAAAATCAGCCTGAAGAGGTTTCAAAAGAGAATTCAGAGTAAATCCGAGACAAACTGTTACATCAAGGATACTGCTCTATGCAGTAGGTGATTCTCTGGCACCTGCTATTTACAAATCCTTCCTCCACAAAGAATTAGTTCCCCGTGGCATGGGGGCACACCATTGCTGTGGAGTCAGTGTGTAGGTGGGCTGGAGCTCAAGGTAGTCTATCAGGAGGTTTGCAGACCGATTTAGATACATCTTACAAGGAGTGTCTATACACGTATTTCTGCATGAAACAGAGATAGCAATTTCTTTCGATGGAATTTGAAGCTCCAATCCAAAATGACTTCTTCCATAGGGAACATGATCCCTGTGTTCTAGTGATGGGGTTAGTGGTAAACCTTGTTTGCCTGTTTTGGCTGTAAGCACACTGACATAAGTTCAGATTTTGAGGAGCAGGAACTTGTCTAAAAGCCTGTATAAGAGGCTGGAGGAAGAGAAGAATGATTATCAAGTTGTATTTTAATGTATCTGTTTGAAGAACAACACAGAGAGGGGACTAATTCAAACAGCTTCTGGTATTCTTTTTTCCAGATTCTGAGGACAAACCTGTCAATAATGAATTGCTTCAAAAATACACAGAGAAAACTGTACATGGCAGAGGCTGTTTTCTCTGAGGTGTAGCACATCTGTGTCCTTCCTTGATATCAGCTGATACTGTAAATACCTTGCAGCATCAGTCATCGGACCCTTCCTGTTAGAAGCTTTGAGAAGCTTCTGAAATTAAAAAGATAAATGTATTGTGCATACATAACAGGTATGGATGTTTCACTAGCGGGAAATAGCGGTCTTTATTTGAGGGCTCTTTGCTTGTTCCAGAGGAATGTTCCCCAGATCACTTACTTGGAAGTTCTTTTCAGTACAGCTAACGAAAGCACAGGAAGGAAAATGAGATATGTGAAGTACTGTCATCATTGTTGGGAATTTTGACAGTAATTGTTTGTCATGTCATTAATTTCCTTCCCCAAATGACCCAAATACTTTTTCTTCTTACCTGTTTATGTCAAGCCAGCACAGACCGTCTGGTCATATTAAATTCCAGCTGTGGAGGCTTTGATTTTTTTTCTTGCACATTGCCAATTTTAAGATAACAAAATTGTTCAGCAAGAAAAATCTAAATTGAAAAATCTAGGCAGCAGGCTAATAGGGAAAGCTGGACCTCGTATAGAAAACAAGTAGAACTTGAGTAAGAATCTCGAAGTTTGGTGTATTGATTTTCTTGTGAAAGTTCAAGAACTGTGTTTCATTGCAGGCTGAAATTCATCTCAACTCCTCATGACCAGCTGAGCAAGGGAGATGGGATTTGATGCTGTCCAAGGTGTAATTCCACAGTTCATGTCTTTTGCTAGTGCCAGCTTAATAAGTTTCTGCCTATCCCCAGCCATTCATTTCCAGCTCAGCAGCAATGCAGTGCCATCTCTTTCCTGACCGTGTGGAGAACCAGATGACTGAAAATACCTCAGTCAAGAGAAGAAACACTTATTTTTTCCTTTGAATTAGAATCATTTGAGTAAACTTGTTTATAGCATGGCCCGCAGGCAGTTGTATCAGAACAACTGAAGGTGACATGAACTGCAGCATCAGAGGCAGCAGTGAGCGCTGGAGGGTGTCCCAGCATTAAGTGATTTTGCTGTTAACGAAAATCTGCTCTGGGACCATATCCTGAATGAAGGGGTTTCACTAGCCGCAGTAATATTTGTTAAACTACTTCTTTTCATTTTGTTTTATTAAGAAAGATTAACATCTTCTTGCTTGTGCAGGTTTTTTTCTTGAGGAGATACACCATCTCTGGGAGAAGTCAGTCAGCTTTGTGGACAGCCGTGAATGTCAATAAAGCCTTGGCAAACACAGTAGGTATTTATTCAGCCTTGCAAATTAAAAACATTTTTTCTCCTTGTTTAGTGAAGGGAACAAAAAAAGACAAATTACATAGCGGATGAGCTCTCTTGATAGTTGGAATTCATTAAGCTGGTGGTGAAAATGCTGGGGGATTGATGGTGCAGAAAAATAAAAGATCAGGCAGCTTTTCCCCAATAGCGGTGGTTTAAGTTCAAGTTGAAAATGACTGAAAAAAAATCCCTTAAAGCCATCTGTAACTGACTTCACAGTCTCAATTTCTGTCTTGGTAGGCAGTTCTTCCTCACTGCAGTTAGTATTACTTGGGTTTTCAGCTGACAGTTTCTCAATGGTTCCTCGATCTTCATCATGCCATAGGGTATCTGCAGCAGCTCCTAAATGAGACACATGGCCAAGCGTCAAGTAGGAAGTTTGCGCAGTCGCTTCCCATGCTATAGCCTTTCCGTGAACAGAGGCTTTCTGCAGAGTTGTCAATCTGTCATCTTTCCTTGGCTCCGCATTTTATTAAAAAAAAGGAATTTAAAAAGTTACAGTAAGTTGAGCAGTTTGTCAGACATAACGTACTCGCAGGCTATTGTCTGCAAATTACAGGCTGACTCGGTCTTTCAGCCTGTCATAGATGGATTGTAAAGCTGTCATAAGTAAAGCTCTAACAAAATCCATTTACACAGCTCCTGTTATGGCAGAGCGTGGAAAGGGAGCAATAAGACTAATTTTTTGCGAATATCCTGTACAGCATCATTAGTCCAGTTGGAAGTCTTTCCAAGTCGCTCTCGGTAGATGTTCTCTCTGATTATCCCTGATTAATGTGATACAGTGCCCACAATTGTCATTTGCAGTCAAAGATGGGATCATAGTTCACGTGTTAGTCTGAGTGCTTAACCGCAGGAATTCATCACTGGAAGAGACAGGGTTACCTGATAGGTGTTTGAATGTGGCTAAATCGCTAGAATTATTCAACAGCAAAACAAAGCCATCATAAACTTCAATCTCGCAGTGGTTTAATCGCAGACAAAACTTCACTCGTTTAAGTAATCCTGTTGATGTCAAATAAAATCACATGAATTTTGAAGTATTTAAGATGAGGGCTTAAATCACTGACATTTCATTCCCATAATTTTCTCTGAAAGATTACAGAACAGTGTTCATTTGTAACTACAGAAACAAAAATGTAATCACAGACTATTCCATTTAAAATTTTTATCTAAGTCTGTGAGTTCTGGGTTTGCTCTTTCTACTTCCCAAGCTCTTGCTTTTCTGCTAAGTAGGTATGTAGATGTAAAGACATTATCCCCTCTGTTTCTCTTCTTCCTTTCCAGTTAAACGAGAAAATTGCTCTCAAGCTTTTCTCATCATTAAATCTAGGAAGGACAGAACAGTTCAAGATCTGAAAACATTTTAAAACTTACAGGACGTAATTAGAAGGAGGCATCTCGGAGAAGTACAATAGCTTTCTATCTGCAGTTCATTTGTTTTTTCCAATTTAGAAATTACAGTTTACAGCCCTAATGCAAGAGTGTTTCTCATTATCTGTGTTCCAGAAACATGCAGAATTATTACGAGTTTTGAAAGATGCTTTCTTCAAAAGTGCGAATGATATTAAATGGAAGAATTTGCTTTCTGGGTAGTCAGATGGAGATGCTGTGCTCTGCGCCCGTTCTAGGGCTTATGGTAAAGACAGAGCCACGCAGCTGGACCTCAGCTTCAAATCCCATGTACGTCACGAGTGCAACTGTATAGGAAAAGATGCAATAGCACAGTCTAGCCATGCCTTGTGCAGGGAAGGTAACAATTGCGAAGTGTTGTTGCTTTTCTTGTTTCACTGATGGCCTTTCTCATGAAGATTTCCTTGGAGGGGGGTGTGTTAGCTATGCTGTTGACAGATACCCCCATGCTAACTGTCCACTCTATTTGAGATTTCTCTATCTTCAGCCATCGAGAAGTTAGGTTTCTAGTCTAAGCTAGTTGTTTTGGTTGTCATTGTGGTAAATGAAGAGATGCATCTCTGGAGGTGATTAAACCTTAGAAACAGATGCAATTAATTAGTTAAAGTTTTTGACATGGTTTCCTGCCCCCTGAAAAGGATGAGCTTGAGAATATTTGGCTGTCCTCAGGAGACTACAGATGGGTTCATGTTGGGTGGTGGTTGTAATCAGCTAAAATCAGCTTTCACAGGACTTCCAGAGGCAGGTACAGTGTGCACCGGGTGTATTGCACTGCAGGAGGGAACAAGTAAGATGCTTCATTCTTGAATGTGCTACAGCAAGGCAAAGTTAGAGGCTTTTGCATGCCTTGAGAAACAGTTTGGTCCTGCCTGTGCTTTCAAACTGCTGTATTTTAAACTGTGCTAAAGCATTAGCGTTTCTTGCGCCTGCATGGAAGATTTCCAGACAGCTGTGCGCTCGGGGCAGAGCCCCGGGAGATGGGCACGAGCACAGCTCAGTCCTGCTGCTCCTGGCCAAGCTGCTTCCTGACTGCTCTGCTCCATACAGACACTTTCTGGACAGAAAAGCTGCATAACAAATCCAACGCTGATGTGGCCTGGCGTAGTTATAGCTCTTCCAGTAACTGAAGCAACTGCCCGCTTTCAGAGGCCCAGCCTACTCCGTTTGGTTGTTTTCCTTAAAACAATGTTGTTTTACATCCGCATGGAGCACGCTGTCTCATTGTGCCTCCCCTCTGCCCTGCCATCGAAACACACTGTGCCTGTCGTGCCAGCGCTGCTCCTTTGGGTAATTTGTTCTTTGCTGAGAGGCTGTGATGTGCCTATCGAGTACTTCCCAGAACATGTCACTGTGAGCGTGGCTGAACCTTGTAGTCTGTGCAAACACTCAAACTTGCTTGACGTTACTCTGCAGATGTGATTAGGATATGTTTGTTCTGCCAGCTGAGATGAGAAGTTGCAGACAGGTTATAAAAAAATACATCTGTTTGAAGGGAATAAACTGTCTAGAACACACTTCAGTAGTAGACTTCCAGGAAAAAACCCTGTGTCAGACTCCTTAGAAGTAGTGCGGGGACCAGGTGGTAACTGCCAGATCTGAATAGTCTGTAATTAATGCAATCCTTAATGTAAGGTTTGGGTATACACCTTTTCTCTAATGTTGGAAATACCACCTCAGTGAGAGCTAGCAAGCAGGTGGGCTGGTTTGCAAACTATCCGTGTGACCTTTTGAATGAATATTCAAGATTCAGGCACTAATATGTAGCTTCTATCACACACACCGGTACTTCTGCCACTGCTGTTAAAAATGAGATACGTTACCATCTTGCAGGAGACCTTTCACACGTTGTTTTGCTGTCGCTAGAGGGAGTTTGCAGCAGTGCTTTCCTCGCTGATTTGTTTGGTGGTGGTCGTGCTGTGGGCAGACCTCAGCAGACACAAAGTGTTAATAGAAGACAGTAACAAAAGTAGGATGAAGGTCCTTCTTTCTTGGTTAAACCTTTGTACATGTTGTCCAAGCTTGACTAATAAAATTCGTCAGAGTGACAGTGCTGTAAGCAATTCTCTTTCTGTTGGTAGCACCGTAATAGAAAACAAAAATGAACATTAGGTGACTCAAACCAAAACCAAGGATAAGAATAAGAAAAAAGCATCAGCTATTTAATAGGAAAAATAAAGATAAAAACCCAACGTGGATAGGTATTCTTCTGTGGCATTTCCAATTTGTTGTTACAGGAATATTATCCCAGCTAGAAACAAGCTCCCTCAGGAAGCTGGTTTCATATGGTGGTTTAGATTTAACTATTCATTGTCTAGCACCATTTGAAATCAGTGTTCTTGGAGGAAGAATGCCTGCTTTCATCGGTGAAATGGCTCCTGAGAAACCTCCGTGGAAAAGAAGAGAAGGTCACGATCTTCCTTGTGTGCTTCTGCCGTTACAATTAGCTCCACCACCAAACGAAGTCCCTCAGTAGGTTGGGACTGCAGAGTCTATGTCCCAGATGACCCTTGGGAGAGCAATGCAATGTGTGATGTCAAAGGCAGAAACTCTGCTGTAATACTGTTGGGCAACAGCATGTTTATGGTATTTGTAGGTGGCAAACCAGAACTTTGGAAACAAGAGAAGGGCTTACGAGACTTAAACAATGCAAAAAGTGTAATCCAGAATTGCAGCACAGTATTGAAGGCGTTGATGTTAATGCACCGACTGGTAAATCTAGTACAAACAGCTAGTTTGTACAACATGGCGAGGAATAAGGAAAGGAACTTCATTTGCTCCACTGTATTTCCAACTCAAAGCCTGTTTCAGCCTTACGTATGTCTTTGTTAGTTCTTTACTGCCCTTGTAAATACCTTGTACACGTATCATACAAGACACACAACAGAATTTAAAGCCGATAAATTTAAAGGTAAGCACTGGGAGTGCTAGATGCTGTTTGCATCCCTGCTGTGTGTTTTGCTTTTTCATTGCGGCACGATGGGCAGATGTGAATATGCTTTTTTATTTCATGTGACTTAACTTTCCAGCGTTCAGGTTGCAAGTTGATAGCCTGATATGCTAGTTGTAGTTAATGGAAATGGCCAGCACCAGCGTCTGTGAGAATTGGACCATGCGTGGTAGGTCACATTGGCCAAGGCTACTGAAATTTGGAGAACTTGGAAGTGTTTTAAGATTGGCTTTACAATATTAAAAGATGTGTGTAGTAATGATTGATTTTGGCAGTTTTTACCTTCTAAATCATTGTCTTCTCACAGGCGTTTTAATATTTCTAATATTTTTTAGTGAATAATGCTACAGAGGTAATTAATTAACACTTACCAAGTATTTGGGGACCCTCCAATGTAAAATACTGTCCAGCACTTAACTCTTCATCCTTGCAGGTCTCAGTAACCCCTTTAGAGGATGACTGATTTCTTTTGGTGTTCAGAGTCAATAATATTTTCTAGCACCATTTGAAATCGGTTATAGTGATTGGGGAATTGCTCCTTGTGAATTTCATACAAGAGACTTCAAAGAGAATCTTTAATGGTATTACCTAGGACTGAAAAAAAGAAAGTGTGTTATTTTAGTGAATGGAATTACTGGATCCAGAAATTCTACATGCCTGAACTCTAGTGTTTTTAGGTGCTTTCATATAGCTGGAGATTTTTCCTAGGAGAAAACACAATCTTTAGTAGGTAGAGTATGTAAATATGTAATACGAGAAGGTCTTGATTTAGGTCATCTGTGTAAAGACAATACTCAGAATGGTTTGGAAAGCCGTACAGTACTGAGAGTGGAGATAAAGGGAGATGGGTTTTCCCAATGAGAATAATCAGTATGGACTTAACATAAAAAAAAAAATACCCTGTTGGCTTAATGATCTGGCTGTGAGGTATGAGGAAATAAAAAGTCAGCAGCAGGAAGCCTTCCAATCTGCAATTACTGTACTCTGGACATGCTGAAGGCGAGATCTTGTGAAAGATTTCATTGCCAGCCTGAGAGCTTTTTGCGTTCTCCTCTCTTGCACTGTTAACAGTGTAAGGCACAAAAAACCTGAGTCATCTTCCCAAGGACGTTACAATATCTAAGAAGTTTTCTCTGAAAATTCAGTTATCCATGAAGATCATTTCTGAAAATCATCCTTCAACCAGCTTGTCATACTACATCCAGCTTTTTGGGAGCTATTAACACAGACCAACCTACAGCAAGGCATCCCTCTAGCAGGGGATATTTTCCTAGATGTTGTAGTGAAAACAGCAGTATACTGCCTTCCTCCCTATTCTGTATGGGGAAACTAAAAAATAGCTACAGACTGTAAACAACTGGAGCAGCCTGTGAGTATTCAGAGGCATTTCTAAGGACACGGCTGGTTGTTTGGCAGCAAATTTATCTTTCTCTTCCCCCCCCTCCTCTGTCTTTCCATCGATACATGCTCCTGTTACTTTTATTTCTGTTTAACTGAGAAGGGATCAGATAAGCACAAACAAAAAGAGACTTGATGCAAAATGTACGTGGCCTCTTTCTGGTCTCTCACTTCCATCCATTTGTGAAATCCACCCTTAGGATTTGTCTTTTTTAGATTAAACTCTCAGAAGTGGGTAGTACTGTGTTTAGAACAAAAGACTCTAGGTTACTCCTTAAATTAATAGAAATATGATTAAATATTGAAAATGTAGAATGGCTAGCAGCATAGGGTTTTTGCAGTATGATGCAGAGAGCTGACACTTGCCCACATATGTATTTTAGGGGGTTTGGCAAATTCTTGTCGAGGTTAAAAGCTATACAGAACATCGTATTGCACTCTGGAAGTGTGGCTTACAGGTAATCGGCATGTCTTGAGTACAGCCACTGCTTAAGTAGCTCCCATACAGACTGTTGCTTAAATGATTTCTTGTGCGAAGTCCTTGAATGAGCAGATCAATCTATTTGGAGTTTAGCTGCTTGTACTGTGCTTGTCAAGGTAGGATCTAAATGTAGACTGCTTTACGGTTAAAGGAAACTCGTTAGCACAAAACCTAATCTTAAGGTAAGAATCTATTACAAAGTAATACAAAGTGGTCGCACAAAAACTGCTGAAGGAGATTATTAAAGTTTTATTTATTTCTGTTGAAAGGTAAGAGGTTTTTAAGCTGTGGTAATTTTCTCTGCACCATATAGAGGTTTCTAAGCTGTAGTAATTTTCTCTGCGCCATATAGTGAGAAAAAACAGAGCTGCCAAGCACTTGGATCTCGTGGAAGGCTTTTCAGACATGAGTACTGTTGCTAGTGCGCCTGTGTACTTACAGGATTGTGTTCTGTTCCTTGTTGGATCTTTCTTGCAGCAATAAGGAAAGAAAGGATGAAAGAACGGAAGAAGGTGGGAAAGAGGGAAGAAAAATGCTTCATGAAAACAGAAACATTGCACTGTAAAATATATGTATGTATGAGGAAGAGAGAAGCATGTGTAATGCGTTTCTTTTTTTTGATCTTATATTTCCTCTCAGCTCTTGGCCTTTTTAAAAAGTGAAGCTACTAGCAGACAGTCTTCCCTGTCACACAGCCAGATTCAGATGCAAAACAGTGCTTACAAAAATTGCACCAGTCTCAAAACGCTCATCAGGTACCGCAGTCTGTAGCTTAACCTATTTGTTTGCAAGTCTCTTTGATACTCTGTTTGATACCCTGCAGCAATTGCAAAATGTAATGTGCAAGGAGATTGCTTCATGGTCAGCAAAGTTTGTCTGGTTGCCGGTCTTCTGGAACGATGTTAGAATGAAATAAACACTTGGACTGAGCCAAAAACAGTGCTGGAAGTCAACCGCTGCTCCTTCCCCAAACTCTCACTTCTGGACTAACATAAAAGGTGCTTGATGGTGGGCTGAGAGGGAGAGAAGGATGATGTATGTTGGGAAATTTTTAATCCAAAAAAAATTTTGGAAATGTCTTGCAGTGTAACCTTTTTTTAATTAATGAGGCATTAAACCAATTCATTTTACTACTACACTGATCCTAAATGTCAATTGTCACATTAATTTGAAACTTTTGTGATCTTGCACCATAATCTCAAAATGTCTGGCTTCCACAGAAGGGGAGTTCGGTGAAATCCATCATATATTGGGAATCTGGGGGGCAGATACCCTGATGATGTTGAATAGGAGCTTGGGATGATGGTGGAGAACTGCTTTGTTTTCACGGCAAATAAATTGAGGGTCAGAACTATAATCTGCAGCAGCTTAATCCTTATGTTAATTGATGAAACATGCAAGCATAAAATGCTTATAAAAGAGTGGAACAGGAAATAAGACAAAATTGTGATATTCTACAAGATGCTTCCCGATTTATTCAAGCCAGTTTGAGACTTCGTTGCCAAAAATAACTTGCTCGTGAGGGAGCTGTCATGTCCTTAGCACACCTTTCCAGTGTCATTATGGCCAGCACAGGTACAAGTAGAATAAATCCAGGTAGCGTGGCTTTTCCTGCAGATTGGCTGAGTCCAGCTGGGACCTTTGCTAAGTACGAAACAGCAGAGGCTTATGTTGGCAGAGCTTTGCTGTTCTGTAAAACAGACTATTAAAGCTCACAGCGATTTAAAGACGCCAGGAAAGCAAATTCCTACTCATTTGGGTAATCCTAACAAAAATAGTGTTACAATTTCTAGATACCTTCTCTGGTAAATCAAATCCAATGAGAACAGCGAAACAAACTTCAGCGAAGGAACCTTAGTTAAGCTGTCCACATACACGAGAGGTTTTCATTTCCCATGTGTCATTCAAGAGAGCTGTACTCTTCACAGAGACCTGTCCTGTTTTGTGGCAACAGTTCCTCAAACTGGTGGCTTCTGTTCTCCAGCAGTGCCCGTCAGATGCTGCAGGTGCATTTCCCTGGGAAACGTCCAGAGCTTTTGGGTCCCGGGCAAAAAAGCTGGACCGGCTACATGCTCCCACCTCTGCCATTGAAAAGGCAAGAGGCTATTCTATATGTTCATACCAGTCAGTATAGCGGTTACAGACCTTTGCTCAGAAGCTATTCCTATTCAGCTCCTTGAAATTAGAGGCAACAAATCTTTTCCCTGATGTCTTTCTCACCTTTCTCCTCTTGCTTTCCTACAAGAGTCGATGGTGAGACATGTGGCTGCCTGCTCTGCTGCCGGATTGCTGGGTGTTTGAGTCACGTTATGCGCAGCTTCTCTCTGTGCTGCCTTCTCAGCATCATGGTCTGTCTCTTCTCAAAGGTTTCCTCTCTGGAGAACCTGCTAAGGCAGCCAGTGACTTGGCTTCAGTCTTGGGGGATCCGTAAAACCAGTTTCTCCTTGCATCAAAGAACAACTTTTAATGGCCACTTGGCATAAAAAGGAGAGGTGAGCCTTGGAATGACAAGGATTCGAGTTCAGTATTTTGCTGCTAAGCAGTGTTCAGTGCAGAGCGGTGCTGCAGAGGAGCGATTTTCTTGGGCTCTACTTTCCAAGGCAATTAACGTGTCAAGCTCTGTGCACCTCTGGCTGGATGCCAGTCTGTGGAGCCTGATGCTTGCACTCCTTTGGAACAGCACAGCTTGGGCTGAAGTGATTGGGAAGGGGCATCCAAGCACGGTCTGGAGGAGCCAGCTATGGTCCGGTTTTCCGAGCAATGCACGGCAGTGCAGAGCACGGACGTCACCAGGGAACGTGGGGCATTTCTTTTGACTTTCTCGTTTCTTCAGATACCGTTACTTTTTATACTACCATAACATTACTGCATGCGGGGGTGTTAACTTAAAACCCTGTAGGATTTAGTTACAGCTAATGATTTTACTTGGAAGATCCTCAAATGCCACCGTGCACGATAAAACTCTAAAACGGATTGGCACTTGTAAAAGCTGTAAGCACAGGTGAGTTAGCCAATCTTTTAATAACCTCCAGAGGACCACAAAGAGTTTTTCTGAACTAGATTTTGCCTTCATTTAATCTTTAGTCTTGCTTGTCCTTACTGTGGCACAAATTTGGAGACGAATGGGTTTATAGGCTCCCAAATCATTTTTCATTGCTAGAAATAGCTTGGGCTGATGGGATTGCTTGTTGAAAGGTCCCAAAATCCTTACAGATCAGAACCGACTCAAAATCACATCTGGGAAAACTTAAATTTCTCAGGAAATTCATGCAAATTACCATGGATTCCCAGGCTTTCAAATAAGCTGTCATGTAAAGACTCTCCATTACGTTTCCAGTGTGAGAACTGAAATTGCAGCTGAAGTGTTTATGAAGGAAAGAGAAATTACCTTCAGTGCAAGTAGATTTGCAGATTTCACTGTGCAAATCAAAATTCCAGTCGGAGAACTTTTGAGTGAAACGATGGTGTAAAAAAACGCTTTTTAGTTGAGATTAGCCTGGAAATTTTAAGACGCATGAATAATTTATAAACCAGCCTTCCCACGGATGAGCGGCCGTACCAGAGCATGGCCACGTTTGTCACCGTATTGAGATGTTTTCTGGCAATTGTGGACTTTTTATGGTGTTCTTGTTCATAATGGAGTTGTTGCATAGCTTTTAATTTCCCAAATGTAAACAGATCTGAGGAAGCAGATCGTTAAAAACGTTTGGAAAGGGCGAGTGAAAAAGTGAAGTACTTGTGTGCTGCATTCTGAGCAAAGCATATAAATCACTGGTGTCGGAATTAGGCTGCCAGCCCAGAAATGGCATCAGGAGGAATAGTCAAAAGATTAATTTTTCAAACCATAGCAAATCAGAAGGGGTGAGGGAAGAACCCAAGAGGTTTGAAAACCTGTACTGTGCTCTATTTTCAGTTTTAATACTCTGTTTTAGCGCATACAGTTTCAAAATCCGAATCAAATCCACTTTTCAGTGTGCCATTTAGCTCCGCAGTCTCTGAAGCCGTGGGACCAGTTGACTTCACTGTCTGATGCTCCTGCATTAGCAAGGGCTGGGAATGCTTAAATCCGCGCAAAGGTTTTTTGAATAGGAGTAACTCAAAAAAAAAAAAAAAAGGCCAGTTTTTGTTTGGTATTGAATCAGTAAAGCTGTTTTCTAAACTAAGTTTGGGTTAGCAGTGTCCTCTGAGCCTTCAAAAGTCACTTCAGTAACCCGTCGATGTCTCCTGGGAGGAAAGCTGGGGGATCCCTTACGGTGCAGAGGTGGGTAGGGAGTGTGGAGGAGCCTACCCCGGGAAGTGCTAGGACAAGGGGTAGGGGGGGGCTCGTACCCCCAGCGAGGTGCTCCGTGGCTTCCCTTTCTTTTCCCGAGCCAGCCCGCCAGATGTGAGATGCCGCCTTTGGCCCGGGAAGCAGCAGGAGCTGCGTGGTTTGCTTCAACGGGAGAGGCCGTGGGTGGAGAGAAGCTGGCAGGGATCCCAGAAGCCGTTGCGAAGAGGCTGCTCGCGGGGGAGAGCGAACTCACCACCCACTTCGGATGAAATCACGGAATGGGCAAATTCGAGTAAAGGCTGGTGAGGCGAAGAAGGCGTTAGGTCTAAAAAAAGGGGGACGAGAGAGGAAGGATGCTGGACCAGCGAGGAGGGCAGTTCCTGTGCCGGTAGGTTCAAGGAGGATCTGGTTTTCACAGGAGCGCACTGTGCTTTTAACAGATACGGAACCAGTATAAAGGGAGGAATTTGTCACAGGAAGGTTTGCTTTAGCCTGGTAGAAAAGTAGAACTTTGATATATGACCCATTTGATGGAAATCTATTGATACGTGTCTGAATAGAGGAATGATTGCTCCCAGACAAGCTGCTGCCTTCCCAGTCTAACCAAACTGGGACCAAGGAAGACGCATTCCTGGAGCAAGGAGAGAGAGAGAAAAAAGATAACCTCTGGAGCTGGCTTGTTTAAAACAGTGCTTTTAAGGGCTGCTGGCAAAGAGAGGTTGCATTGCCTCTTTTCTTACCCAAGAAGTGTGTTACCTTGCTGTCGGGAGCTGCATGGCCACATTGTCTCTACCAGAGACGTACTGGTCGTTACTTCAGCGTGGCTTTTTGTTGCACTCTGCTCTGAGACTAAACATCACACTGTGTGAACTCTTAGGATTTTTTTTCCCGTATTATTACCTAATTTGCAATAAAATATGCCACTCATGAGAGCAGCTGTGTAATCCCAATGAGAAGACCTCCAGCGTCAGCGTTTTCCACCTGGATTTCTTCCCAAGCCTTCTCACTGCAGTTCATCCAGCATCATTTCTGTAGAGCTTGGGCAGGCAGGGAGCCAGCTGAAGGAGCGGACGTGGACCCCAGAGAGCATCAGCATGAGGTCTTGTGCAGTGCACCCGCTGAGGACAGCCTGAATCTTCTGGTGGGTTTTGTTAGATCCTTTTTGCTCTCGGAAACACAGTTAAGGACATCACCGTCGTGGTCTGGCTTTGAGGAACGGGCTTCTCGGCGCTCCTCTGTCTGCTCCAGCAAGGGAAAAGCGATGTGCAACACTCCTTCCCCTCTGTCAGCTCCAGCGGGTGCAAAGTTGTAATCGTTTGAGGAGAGATACAGCCAAAAAAAAAACCAAAAAAACTGAAAAAACATTTCCCTAGCTCATTTTCCCAGAAAACCAGATGGATGAATCATTATAACAGCAGCTATGACAAGGGACCAGACAACAGACTGAGCCCGAAGCCCAGCCCAGTCGAGGCAAGATGGAAAACTGTCCAAGGATTTACCAGTCCTCCCTCCCACATGCGTTTAAAGGAGCGAGGCTCCACAAATAGGGCATGCTGCTCTCGTGTGCGTTTTAACCTTCCTCTTGCATCCTAGTATAGCAGCAAGGCCAGCTATTACAGAGACCGCAATATAATAAACCCAGTAACACATCAGCAGTGAGGTCCACGTAACGCGATGATGTGGTTGGTGATGATCACCGAAATCTGAAGCTCCTTACACCAGAGCGAAGAGCCTCACTGCTTCGTTTGTGAATACGTGCAAGGCTTTTCTCTGCTAGGCGAGAGTTAATTTGCAAGATACGTAGATGTGCTCTTAATATGGTAGAGCAGTACTATGCATAAAACACTTCAAAATAACATCAGAAGTGACAAGGCTGAAAAAGCACTTAAAACTTAGGAGACGCCTGTCTTCAGGCTGCCCACATAACCTCTGTTACGCGCTATGGCACAGTCCTTAATTACATGATTGGAAGTTATTTTTTCCCACAGGACACTGCCCCGCTCCATGCACGCGGTGGTGGTACTCACTTGGTGAACAGCCGTATAGCAGGTTGGTTCCTTCTTTATTCATGCTCATCTCGGCAGCATCCCAGTGCTTTGGCCGAAGCAATTGCTGTGATGACATCTGTTTTTTAGGTGAGGCTCTATTGTCATTTCTGCTCTACAAACAACCGGAGCACAGAGAAGTTAAGGTCAAAGAATCTATTAATTTTGGGTGCCCAATTTGAAGTAGCCAGTGCAAGATATTCAGGACTCTCTGTTCAAAGCGCAGATTCCTCTCGTGCCTTTTTTTGTTTTCTTCCAACCCCCTGCTTCGTTTATTGCCCTCTTCCAACTTCTGCCTGTTGGGCGCTCTAATTATGATTTTCAGATTCAAATGCAGCTCTTAGGTTTCAAGTGTTTTGATCGCTGGCTGAAAAGCTATAGCTGAACTCCACTCTGCTCAATAAGCGTTCCCTCTCTCTGCAAGGTAAACAAGGAGTCAGGGAAGGTCACTGCAGGTAAAAAGCAACAGGTCTGGGAGGAAATAACAGGACATCATTAAAGCCAAAGTACACATGGAGATCTCTTCACCTCTCCTACCCTCCGTGACTTCCATGGACCCCATCACAGACCGAGGACAGCATAAAGAAGCTGCATCTCTAATAGAAAAACCTGCTTTTTACCTCCACAGTGGACTCGGTGCTGAGGGCTTGGCTCCACGGGTGCCTCAGCCGAGGTGGCTGTGGAAGGATTGTGCGTAGAGGAGAGACCAGACCCGCGGGAGGGATGGGAAGGCAGAGGGAAGCAGGGGTGAGCAGTGTTGCTAGCCGTACTGAGCGTCTATTTACTGTGTTGGGAATAGCTTGTACTTGTGAGATTTGGTTAAATGCCAGGAAAACCCTGAGGGTGAGGCTACAATGTTCCTCATGAGATGTTACCAAGTCCCTGGAGCCTTTGGAGACTAGCAGTGCTGAACACTGTGTGCTCTCAGCTGCCCCAAGCACAGCCGTACCCATCCACACAAGATGACATGACATGTCCTGGGCTCCCTCCAAGCAGGAGCTCGAGCACATCTGCCTTTTATTTCTGCCTGCAGAGTCCTCTCTCCGGGCAGGCTTTGGGTGACCACATCCTGTGGCCCACATCTGAAAAATACCTTCTAGCTTCTGGACCTTGCATTTGGCTTTGGCAGAAGAAAGCAATGGGATGGTGATGTCCTGGACTGGCACCGGGGAGGATTTGTTTGGCTGTGTGAGCCAGTGGCTTGTGAACATCCAAAGGATGTATCTGAAGAGTAGGACGGGAGCAGAGGAGATGGGCACAGCACCAGTGAGCTGAGACCTTGGAATGCCCCTGGGGTGTGGGTTTGAGTGGGAGGAAGCTGAGAAGGACTTGGGGGCAGGAGGGATGGTGAGTCACCACGGAGCGATGCCTGGATGGCTCCGAAGCGGACCTTGTACACATTTGTCCGGGCTTTTCCTGCTGCCGCAGGGGATTCCTGCGCGCCTCCTTGCTGCTTCCTTCACCTCTGGAGCTCTGCGTCGCTGTTGCTGTTGGAAACATCATTATTTCATAAGCAGAAACGCAAGAGAGCTCTGGTCTGCAGAGACAACGCGAAAACAGCTTGAGGACACTCAGAAGCAGGAAAACCAGTTATTTTCAATCAAATTGACATAGAAATGTTGGGTCAAAGGGACATCTCAAATCCAGCCTCCCACTCAGAGCAGGACTGTAGCCAGGCTGTCAGCCGTGACTTGGTCTAGCGAAGCCCTAAAACCCCCAAGGACAGAGGGTGTGCCAGCTCGGGGGGTCTCTGTCCCGGGGCAGCACTACCTTGCAGCAAGAGCCTGTCCTGTGCCCAACCTGAGCCTTCCAAGCCCCAGTTTGCAGCTGATGCCTTTTGTTACAGTCTGGCACGATGGAGAGGACTTTGCCCGTGTCTCTGCAACCACCTTTTGAGTATTTGTAGCCAGCTCTTAGCTCACCCGTCAGCCTCCTCGGGACTGTGCGGGGCTTTCTCCTCGCTGTTTGCACCCCTTGGTCGTAACAAAAGCACAGAAACCCCCTGCAGCAGCTCCCTGCTTTCAAACCCTGCTCTGCTCTCCCAAAACCAGGGCAGCAGCCGGAACATCTGTGGGCACACCTGCGAGGGATGCGTCACCCCACCACGAGCATCTCCCGCGGGACTCAGCCCCATCTCTCATGCTGGTGGCTTTCTGTGCACGTGGAGGAGCCCAGACACCAGCTTCCACTGCTTTCCAGACCAGACACATCCAGACCACTGAATTGGGGTGAGATGAAGCCTGGGAGTGGGCAGCCATAACCGAGGTGCCCGGTAGACCCAGGCCCATCCAGGAGAAAGCATCCAGAGCATCATGTCCTGCCCTCGCAGCTGGGCTTGGTGGGGGGTTGGCAGCAGGGCTGGGCCAGGGGAAGGAGTTGGAAACGCCACTCGTGGTGTTCCTCTCCCTGGAAACCGTCCTACGTCCGAGTTCATTCACACGCAGTTTTGCAGGGGTACATCTGATCCGGGCAGTCTCCAGCCCTGGTTCAACCCACTGGCGTGTTTGTGGCCAAGCAGTGACAGACCACACATAACTTCCTGCCGATGTCCCGGTGGTGACACTGCACGTAGCGTAAATTCCCCGGTATCGCTGTCACCTTTCTTTTTTTGGCCAAGTGTGGCACAACCTTAGGAAGACCTTTGAAGCATCAGGATGAAAAATGGGTATGAAGCTGTAAATCGGCAGCATCAACTCCTCAGTCATCGCCATCGACTCCAGGGGAAAAGAGATGTCTGGAAGGGGAGGTAACAGGGAGTTCCTTGGTGGTCCTTCATCTGACCCCTTCCTCCATGCTTCATCCTCGTGATGTCATAATTGCTTATTATTTTTTTCACTTTTAATTTCAGGATGAATATGAACAGGGCGAGCCCAGATGCAAATAGGAAGCGAGGGGCTTTTGCAGGGACCCCAGGGGAGCCTCTCCGACCACCCCACCGCCAGCACTGAGTCACCACCAGCCCCCGGGAGCCCCGTGCATGGGCCGGGAGGGCACCGTGGGGTGACAGGGCAGAGCTGCCTGTTAAAAAAAGGCCCCAGTTTCTTGGTTTGGCAATGATAGAAAAATAGAAGTTAATGCTGCAACCTAGTGGAGAAAAACCAGGCATGCAGATTTACAGCAGAGCTAATTCAGGCTTGGGGAAAGCAGAAGGTGATATAATTTGTGCCTTGTAGGATGGGCTGGTGGAGACCAGACCGCAGCAAGCCAAGGTGCTGCAGCTTATTTTTGCGGGATCCCAAATCTGAGAGCTTGTTCTGTAACATATTCAGGTTTCTAGAAGGTGCTTGGTTTAGCCCTAAATGATATTCTCATGAAAAGGCTGTAAACATCCCCCTGGCCTAGGTTAAACCTAGCACAGCACAGATGTGACTGCAGACGGGGTGCAAAAGGGTCTGCTGCTAGCAGTGTCCGCTTGGGATCGGACCTGTGCTCCCAGCTATTTCATACAGCCCCAGAAGGAACTGGAATCACAGCAGAGCCTGTTTGCTGGGTGAAATGGGGTGGGGGGGGGGGGGAGGTAAGTCGTTGGTGTGGGTGAGATGAATTGCTTGGTGCCTGCAGCTGTGTAAACCTGAGCTTTGCAGGGCTGCAAAATTGATGTGGCATAGTCTGGGACTAGCTCTGAGGTTGGAGCACCTGGACCTGGGTAGTGGAAAATCCCTAAAACACCTAAGAGTTTGGGTCAATAATCATCCAAATGGGACACTCAAGCACCACTCAAGCACCACACAAGCTAAGGGCTGGTGCAAGTGAGTGCCAGCTGGAGTGGGGAGAGCGTATTGTGAGAGGCAGAGGGATGCTGTGCCCAGGTTTGGGGTCCACACTGCAAAAAGGAGGCTGGAAAACGGGAAGGATTTCAAAGGAGCACCCTGAAAGTGAGGAAAAGATGGAAACCATCCCTTGGAGGGGCAAACTTGAGCTCAGTGTGGTACCCAAGCAAGGAGGGTCGATCTCTGCCCACCACCACCGAGTCCCATGTCCAAGTCCTTCCAGGAACCCCAGTCCTGGGCTTGGCTCCTGTGGGTGGGTGGCCCGGAGAGTACCCCGTGACTAAACCGCTCTGCTGAGACCCTGCATGAGTTTGCACGTCCAGGAAGGTTTGATACGGGGGGGGATCAGGCTTCAGGAGCTCCCCAGCACTGCCCAGGGCATGGCCATCTGCCTGGCCAGCATCACCCTCATGCCAAGCGCATCTGCAGAACTCAGACGCCTCTGGGATTAAGTAGTAGCTGAGCTGGGGATTTACAGACCCACATTTTGGCTTTAGGCGCTGCAGTTGGCATCAAGCTGCCTAAATCCCCCCCACGTCTCCACAGCTGCATTGGTTTCACCAACTCTCAGACAGCAGCTCCTTTCGATCTTGCGGGGACTTGAGCCCAATGGTCAAAGCCACACTGGCACCTGGGAGAACTTGTGCATGCAGTGACAGGTCTATTAAATCACGGCTACAGACTCTTATCCCTTCTGATCCCAGAGAAGACAAGGGAGAGAATACAAATGGAAAGGGAGGATACTGATTGCTAACCCATGGGTGAATACTTGCAGATGGGCTTGAACCCACTGTTCTGTGTGCTCAGCCCAGATCAGGGAAGCAGTGGCAGCCCTTAGACCTGGTACCCAGAGGCCGGCGGCACCTGGCCCCAAAGTCCTGCTCACCCAACTTGTCCGCCCTCCGGATTTTTTCTGTGCAAAGCCTCCCCAACATTGCTGCTGTCCTCTGGCTTGTGCTTGTCATCGGTGGGGCACACTCAGGTCATTAAAGAATAGCCGAGCATTGCAGGGAGGAGAAAGCAGGGAAGGAGGATGAAGGGAGTACCGTCAGGAGTAGCAGCAGGAGAAAAACGAGGAGGAGAGACGTGGTGCTGGGGGAGCAGAGAGGAACACGCCAGCTCGAGGCAGCTGCGAGGAGCCCGACAGCTGGAAGCCAAAAATAAACTTCAACGGTAAATCAATTTGCTCTGAGGAATGGGTAAATCAGGGGAAGCAGCAACAAAGGGGAGAGGACAGGGCAGCCGATGAACTGAATATGCAGGAAAATCCACAGAGCCATGAATCACCTCCCTGAAAAGCCCCTTTTCCCGAAACAAGGCAGTGATGAAGCAGAAAATTAAGTGGAGACAGAAACAATCAATTATGTGGCAAAGAGAAGTCATCTCCTGCTGAATAAAGACGCAGGAGTGGCCGACCAAAAGGCAGGGAGTCAATCTGAGCAAGCAGATAAATCACTGGTGAGCAAGCTGTGGTGGTGGGGCCCAGCTACGAGAGGCACTAGGAGCAATGATTCATGAATGTGTCCACCAAGCAAAGGTGCTGCAGGGCTGCCATGGGGACATGGAGCATCTGGAGATGCTCACTCCAGGTCTGGGTGTCTGTCCCCGAGTGATGGGAGGACAAGGAGTTTCAGGCGAGGAAAAATGGGCTGCAAACATTGAGCTGCCCTGGGCAGAGGAGGTGATGTTGGGTGCTGCCATGTGATGAGTGGTGGGTCCCAGCGACCAGGATACAAAGCCCCCTAAGCTCCAAAAACAGTTTTGGGGGATGCGATGAGGCATGCTTGGAGCATCACAGGGCCAACAGACATTGGGATCACGGTTTGGATCATGGAACAACCTCGGAGGATGGCTAAAATTTAATTCAAAGCTCCTTGAGGAGCAGTCTAGATGTTAATGGCTGTGAATACATAATGTAAAGCGATGGGGGGATCCTAGAATAAGTGTAGAGAGAAAGAGGTTTCTTGAGGAAAATGCTTCATGCACAGAAGCTTTGGGGTAAAAAAAAATCTATAGAGAGACATTGCAAAGATTGCGTCTTGCAGTAAGCACGGAGGGGAGCTGTTTGTTATTAGGACATGGCTGCTTTTGGCCACCATAGGAGAGACTCTACCTAGAGAAGCCAAAAGAGCAATGACCCATGATTTGGAAATTAGTTTTGAGTGTTTTACCAAAAAAGAAGGAATTGGGAAACGCTTCCCCCCAGCTGAGTGCTCCAGCCACTAGACTGGAGTCCAGCTCTGTCCCTGCTTCATCCTAACCCATCTCCTCATAGCTGTTCCATGATGCTCTTTTGGGAAAAGGACTTTGAAGAAAAAGACTTCGGGAAAACGATGGTTGAAGGACTTTGTATGGGGATGGGTGGTCATATGTGTATGTGAGAGGGTCACATCTCCCACCAACTGTCCCCTGTGCAGCTCCTCTCAAAATCAACATTTCCCAGCTCACCCTCCCAAAGGGACAGGAGTATCCCATCACCATGCTGGGGGAGAGACTGCCATGATCAGGCATGGGCAAAGGGCATGGATGGAGAGATGAAGATTATTCATGTGGACACAGAATCCTTCACGTCAAGCTGTACACAACTCAGCGGGGATGGAGGTGCTCCCACCCCACACCCTTGGGGCATGCAATGAGGGCTCCAAGCCCAAGGGCCACATCTCCACAGGCCAAAGGGAAGAGCAGACGTCTCTGCAGATGGAGGAACTGTGCCGCAGCCTTCGTTTCTGCTGACGTGAGGCCACGTTGTCACTAGAGGGAAGCAGAACCATGTGCACGGAGCTGGTCTGGCACTGCTGGCATCACCAGAGCTGCTCTGGGCTGGCAGCGTGGGGACAGTGAGCAGAAGCACTCGCCCAGAGCATCTTTGGCTGCTGGAGAAAGGGGCCACCTTCCTCACCTTGCGCTGGACAGAGCTCCAGCAAAGGGTGGTGGATGAAAGCCACAAGGAAAGGGAGCAGCTGAAGTGATGCTGGGCCACATCGACGAGTTATTACTCTTCAGGGGCATGTCTGGGTCCCATGTCCCCTCTGCAGTGCCTCTCACTGGCGGTGAGCTGGCACTGGCATTGGGGGCTGAAGTGGAGCTCAAGGACACCCCATAGTGCAGGATCATGGCCAACAGCGTTGGCTGGGGACGCTGAGCACCATTGGCTCTGCACAGGAGATGTGCAATGCTCCTGGGGACAGCGTGCTCATCAGGCGGAGCATCACTCTGCCACCACCCTGCCTGGAGCATAACCCTCCCGGGATGGGTTAACTGAAGGGACTGGGTTTGTGAGGACAAGGGTAGGGGGCAGGGGAGGCTCGAGGTGGCAGGAAGGGGACAGGGGCCCAAATCGCCCTTGGGAGGACAGCCACGGTGTCTGTGCTCAGCATTGGCAGTGCTGCCGCTCAGTGCACCCCAGGGAACGTGCAGGACACGGTCACGGAAACCGCACCACCCACGGAGGAGGCTGGTCTCCAAACCAGCTGCTCTGGAACCTGGAGGTTTTCTTCTCTATGAAAACGAGCAACCAAAAAAGTAATTTCTCCCTTCAGCCCTGGAGGATTCCCCTCCTCTCCCTGTGTACTGGGCTTGTCTCCACTTACCCCCTGAGCTCTCCCATGGGGCTGGCTTGGCCACAGCCCACCTTTAAGCCCATCCATGTCTCTGGGGAAGGCTTCCCCCAAATGTTCGTCAGCTGCAGATCAGGATAATTTCCTGGCACATCTGGAAATAAATGCATCCTGCAAATTTCTCCCCTTGTCTACTGCTTCCAAGAGGTTTTTGACACAAAGTCAACCTATTCACCAGCGGCTGCCAGTTTAGTTCAATAAAAAATCTTGCTGCCGGAGCTCTGCCCGTGTCAGTACAAGCCTCGGTCATGGCAGTTCTCCCATAGCAGGTCATGCAGCCGGGAAATGCCAGGGCTTGCTGCTTTGGCCAGTGTGAGACTATAGCTCTCTGCCAACCTGACAGAACAGAGGTGAATTTGCTGTTTTTCTCAATCCCATCTCTCCTGTGGAGAAATTTCGGGGTATTTTGTTAGCTAGACCATGCCAGAGGAGCTCGGTCACGGGGAATTGCAGTGATCCCTTTGCAGGAGACAGGGCTGAAGGATGCACGTGGTGCCTCTGGGTTTCTGGGGGAAGGTGGGTCGTCAGCAGAAGACACAAGATGACAATATCAGCTTGGATGATCAGAAACGATGTTTCTCAGATAACGGAAGGAGCACACTTCCTCTGGTCCCAGCACATCGCACAGCAGCCATTGCCCAGGGCTGTGTAAGCCATGGGGCAGGTGCAGCTGTGGATGCATCTTGAGGGCATCTCCATGGGGAGCCACCAGCAAGATTATTCCCATGTACCGTTCCCATGCTGTCGGGTTAAATACTCAGCGGAAACCTTATAATGACAGAAACCTTAATTCCGTCATGCTGTGAAATAAATAATTGTGGTTTGGGGTTTTATACCTCCAGATCTTTCTCTTGCTGGTTAGCGTCAGAGCCACGCTGCTAGTGTTTGCTCAGCTCGTTATTAGGTGCAAAGAACGAAGCAAGCCATGCAGCGCTGGGGTCGCGGGCTTGGTGGTTATTTGTTGGGCTGAAGGTGGTGATGCCACAGGTGGGGAGAGCTGGGACACAGCCCAGGCACTTTTAGCCCAAGGTGATAAATTTGCATCAGACACCCCCAAACTGGCCCTTTCTGGTGGCACTTTGAAATGCATGGCGAAAGTAAAGATAGCTGGGAGAGCAACTAAGCTACAAGCATGGAGGGGAAGGAGCATCACCAGCAAAGGGGGTGTGATAGCAGGTTCATGGTACGTAAAACATCATTACAATGAGGAAATAGGCTTGTTTGTTTGCTATTAAAAGCTCTTTTGGAAACAGGAGACAAAATACTAGTTGTTGCTAGATCTTTAGCTCAACAACTAAAAATTATTGCCAGCAGTAGTAGATTGGGTGAGGAAGGAAAGCACATCTAGGCAAAATGAGTCACCCAGAAGGACAGAGAAGAGACAAAACAAATGACTGCAAGAAAAAAAATAGTGTTGTATTTTGTTTCTGAGAAGTGGAGGTCCCTGTAACTCTGGAGGGTATTATTGTCCACTGGAGCAGCAGCCGGCCAGATTACAGGCACAAAAAAGGATGCGATACTGTGATGGCTCCAATGGTGACTGTAAAGCAAAGAACAAGAAGTGCTAATGAATGCCTTGTTTTCAAAAGCAACTTTCTTTTCTCCACATTAGTGAGAACTTCCTGCAGCAAAAACAAGTGCAGCTGCTATTTTTTTTCAGAAAGAGGCGTCTGAACCCTTTTGTGCTTTGAGAATGAGCAGGTCGAAAACTAGTTCTGTGGTACCGTACCGTACCGTACCGTACCTACAAGCTCCTGTACGATGGGCATGTTGCAAGGGCTGCTTCATCCTGGCTAATAGACCCAAGTCACCAGCCAAAACAAATCCTTGAAGTCTCTTGGTCCCCATGCTGAGTAACCCATGGGGCCTGGGACAGCAGGCAGGACTGCTGTTGGGAAGACTTGTGCTTTTCTGGTTGCTACCAGAGAAGATTTAAGAACACAAACGTCAGTCAGAGAACGCCCTTGCTTTCTACTCCAACATAAGAGCCCTCTTGGTCCACCCAGGAAGGGTTGGCTGCAGGTAATGGGAGGGACAAAGACCTGCTGAACAGGTAGCTCCATGCCTCACTACATTCAGGAAAGGCGTGATCTGCCTACAAACGGGTGTCTCGTGCCATTTTAGATGCCCCTGGCCTCCATCTGCTGGTAGAGAAGGGCATGAGCTTCCATACAACCTGTGTTGTATCTGCTGGGCTTGTGTGGGCTTCTCAGATATCCTGAGGCCCCTCAAGTAACTCCAAACACCTGCGTGTGATCAGCTGTGCCCTTGCATTTTACCAGCTGAATCACATTCACTGACCAGATCTTCTATGGCTGTGGTGGGAACTCAAGACACTTGGTTTACATGGAGACACTTGGGTATGGACACACAGTGGGTTTTAATCCCCAGCTGAGTCCCAACCTTAATGCCTTTATTCATGAGGAAAGGCATTTTCTTTCAGACATCCAAGCTTCTCATTGCTGCACCTCCATCTCCTTTGCTCCAGTATAGATGTTCTCCTTTCCCATTCTCCATCTTCTTCTCCTTGAAGTCCATGTACCATGTGGATGATGGTGGTGTTTGTAGAAGCCAAATCACAAACCCATCCTCCTGGTTCCCACAATAGCTCAGTAACTGTGATCCTTCCTCTGGCAGCACTCCCAAAGGGGAGTCCTCTCAGGTGGGGACGCTGCCCCATGAAGTTCTCCTTGGGGTGGGTAGAAGGAACCACAGGAGCATTGATCTCTGGTGCTAGCACTGTAACATGGCACTCGGGCACCACATATGAAGTCCATGGACCAGGGAAAGGTCAGTTTTGAGACTCATCTTCATGCATGAAGAAAAAAAAACCCAAAACCCAATCAAACCCCAGCAAAAGAGATGTTTGTGTTGCCTCTGACATCGTAAATGGTTAAATGCAACATGTTTGAGGCATGTTCTGCTGATCCCAAAAGGAAAGAACATCTTCAACCCCCAATCATCTGACATGAGGTCTGACCCCTCACCTGGCCCTGACCTTATTTAAAACAGCCAAAATCTACAGAACAGGCAGTTGGAGAATCACCTGCAAATATGCCAGACCACTGGTTATCCAACACTAGTTCTCCCAGTCCCTCTCACACTCAGCTGGTGGGCAGCATTTCATCCCAACAACAACCCCCCTCCAGCTGTTGGAAATCCTTCTGCATTTATATTGTACAGCCAGAAGAATCATGAACTGACACCACCTCATCTTCACCTGCTTTACTCCCGCCCGTGCTGACCCCATGCAGCTTTCTCCAGGCTCTGTGGAGCAGATGTTTCAAGATCTGCATGGGAAGAGATCAGAACAAGGAGGGTATGACCAGATTTTTTTCCAAGTGCCTGGAAACCTTCACCAGCAGGAGAGCAGATGCTGCAGGCAGGAAGGGAAGGGGAGGAAGATGAGCTGGAGAAGAAACAAACAAGCTTTGAACCAAGGCCTAGAAAAAGCAAATTGGTGCATATGGTTCCTACCAAATCTTGAAGCCCAACACAGTGGAAATGAATGCCATAGAAAGCCATGAGAACAGATACCTCCTGCACCCCAGCTGGCTTCATGTCTCCCAGTAGCTGGAGCTCTCGGTAAAGGTTAAACCACCCTGTAATTGGTCCTAAAAGCCAGGTAGACCGGCTTCTTGCTGTACACTGGTCGTGTCACTGGCCACCTATTCCTACCAAGGTTATGGTCCCTGGGTCAGGCCAGCAGAGTTGATAGGGACAGCTTTTCCATTGGCTTGAATTTAGCCAAGGGAGAGAGCACAGCATTTGGATGCTAACGTGCCCTCTACACCCCTGAGCTGTGCCCTGGGACTTTTTCTCTGCTTTCATGTTGCCTCTGGAGCTGGTCCCCTGTAGCATTACCCCAGGAACGATGAACCATATGAAGTCCATGAACCAGGGAAAGGTCAGTTTTGAGACTCATCTTCGTGCACCAAGCAAAAGAACCCCAAAACCCGATCAAACCCCAGCAAAAGAGATGTTTGGGTTGCCTGTGACCATCTGAAGATTGAGGGGTTGAACCAGATGACCTCCAAGCTCAACCATTCTGTGCGTTTAAGAGACACAGGTTCACTTGCTGTCCCCTTCAGTTCCTACATCAACTCATTTGGGTTTGCCGCACATCTGCTACAGTAGCTCTTGTTTGGTTGACTGTTTTCTTTTTTTTTTAACAAGGTTTCTGGGCTCTTGTTAGCAGCAGAACTAAACATCCTGCCTTCACATGTTCAGCTCCACTGTTTTCTTTCATTGCTGGGACCCCAACTTGCAGCAGCAGCTCTGAATTGAAGTGGGAGCACACTTTAGTCCAAGCAATGAAATGTAAATGAGGTTCATTTTACAGACAGCTGTAAGAGTTGGCTGCAGGAATGCTGTTTTTAACCTCTGCTCTTTGTCAGGACGCCTGGGTCTTGTTCCTACCCTTGTCTCCTGTTACCCAGGGCTGATCAGAAGGATCTTGCAAAGGTAAGATGATGTGAAAATTCAGCCAGGACTGTGCTGATTGACCTAGTGCTAGATAGTTCCACTTGGACACCAAGTCTGCTCAGACATCATTTTTACATGGGGGAAAAAGCAAGGAAAATTAGTCCAATGAGTCATTTACAGTTGGACTTGATGATCTTAAAGGTCTTTTCCAACCTAAATGGTTCTAGGATTCTATGATTTTTCAGCTGAAGAGCTGCAGTTGATGCTGTTTCATGCACCGTGCTCGTTTGTGCTGGTAACAGCAGTTAAAGTCCTTTGGATTTAAACACATACCATATAGCCTGGCAGAAACCTACAGACACCCATTCCCATGGACGATCATGGACAACCAGACCCAGACCCTGCCCTGGCCCCAGCATCCCCAGGCATCCGTTGGTACCTCCAGAAATCACCATGAGGACCAGAGGGATGCAGTGACGAGAATGCCGCAGCCTGTAAGGGACAAAACTCAAGGGCAGGCATCCAGCCACCCCTTCTTCTCTGCCAGGTCCTCATTAAAAGAAGCAAAGGGTATTTCTGGCCAGAGAGGGGTTTGGAGGGGAGCTATCTCTTTGGGGTTTCTCAGTAGACCTAGCTGGTGAGTTGCTGTAGGTGTTGCACGGAGCGTGGGCACTGCTGCAGGAGAAAGCTGCTACCAGGGAACGATGGAAAACAATGCTCGTCATGCCGGGTGTGCTGCAGGGCTAATACATGCCTGCCAGTTCATCTTCCATCTCCAGGAAATGGGGCTTTTTATCTGCCCCCCCCAGATCTCCCCACAGTGCCCACAGGGCTTCATCCACCCCACGCCCTGATGAAATTGAGCACTGCTTCTTTCTCCCCGTGATGGTATCCCACTGCGGTTCCTCTCAAGAGGGATTAGGGACTTGGAGCAGCCTGGCAAAGCACTCTCCTGCCCTCACCCCACGCCAGGCAGGGCTCTGCCTGGTAGGAGGTAGTGGGGCACGATGCCCAGGAGCTGCTCGCTCAGTGCCAGCGCTGGGCAGATCAGAACAGCTTACCAAGGCACCGTGCTGCTCCCATCCCCTGGCTGCACTGGGGTGTCTCTTTAAAAGGAGAATTTGCTGTTCTTTTGCACTCAGTGGTAAGAAATGGTCGTGTGACCTTCTCAACTTCTGCTTTTCACTTTCTCATCATAAGCATCCGTGCTGACGATCCCAGAAACTCCCAGTCAGCAAGTTTCCCATGCGTGACTAAAGCTCTTTCTAGCTCAGAAAACACGGGAGGGAAAACTTCCCTCTACTTCCCATCCACAACCAGTATTTGCTCTTGGGAGTTGTGTTGGCCATTGAGCATCAAGAAGAGTTCAGGTATTCAGAGTCTGAATCCTTCTGAGGCGATGCTGCAGGGACAGTGTGTTTGACAAATACTATCTATCAAAAGTCACCCTCTTCCCACGTGCACAAGTGAGCCTGCCGGGCAAGCCCAACTGTCACAGACCTTTGTCACAGCCTTGAGCAAGCAACTGCATGCATGTAGGACGTTAGTCATGTCTTTGTGTTTTGCACGGAAACACATCCCTACTTTCACAGTGCAAAAAGCCTCTGAAAATTCCCTTGGGTGCTGACTTCCAACGTGGTGTCGTGTCAGTCGGTCGGTGACCCCCTGCCTCTGTTGTGGTGTGGTAATAACTGGAGGTGGTCGACTTTGTAGTCCACTTTGGGAATGACTGGGGTAAGAGAGATTTAGGGGACTGAATTACAAACCCCTTCTCCTCCTCCCTGGACAGACCCTGTTTGTGTGGGCTCCCACTGTGAAAAGGCACTTGGGGCTGCTCTTGGAGCTTTGAGGACAATTTCTAGGCATGTCTGCAGAAAATGAATGGCTCTGAGACTGTGCTCCATCCTCCCTGGGCAAGGTGTGGGCTGTGTGGAGACGAGCTTCCTTTCCTCAAAAAGACATGCATGGGCAGTGTCTCTTTCCTGGAAAGAAGAGAGAATAAGCCCTCCTTCCCCATTACACTTTCCAGAAATCAGAAAAGAAACGAGTCCCTTTCTTCCACCCCCCACCCCAGAAGTGGGGGATCAGCAGCCCATATCTCCATGCCTGGGGCAGCAGGGAAAATCCTCCCAGCAGCAGCAGATCAGCCCCAGTCCCACAAGTAACTCTGTGCCACCCTCTGTGAAGATGACTTACACCCTCTGCCCAGCAAGTGATTTGCAACCATGCATTTCCCCCCACCCCTGCGTGAGAAACCACCGAACACAGATGCTGTAGTTTCCCTTTCACACACTCCAGCCCCTGCAAAGCTTTGTGGGTTCCCTCCCTTCTGCTCCTCCTTGAGGCTTTGGTCTTCAAATCTCAGCATCTTCTGAACCTCACCTCCATCATGCATGTGCTCATTCACCCCTGCCCCACGGAGCTTTAATCACCACGGGGTGAGGACACCCAGGACTGGAGGTGTCCAGCAAGCGCTGCTGTTCAGGAACTGCCACTTTTTGCAACCTCTCTGGGGTTGAATGCCAAATATTAGCAGGAATGCACGAGTCTGGTTACACTCAAATGCTGCACAGTGTGTCCTACAACGTTATGTTTCCCGTTACCCAAGTGGGGTCATGGATAATTCAGGGTATATATGGGTTGCGTGCCATCTTGCCTGGACACCCAAGCTGTGAGCTTGCCTTCATTTTAATCCATCCTTTCACCATTGCCATTGTTCAACACTTTCAAGTGTAGGGGGGTAAATAAGTGTTGGCCCACACATATCTCCTGAGCCATCCCATCCTGCACACTGGAGGAAAGCTTTCTCTCCCAGTGGCTGGGTCTTTGGGGCCCTGCTTTCGTTCACGGCATCCACCATTGTCTCCTCCTCCAAAACCTCCTTCCTGAAGGTCTTCCCTGTGGTTTTTGCACCACCTGTGTTGCTGCTTTGCTTCCTCAAAACGTTGATAAAGTGCAACTACTTCCCGATCTTCTTCTTCACTAGTTGTCCCAAGAACACAGCTGTCTTTCTTCCCCATTCGTGCCCTCCCTGAACGTCTGTCCTTTGCCTTTCTTATTGCACCCTTTCATTTAAATGAATTTAAATTGAAGCAAGCACCCAGGAAAGCATTAGAAAATAATGCTGCGCAGTTAAAAGTCTCTTGATTTTTTGGGACTGGGCTCACTCCAAGAAAGCTGGAGCCCAAATCTGCTTATGTTGGCCCACCATAAAGAGGGGCAGCCATGGTCTGCTTGTCCCATAGACCTTCCACCTCTGGAAGAATGAATACTAAGGCTCAAAGGAGAATAAAGTGTGAATAAATTCTGCCGGTCTATCAAGGTAGCTGTTTCAGATTCATGAACTACTCAGAAATCGGATGTCACCTGAAGTGTTGCTTTGCTCCCACAAGGTCTGTGTTGAAGGGGGTATTTCTGGCGGGACAGACAGCTGGATGGGAAAGGAGTAACATCTGGGGTGCTGACATGAGGACAAGTCAAACCCCTAAACGCAGCCCTGAAAGTCAGCTGGGAGACATGTACTGAATGTCTCTGCCCAGCGAGAAATGGGGCTCAGAAGTATGGCCTATGTTGGATGTCCTGTTCGGGGGAAAGCCAACGATCACTTAGATTGCACTAAAGATTTTGTTCAGAGAGAAGAGCCTTCATTCCCCTTCCATCTTACAGTACAAAGCTATGCCTGGTAGGAAGCAGGGGGTCTAGTGCTTAAAAAATTGCTGTTGACGCAAGGAGGAGGTGAGAGCAGACAGGACTGCAGGTATGAGGAGAATAAATATCATGCAGCTAATGATGTTTTTGAACTTTCTGAAACTGTAGATGATCTGTTTGGTTATGTCACAGCTATCTGCCTATCATGTATTTGATGAATACATATCGTGTAGAAGCATCTCTATATTCTCTGCTATATATAGATATATGAATAAATATATTTATATTAATAGTATATCTAATATATGAGTAAACATATGGTGAGGTTAAAGATAGTGAAACTGAAGCCAAGGTTGTAGGGGACTGGGGCAGGGATGGCGGAAGGGAGGAGGACAGCGCTGTGAGGTCCAGGGGAGCCAGGAGGGGAAGAGAAGCAGAATAAGAAGTTTCAAAGGGAAGCAGAAAAGGCTGGATGGGAACCAGGGGGGATTTTATAGACAGATGAAGGTTTGTGTCTCATGTTGCTCTTGTAGCTCCCAGGCCTTCTGCAGAGCCTCGGCCTCAGCTGAAGATGAGGATGGAGGCTGTCTTCCTGCGCTCCTCTCTAGTACCACTCTGGGCACATCACTGGAGGATGCTGAGCTGGGCTCAGGTGCAGATGACACAAGTGTCCAGGTTCCCACATCCTAGGGCCTCAGGTCCCCCAGGTACCTCCTGCCTCGTGATGGTCAGGGAACTGCTATGAGCTTAGTCACTGGCTGTAGGATCGGTGCTCCCCTTTCAGGGTGTTGCCATTCCAACCCAGAGCTACTGAATTAGGTGGTTCAACTGCTGACAGCTGCCTAAAAATGGCCAGCCCCCTTTCACTGGACCCTGTTTATTTTCCTCTTGCACTTTGCAACAAGAGGAACCCACTGGAGGCCTGTGGGATATAAGGATAGTTTTCCCAGAAACTGTCTCCAGCTGAGACCTCTGCTACCTCCAGTTACAGGTGCATCTTTTTCAGGTGTCCTAGTCAAATTTTGATGACACTTGAATCAGTGATTGAAAAGGAGGGCTTTAACAGGAGACACCTACCCGCAAACGGGAGTGTCTCGCTCACCCACCATGGTCTACAGTCTTTCATGTTCAGAGAAAAGTGGCACAGGGACTGGTGTCTCTGGCAGATCCAGACAGTTAAAAGATTGGGTAAAATGAAAGAAGAAAGGGAGCTCTGACTCAGAACTGTCCTTCACTGCTGAGTGTTCCCCAGAGGGCTCAGGGACAACAAAAAATATCTTCTTTGCTACTGTTGGGAGGGATGCAAACAAGCTGAAGGACTCTGGGGAGACTTCCCTCAGCTGAAGACCGAATCTACAGGGACGTGATGGCATTAAGCTGAAAGAATCTGGCAGGGATTAGTCGTGCTCTTTTTAACAGTTTGGGAGGATGTTGGTCAGAACCATATCAGATGTTGTTTAATCAGGCAGTTGTGGAGTCTTTCACACCGTCAGGGCACATTTTCAATAGTTACTAATTTTCAGGCTAGCTGAGCAAGCTTCAGTTTTATGACTTAGTGGTGGGAGGAAAACATCTCCAAAAACCTGAGTCATTTGATCTCAGGCACACAGTAAATCAACAGCAAACTCAAGAACAGTCGTAAAATTAGAGATAGAGACATGTGGCTGACCTCAAAGGTCATCCCATGCATTTCCCAACCAAACCCCAGAAGTAATTATGCTTGTGGTTTACTTGAAGGATGTCCCATAATACAGACCCCACTACCTCCCCAGAGAGCCTGTTCCAGTACCTGGAAAGTTAGAGAAACCTTCCTAATGTCTAATCCAAACTACATGGAGTCTTGCTTAGTTTAATCCATGGTTCTCTCATCCAGCGTGGGCAAGGAGAGCAGAAACCATGTGTGTACCTGAAGGCTGCTGCCCAGCCCCCCAGAGACTCCTTTTAAAATGTAATGTATTTTTTCAGTTGTTCATCACGAGTTGTGTTTTTCGGAACAGAGCTCTCTCACCCCTGGATTCCTCCTAGCTGACTCATTTTATTGATATGAGGTGCCCAAAACTCGGTCTGCCACTCTAGCTGGGGCCTTACTGGTGTTGATGTTTAAGATGGCATTTGAATCTTTTAAGGAAGCTCATGCCAAAATGTCATATCATGATGCCATTGCGTACTGCGCCATGGTGGAATATAGGATTCACCACAATCACAGCCAGCATCGCATCACCACTAGATACCAACAGCTTTAGGCACCATAACATTCAGATTATTACTGATATCTACAATATCGGTCTGGTGCTCTGCTCTCCCAACGACTGCCCAGGCTGGTCTGACCCCATGGTACCTCTGTCTCTATCAGATCCATTCCCCTTCTCAGATATTTATTGACTCTAACTCTGGATGGGGGGTGGGGATAGCAGTGCAGGATGAAGTGGAACAATTACTTGATGTGTCTTGAAGGCTCTCTTACCATACATATGAATTTCAAGGTGTTGGGGTTTTTTCCCCCAGAATGTTTCTTTAATTTCTTTTGATCTCTTTGAATAATATTCCCACTCCCCCATGCCCTTGGACTCCTTTCCACCTTGGAGCAGTCTGTGAATTTAATACAGGATACGGTCTCCTCCATCAGCTGAGCTACCAATGAAGACATTGAACAGGACCTCGGACAGACTTTGTGGAAACCCGTGGCTGCGTTCTTCTATTCTGGTGTGGACCATTGCAGGCAGCTCCCTGGGAGCACTTTCCAGCGCTTCCCACATGTATCCCAATGCATTGCGTCAGCCTCCGGTCTCTCAAATAATGCCACGAGAGACATGATCCAAAGTCTTTGTAAAGAGAAGAGATATGAAATCATCTGGTTTAGTGGAAGGTGTCCCTGCCCATGGCAGGGGGCTTGGAACTAGATGATCTTTAAAGTCCCTTCCAACCCAAACCGTTCTGTGATTCTATGATCTGCCTCTCCCTTAATCCACAAAGTCTGTTACCAGGTAACAAGAGGAAATCAGACTGATTTGAGAAAACCTGGTCTTGACAAACCCCTCTTTCCTGTTACTTTCCAGGTGCTTCTGGAAAGTTGGTCTCAGCAGTCATTCCAGAATGAAATGAAGTTCATCCTCCCAGGCTACAGTTTCCAGGCTCCATCTTTTCCTCCCAATCCTATTTTTAAAGATAAGCATGACTTCTCCCCTTTCTTAATCTGAGAGCATCTTCTCAACCTGCTCAAATTTCCCAAGACAACTTCCAGTGGTTATTTTTAAGTATCCCAGAAGAGTCTCTGAGGCTCAGGCAAGTTGAAGGTATCTGCTGCTTCTGGGTACTTTCAGGTCTGTAGGTGTCACCCACCGATAACTTATCCTCTGCACTAAGCAGCAAAGTTCCTCATGGTCATATTATGATGGTCAGAGCACATAAGAAGGGATTTTCCATTGCCCCAGATCAGTTTTGTGTTATGTTTTGGCCTTTCTGATTTAGTCCCAGCGTGCTCAATACAAGGAGGCTCATCGTTTTGAAGCTGACCTAGTTTCTACTTTCTCTATGCCACCTCCTGAGGTTGAGGTCAGCGAAGAGCTTGAGATTTACCGTACCTATAATGATGTTTCTTTCCTTCACTTTAGAGAATTTTGTGCTTGAGATCTCATTATCATTTATTTTAAATTGAGAAACAAGTCAAACACACAGGCCCACTTATGTTCAGCTACAAGCATTTGCAAATCTGAGTTCCAAAACTCTTCCAAAACAGACACTTTTAAAGAAAAAGAATAATGGTTATTCATAAAATCATACACTAAGGAAAAGAGAAGATTTTGGGACCTAAAATAAAGAGGGAATTTTTGTGTTATTCCCCCTGTTGCCTGCCTCATGTAAAAAAATCTTTTCAATTATGAAACTGTGGAGTTGTCCTGAATCGCAGCTTGTAGCGCAGGAAGGCTGACCACCTCCTCTTTGAAGTGCTGATGCACTGAATGTTAAATCAACCTTTCAGCAGTTTCAGTAACAAACCCATTTAGGGTTTACAATAGGAAAAAAAAAAACCAGCAGCAAGGGCAGCCAATGCAGTTAGGTAATGCAGGTAGGCACGCATTGCCCAGGCATGCGGCGGAGGCTACAATAAGTAAGTTTTTGTGAGTAGATGGGACGGGCAGCTGCCAGGAATGGTGTACTCTGGATTGAACATTTCTGGAGGCTGGTGATGAACTAAATGGCCTTTCCATCTCCATTTGCTGTGTCGTTTGGGACACTCACAAGCTCCCAAGTGTTTTATGTCAGTCATATCGAGGTAGGGAGGCTGTCAGAGGATTTAGGAGTTTGCAATGGTCCTTCGGCAAGCCCCTGTCAAAGCTGAGATCGGAGCTCAGGAAGCCCTGGCTCCCGTTCCTGCAGCCGGCGGCGTGTTTTTCATAACAGCAGAGACAAGTCAAAGGAGGACCAGGCCTGACATTTCTCATAAAGAATTTCCCCTGTGTTTGCAAGTTGAGTGAACACCATCACGTTTTGCCTGCGAAACCCAGTTGCAATTCAACTCTTGCTGACTTGGGTAGCTCGGTTCAAAGATAAAGAGCTTTTCTGCTTTGGGGTAGGGATCCAAGACGGCTGGCTTGCTGCACTTATGTTGGTCCCCAGCCGAAACCAAGGTGCTGCGGTCTCAGTAACTGCTGCGTATGTGGAAGTGTCGCACCACTTCCTATGCGCGGTAGCTGAACGCTATCTAGCACACACTGCACACAACCCCCTTTCCTGTATCGGGGTTGCTGACACTGAGCAGGGCAGCTTTGCTTCTCCTAAAAAAAACATATGACCGAAAAATGTCCCCACTCTGCTTCCCCATTTGCAAAGCAGCGCAGAGAGATGGTGGTTCCCGGGGAAAGCCCCTTCCCTGGCGAGATGTCTCGGTGCCGTGCCGAGAGCAGTGCGGCGGGCACGCTGTTTTTGTCCTCCCGTGTGACATATTCGGAGTGCCCTGGATGGGATGGAGTGAAATGCACATATTAAAAATAGTTGGTTTTTTGGAAAGTAAAACCTGGTTGCCTTGTGTTTGGTTGCTGATGTAGATATTGCTGAGAGCCTGACAGCTTTCGGGCTAGGAAGGTGGGACTTTCAGGATGGGTTTTGTTCAAACAACATAGTCAGGAAACAAAAAAGTCCAGAGTTTTTAATACCTTGTGTCTGTTTGTGTTTTGCCCTTAAACATCACTGGGCAGAAGGTAGATGAAGACATTCTCCATACTGGCTTTTTGTTTCCTTTTTTTTTTTAGTTTATCAATAATGTTATCTGACCTTATTGCAAGTAATTGCAATAATGAAATTGAAAAATATTAATTGCAATGTTAGTAACTTGCACTGAAATTCGTTTTCTACTAGAAGGTCAGTCCATGACTGGTAAAGAAACCAAAACAGCTATGAGTTTTTACCTGCCATTAGTAAATGTTATTTACTTATTTTCAGGGACAGGTTGTTCCTGCAGGCCAATTTGTTTGGATGACTGAGAATAAACAACATGCAGCCTTTCAAAGGCTACCTAGATGAGCTGCCTGAATGAAACAATTTGGAGCACGAAGGAGTAGTTTGAGAGTAAATAATATCTTTAAGTCCGTTCCTCTGTTTTCTCTTCTGAACGTTTGAGTGACTTCCAAGAGCAAAACCAAAAGTTCAATATACAGCATGACACGCTGAGAAAGAATCTCAGATGAGCAGAAGACTTCACGTTATAAGCACTGACAAATAATACCCAAATAGCTGGAGGGCACCTGTGATCTTTAGGAGAGATGAGCTCTGTAATGGAATAATCTGGCTGAGCAGTTGCCCTAGGTTACAATAAAGAGGGGTGTTACCTGTTTTAATCCTGCAGAAGAATTATGTTTTGAAAGGTTGATATTAAATAAATGGATGGATTTCAATGGCAAGTTTGTGCCACTAACCCTAACGTGCTTTCCAAATAAAGCATCCACAGGGAATATCCAGGAGTAAGTGTGAGAGTGGGACAAAAAGAAGGAGTCATGTTCTCAGCGTCGTGTTTCCTGTAGCACACCTCCCAGGATACCGTGTTGGGGCTGACGGTAACAGCTCTGCGTTTATCAGAAACTTTTCTTACCACTGAAAAAACTGAAGAGTATCAGCCAATGCATTTTGTGCTGATTTCTGTGTTTTAGGTCTGCGGCTGACTTAGAAACAAGAACCAAGACATAGAAACCAAGCTCTAAACCTGGTATTTTCTACCTTCTTATTGCTCCAGACTTACCCACGTTGACCTATATTTTGGTCTTATTTTGAATAACTCTCCAAATCTTTTTCATAATGCCCATGTTTTTATAAAGATTTGCCTTTTGACATTTGAGGTTGGACTTGACTCCATGCTGACTCCTTCCCCGCCACCTCTTTTGGGTGCTGTGGCACCATCTGTAACCACAGGAAGGTGGTGTTTTTAACAGAGACTTCTAGTTTTTGCAGATACAGGAGTTAAAGGGAGAAAAAAAAAAGAGATGTAGGTGACAAATTCCAGGTCAATCTCCTCATTCATTGCTCCTGTGGGATCAACGTCCACACACTGAGCATGAGAGACACAGATTTGGCTCCTGCTGAAGCTACACTTCACATCTTGTGAAGCCCAGACAAGAACAAAAAGATCATCATGGAAAGACTGAGATTGGAAGGGAGCTCTGGAGAGTCCAAACTTCTGCTTGCAGCAGGTCTAACATCAATGCTAGACCAGGCTGCTCGAGGTTGACTCCATCCTGAGTTTTATGGTGTCTCCAAGTGTTGACATTGGACAGTTTGAGCAAGCCCACCACTTTGCATCCAGTACCTCCACCATGAGGTTGGTGTGCTTCTGGTTTAGGGTTCCCCACTCCCAAATGCCGCTGGTGGCATTTGCTCTTGCTTTGCCCAGGCGCAACAGCCTATACTCAGGACTGGTGAATCTGACTTTTTCTACCAAGGCAACCTAGAGATCCAGTGAGAGCAACCAGGTGCGGTCCAACCCTGCAGATTAAACATGCAGAAACACCTGAAAAAACCTCAAAAGGTTTATTACTCATGGGATCTGCCTCTTATCAGCCAGTCTGGATTTCAAATGCATCTCCTATAAAACAGTTTTGCTGGGCTGGTTTCCTCGCTGGTGTCAGCAGATACTTCTGCTTTTGCTTTTCAAGAGCGAAACAGCCTCTGGTTAGACCCGTATGGTGGACTGCAGGTCGACTGCTGTTGCAGCTTGCCTAGACACAATGCTGCTGCTGCCCAACGCTTCTCGAACTTCATCAGCTACCTTCTCTGCCCCAGCAAATATCGCCCGCTGAGAGATGGGTCCTGGCAGTCAGTCCTTGCTGTGGATTTTGTGTTCTAGGGAAGCACCTTCGTCTTAGGAATGGCATCAAAGAGGCAGCTGAGGTAAGGTCTGAGCTGGCTGTGTGCAGGTTTCTGCATTTCCCTGCTGGGTTCTTGTCTGCTTCTGTTTGAGGAAAATCTTTGTTCATCACTGAAGAATTTGCCCATTGTTATGGCTCATTTTCTCATCCTGCTCGAGTTAGACCTGCAGACCCGTCAGCCCTCTGTGTTCCCATTCTCTCTCTCCTACTTGGAAAGGTGGGTGCTGCCCCTATACAACACTTTCAAAACCACGTTGGTGCAGAAACCCACAAAACAAAGGAAATGCTGAGTTTAGCTTACCACAGTTTGTGACTCACTGTACCTTGTTGACATACTCCTGGAAATACCCATTTCAAATTTCCCCACTTACTTATTATGGACACAGGTACATTTTTATTGTAAATTTGTTCTCCGCGTGCTTATAGTGAAAACGAGCCTTGAATTCTGCATCCCTAGCATTGAAACTTAGGATTTTCTCATGCATCCTATTGGCAATGGCCATGTTCCACGAAGTGGTATCTCCAGCAGAAAACCAAGCCACAAAGGAAGTGTCACTGGTCCTCTTGGGTTGTGCTTATCCCTCTGAGGTCATCTATTTGGGCTGAAAGGAGGGTGTTACTGCATCACAAGAGGAAGAGTCATCCTAGAGCAGGCATAAGCTGACTTCTGACTTGCTCCATTGCATCCATGAGCTAGCTCTTGGTCTAGCAGGAGGCCTGACTCAGAGCAAGTCACCTGCACAAACAGCTTTTGACTTCACTTCTCAAGCACCCCAAATTTGCATCTAGCCCACAGCTAGTTTAGCATGAGTTCATCTTCACGCTAGGTGATTTTCTGGTGCTAACAGCTATTTTGGGCTTGAGTAACATGCAGAGCACTACTCTAAACCCAGCCAACTCTGCCAAGAAGTAAGAAAAAAAAATCTCTGGTCCTCACCCTCTGTTGGCTTCTTCAACCACATCAAACAACTGGATCTAAGAACGTGAAGACTGAATTGCATCAAGTGCATCCTTCCCTCCTATTCCTTGCTATGCTGATTATTTTTCTGTTGTGCTCTCAAGAGAGCATCCTGCCACACAGGAAAGGTGCCGCGAGTGCAGCAGGTCCTCCCAGAAGGTTACAAAACCCTTGAAATTCCTGCTGGATTGAGATGCCAAAGTCATGAGAATGAATGAGGAGGGGCTGTTTGCATCAGAGGTCTGTCCATAAGGGAGGGGCTTTGGAAAAGGACAGCTTTTGTATTTTTATGTTATGCTTCAGCTAAGTAAGTAATATAAAATAGATATCATGTATTTAGAGATGGCAACATAAAGTGGGACTCATCTCATGTAATCTTAGAGGTGTAAATCGGAGCTTGTCACCCTGGGATCCCTTATAGTCATCAGAGAGAAATAAGCACTTTTATGGTATAATTCACTTCATCTGCCTGGTGTGAACTGTGCCCTGGAAATGTGTATTCATTTTTATTGACTCTAAAGAGAGTGCTGAGAACTAGCTCTTCAACAGGACGAGTCCTGCTTAGCCATCATCAGATCTCCAGAAGCAAATCTGGGAGTCTGAGTCATTTTGACAGGGTGAGCTGGGAGAGGGTTGTTGCAATTGTTTGTCTATGTTAGCCTGGCTTCAAGGGCCAGTTTCTTGTGAATACAGCTTAATTAGGAAATGTTCCTGGCCAGGATTTGAGTCCTGGCTAATTTCTTCACCCACACATCATGATGCAGCAGCGGGCCTCTGTGTCTGAGCGCTGTCTCTCTATTCCCACTGGTCCTCAGCTTATATTCCAGATGCAAATTTTAAGAAGCAGGTATTAGAGAGCAGATTTTGTTGATTTTAGATTTAGTCACAGTCTTCAACACACACATCCTTGAAATGCACTTGGAAAACATTAACATCTTATGTTGGGCACTCAAAATGCAAAGTGTTTCACACTGACCTCCCACCATATGGACTCAGCTTAAGTGGTTGGCTCATGCTCGTTGTCCGCTCTAAGAAAAACCATCACCCTGCAGCTGGGAAGAGTAGGCTGCTCATGCTCTCTTAAACACAGATCCTAACTTAAACTTACTAAGTTTGTTGTGTTGAACGAACTCCTAAGATCAACCTCCCAATAGCATTTTAGCACTTAATACCCAGAGGTTTTATCACCTTCCCAAAAGCTAAAAGTGTTACGTCTGAATCCTTTTATCGCAAATATGTTCAGGAATCAATGAGCGTGAGCACTGAGCAAGATTTATGAATGAAGGCTCTGTTTACTTAGAAGTCTGGATTTTTCTGTAATGGCAAGCAAGTCACAAAAATACAAAATGACAAATGACATAGTTAAGATTATACTTAACAGGAGTAAGGTCTCTCCTGGCAGCTTCAGCATCTCCAAGGGCTTTCTCTTAAATCACAACTTCTGTCTTTTAACAGAAGATGATGCCTGTATATCAGCAGGATCTGCCACCCTCCTGCGATGCAGCATTATCACATCTCTTCTGGCTGGAGGCAGTGAGCACTGAACGAATAGAGTTGACATCTTCAGAGGTGAAGTGAAGACCAGGGTTGCCCACCGTGGACAGCTGGCCATCCCTGCCATGCCACATCCATGGGCTTCAGAGGATGCCATGTTCTTAGCAGAGATGACCCAAAGCACAACCCCTGAGCAAAGGGGCTGCTCTTCCTAATTAGCGACGAGGCTTTTCCTCTGGAGTTTGGTCTGACATATTTCTGCTCACAGTCAACAACCTGATTTCCATATAGAGTGAGCCAGCAGCCTAACTGGAAATCTTCACATTGACGTAACTACTAATTACCCTCAGCATAATTAACGTGCGGTAACACAGCCTGTGTTTATTGCAGAGAGGGCCAACCCGGGGCTGCCGAGTGGTTGAAGCGCAAGTTCTCACGGTGGGGCAGTTTTGCATGGATAGCAGAGGAACTGGGTTGGTGCGGAGACCGTTGGATATCATCAGTCCCTCCTTGTGGGGAGACAGGAGCTGATGGGGTCTCATCTGGTTGGTGGCTATCCCCCAGAGAAGTCTGAACCAGGAATCTGGAAATGTGCCCTCCTCGTGGCTCTCTGAGGTATGTGGTGTGTATTTTGTGGATTTGGGCTGTAGAAAGACTTTAATGAACAACTCTCAGGTCCAGGGAATTTGGCCATCTATTGCCTTGTTATAATTTTCCAGACAATATCTGAGTGTGTCCCCACAGGGTGGGGGGATAGAAGATGGGAGGTGCATCCACCATAGGGTCATAGAAATGTTAGTTGGCAACATCAGCTGAAGGACTCTAATTCAACCTCCTGCTTGAAGTGGAAGCACTGTCAGCTCTAGACTGGCTTAGCCATGGTTTCATCCAGCTAAGCCTTGAGTGACGTCTGCAATTCATCATTTGTCATTTCCCAACAACTTCTTGCAGCGCTGCACTACCCGCCTAGAGGCATTTTTTATCCTGCTGTCCAACCTGCACCTCCCAAGCCACAGTCTGTGGCTGCTGCCCTTTGTTATAGTGCCTGGCTCTACCAGAAAGAGCTTGACTTCATTATCTTTGCCCAAGTAGCTGTAGGCAGCTATTAGGCTGCCCTTCAGCCTCCCCTTTGCCAGACTCGACAAGCCTGAATCCCTCAACCTATTTTCCAAAGATGTGTGCTCCATGCCTCAGACCACCTTGCTAGCATATCTCAGAGCAACTTCAAGCCAGCCAAGTCTCAACAGCATTTGGGAGTCCACACAGATGGTGAAATCCTGGCCCTAATATACAAACATCTTCCAGGAAGAGAAATCAAAGGAGGCTTAATAAACAGGTTGTATTAATAAGTAAAGATATTTCATCCTCTTAAAACACATCTGTATGAAACCACAGCATGGATTAGTTTCCGTACAGACCAGCCTGTTCATCAAATCAAAGCACAGTTGTGAGTGTTGCTGTAGCTTATGAAGAAGAGTGCTTTTATCACTGCACGGTGGAAGGAAGGAAATCCCACAAATTCCGGCTCCAGAGTTGCTTTAATATCTTGGGACTTCCATTTTACCTGAGGAACAACTGCAGGGTGTGAGATACTTTCCAGTCCGACCTACTACCCTTTGATTTGCCTTGCTGTCAACGAGACCAGCGGTCAACCAAAGCAGTGCGTCACCTTGGTGCTGCTGCTTTTCACCAATAAAGTTTGCGTCTTGCTGGAGGTGAGTGATTTGCTACCCATAACCGTGAGCAAAGCCTGGAGTGGGGGCAACGGGACGTACTCCAAGCTTGCAGGAAAAGTGCATTTGCTCACCGAATCGCCTTGACAGGCAGTGCTGAAGGCTGGCGTTGACTATTTCGGGTATAGCAGCAAAGCTGCCGTGCTGCTAAGTTGAACGAGGGAGCCATTTGAGGGAGAAGTAAACTGAAGGGATGGAAGAAAGGGGTCTCATGAGCCCCAGAAAATGCAAAAGGACAGATCTCAGGTCTGTCTAGACCTTCTCTTTGGTGCTAATCTTTCATGACCCAGGTCATGTGAGGAGGCATTGCTAGGAAGATCTAGTCAGGAGTGACCCAAATGTGCGTGGTCCCTCCTTTTTCTCTTGCAAGCATACACCACCTCCAGCCCTGACTGTCCAGCCCTGACCTTACTGGCAGGATTTCCCCATCAACTCAACACTTGCCTTTTTTAGTGCAGCACCATAAAATCAGCAAGAAGCCAGCCCTCCCCGCACTGAGTCATGAGGTTGAGTTTCTTGAACTTTGAACAATTTTTTTTTTCCATGGGGAAACCCATCTGTCTGACATAACCTAGACTGTATCTGCAACCGCTTCTAGTCCACAAAAGGTGTTAAGACGCAGAAGTTCTCTGCTGAATTTTATACCACTGTGCAAGAACCAAACTTCTTCCTGGGTACGTGGGAAAGAGCTGCTTCGAAACCCGAAGACGTGACCTCAGTGATGGTGTGGCTTGGCCTGCAATGCTTTTCCAGATATATCCCAAAACCACAGTCATCAAGAGAGGGGGTGGATTTATTGCACAAGGCCTTTAAGTATCTAAAAATCAGACATCTGTGACCAAGCTATCAGCTTTGACTGCCTTTATACTCAACACAGAAATAAACACTTTAATTTGAACTATTTTACAGTTCTACAATTTACATTTCCTTAATTTGGGCTAACACGAACTCACCTCTGGAGACACCTTTTTCTCTCTGTTGGCTATAAAAGGCAGGTTTGGAAATCTCTCTTTCAAATGCCTGAGTTGGGATGAATGAATCCCATATATAGACATTTTGGGGATGGGCATCTCTTATTATTTCTTCCTTTGTAAGAGTTTTATGTAAGATTATTTTAAGATCTCCATGTGCCATAGGTACCAACACAGTGCTCTTATTTTCCTTCTACATCAATATTCATCACTGCTTTTGCCATCCACATTTTACCTCTGCTCCCAGGCAAATATCCTGCTTTTTCCTTGCTGCCGTCTCTTCATCCATCAAGACCCAACCCACAGAAGTACTGGCGTGCATCTGTGACGAGGGGTTTCGATTATTGCCTAACCCTCCCCAGCAGACTCCATCCTCCTGCATGAGAATCAGAAAGTGAAAATAACGGACTGATTTTTGGTCTCCCAAGCTGAATGAAACTGAAAAAGTGAAAGTAACCACAGGCAACCCGGCAGCTCTCGGCTGGTGACTATTTGTAGCAGGGTGATGCTTCATTGGTGACAAGGAGGAGACCCCACTGTCACCTAAGTATTACCTGCTCTGCATGCACAGGGCCTGTGGCACTCAGTCTGGTGGCGTTAATATAACTAAAGTTACCCAAATCACGTGCCAACCTTTTCAGCTGAACTGCACTATATTAAAAACACTGTTGATCCTTATGGGGAAAGGATAGATTGAACACATTTGTCTCCAAAATGCAAGGATTGCCATAAGCCAGCATTTGGTATGTTGTGTAGAAGAAGCTCTCAGGGTAAATAGTTTAAAGTGGATAATATACACCCACTCTCCTTGGAGAGATTAGGCAACCTAGTAAATCTTTTACATCCTTACCTTTCCCCGCATTTTCTCCAGAAATGCGATACTTCTTTTTACATGGCCCTGGACAAGGGTTGTGTTGTTTGCATGGGAGATGGGCCATGTTCCTTAATGGAGAGCTGCACGGCAGAGCTGCTTTGAGATCACTTCTGGGACCCTGGGGAGGGACAGAAGAAGCAGCTGCTGCCTCTTCTGGGCATCTCAAATCTGCGGTCTCAGCTGGGTCAGTTTTTTAACCGTCACGTGAAGCTCACGCTTGTTTGAACACCTGGCAAGGGTGAGCATACTTGGCATAGCGGTAGGGTGAGACACACGTGTCTCAACATCCTGGTTGCTGCAAAAGAGTGTGCTGGCTTTGAGGTGTCTACACTCCCTCTCTGTCCTCACTCACATCAGCAGAGTACCTCCCAAAACCAGAGGTGACACACAGGTCAATGAGGGTGGCATGTCCAGCATCCGGACATCTTCAAGTCCTGCCTGTGGCCATGGGATACCAGGATCTTTGCTGCCCTCTAAGGAGAACAGTCCAGAACAGCATACATCTCCTTGATTCACATGTCCAAGTGACATTTCTCTTCCTTACATTTTGTTTTCTCATGCCTATTTGGCTTCTGCTGCTGTGATTTACTCCTTCCTGAAGACCTGCATTGCTCAACCTTCTTAGCATCTCTCTCTTTGGCTATTTGCTTCTTCCATGGGGACCGAAGGCTCAAGAGAAGGCTTGGTGGCATCTTTTTTTCTGGAATAGAAATAGTGCCCTCCTCTGATGCTACTGGTTCATAACCCCCTTTTTCCTGCACTGCAGTCACAAGAGGTATTTGCATTTCCCTACATTTGGACAGCTACCTCATAGCTTGCCCTACTTCAAGCAGGAGGTTGGACTGCTGTCTTTAGCATCTGATAGAAAGAAAACTGGGCAGACATCAGGAGAACATCCTCGTGGAGAAGCCAGATCTGGACTTCGATACACTTTCCCTAGAAAAGTTTCTTTTCAACCATGACATGGAATAATTTTTGGAAGTACTTCATCTACAAATCTCTGGGCTCCCAACTGGGGGAAGACTGGAGGATCCAATAGGATTTTTCCGTCTCTGACCTTTACAAGTTGAATAAATGGAGGTTCCTCTTACAGGACAGACCACATGGGAGCTGGCCTGCAGGAGAGCTCATTCAACATCACTCACATCACCTCTCCATCCAGAAAGTGCACAGCTCTGGACAACATGTAGGCACTACCTACACCGACATGAAAGGCAGAATAGTGCCAGTTATTAAGCATCAGAGCACAATTTTTATAAAAATCAGAGAAATGCAAAAGCATGACCTCATAAACTTCAGGAGTAGGACGAGACATTCATGCCTTCTTCTGGTTATTTCTGGTTATAACAACCAACTCGTTGTTACAGTATTCCTGGACTGTTATCTGTATTTTAGACACAGTACTTTTTTTGGATACACTCAGGAAAGTTTTCCCAGATTAATTAAAACTGTGGACAAATGGAAAAGTTTGGTTTCATTCGCACTGCTCATTTGTTCACAACTAAACTGGACTCATTTTCCTCCACTTCCAAAAGAAGAGTGCCCACATAAGGATTTTAAACAGTTTCACTGATCCATTGTAAGAGTTAACCCAGGTAAGCTTTTGTTGGTGCTAGTTACATGGAATCACTTTTTGTTATCCAAGACTGGCTTGCTGCAAGTTGCTCTGCGTGGGATTAAACCATCAGACCTTTTGAAAACTTGAACTATGTTTCCATTGCATTTTTGATATCACAGCTGGGTATTGATTGTATTACCTAAGCTGCCATCTGCTTTGGCTGCTTACTCTTTCACCGGGGATATTTTAAGAAGTCCTTTATGAAGAAAGAAGAAACTTGGTGTTGACTGTCTGTCCTCTTCCTTTCTCCGTATATAATGACTTCATGCGAGCGGCAGCACTCCAACCATGACCTGATACTTCATTGTGTTAAAAGCAGAGGACCAACAAGGATTGCCTGGACGTCAAGCTCGGCACCTTGCTATTCTTCTTCAGAAATGTCCATCAAATGCTGTTTTAAACTAGAGTCGCAGAATCCCATTGCTCCAATACCTTGAGAGATGCTTTCAATGGCCAAGCTCTTGCACTGACAAAATGTAGCAGCATCAGACCTAGAGGGCAAGGGCAGAGCTCAGGGAGTGAAATCCAGTGTGAGGGACTGCTTCCCATTGATGCTTTTACTGGGCTACAGGAGGGAGCATTTGCTAGATCAGAGAAACTAAACCCTTAGGGTTCAGAGATATATAAGGTAAGACATGCAGTATGTGGCCTGGGGACTAGGGGTCTGTATAGAAATGAAAAATTCAAGATAAAATAGTCATGCTCCCTGCAGCTTTTAATCAACATTTGTACAAATTATTGCCAGACACCTTTAAACTCTGTTCCAACGTGCAGCTCAGGACAAGGGACCCTCTTAGACTCCCTGACTTTTGACATACCCATTTCTGGTGATTCTTGGTCATAATCATTAGCAATCTTTAGTCCCATTTCCACCCCACTAATAATGTAGGAAACCAGCATCTTTCCTCCAGCTGTACTTAGAGAGACCATGGGATCCAACCCTTCTCGTTCCCTCTGCCCTCTGAGGTTGAGAGAGCGCAGCCTACCAAACCTTGATCTCTGTATCCATCCCCCCAAATCCCTTTTATCCACCCCAAGGGGAGAAACTCTGTCTCCACCAAGCCTCCTTCACGGGCAGATTGTTATCCTATTTGAACACGGGCTCAGCAGTGGCTGTAAAGCAGCAAGCAGAGACCAAGGGGTGCCCCCAGGATCTGTAGGATGTCATTAATAAGTGCTGTTACAAAGCCTTTACAATCAGGCAAGAAAAAATATACAGCCTGGCCATATTAATTCTATTTTGAGAGGCCGGAGAAGAGCAGACCATGAACATCTGTGTACTCAGAGACAGGCCGGGTGGTCTAACGCCACCAGAGATGGCCTGCCGGGAACAGAAACGCGTGTAGGTGCTGGGGCAGCAGTGGCAGCGCCCTGTGGGGAATGAGGAAATGGAAAGGGAAATCACCAGACACAGTTATCTGCTTCTGACACATGATGCTGCAAGTCAGCAAACTTGGGAGAAATCCTGAGGAAACAGCAAATAGCAATTGTCATCCCATTTCTGGGTAGGCATGAACAAATCTCCTCTGAATAACAGTAGAAATCCTCTCGTTTCTGTGAGTTTCCCTTTTTATGAAAAGGGGCAGATTTATGACCATGTATATATTGCACTCGGACTCTTGAGGGATCAGACAACCGTTTCTCCAGGGAGAAGAGTGAAGCAACGGTTCAGCTGCTTGTTCTGAGGCTCTGCTTCAAGGTAAGCTCTTACTCCTTTCTCACCATTGACTGCAATATTCCAACTGTTTCCTTAGCTTCAGAATAAATACATCAGAAAAAGGGTGGGCTGTGGTTGCTGAGCTCTAACATCCCCCCTCCACGGAGAAAATGAGAGTTTATGCACGCACTGTATTTTGCAGGTCTTTAACATTTTATATTAGGGAGGGCAAGGACAGAAGGAATGACTTGGGAAAGAAACTCAAACATGGAAAAGTAAAGATCTGGAGAACATGAGAGAGACACTTAGAGGCAAAAGAGACTGGAAGAAGCTGGGAAATTGCCACCACATGAGCTAATCTCTCTTTTTTGAGAAAATAATAAAATCAGGTGGGGTCCAGGAAAAATTTCACTTTTGGAGATGCTCAGATCAAAACCTGGAAGAGGGAACACTATCCCCAAGGAAGTAAACTACCCCACTATGAACTGGCACTCCCAGAAGCTGATTCCCCCAGATCCTGTTAGATCTGAAGCCCTCGGCAGTGCTGGCCATGTGTCACCCATCTGGAAAAGTCACCAAAACCTGGTGGGATGCTCTGAAGTAGTGGCAGTGTTCCTGCTGCTCACCTACTGCCCAAGCCAAGTGTTGAAGCTGGATGCTTTGGGGAAACAATCAGCAAGGGAAGCCTTGGGAACAGATGCACAAGGAGATGCCTGACAGTGAATTGAGATGTCTAATTGTAGGAAAACAGATTCAGTCTTGGGGTTTTTTAATTATTCATCTTGATGATTGCAATTTCTCCTGCCTGTCTTGGACATCTGTTTGAGGATGAATTATTCCCTAGGCTCCAGCAAGGTCTTGACTAAGAGACAACACCAGGCATTGGGTTGTATCTGAATGCCCCTGCCTGCAGCACAGGAGTCTGACAAAGGTTGTACAAGATGCACTGAAGATGCTGGGTGCAGAGTCCCCTCCTTATCTGAGGGTGGCTAGTGCAGCCTGGCACTCCTTTACACCTGATCTGGCAACATCACTTATCTTACAAATTGCTGCCTGTCGATTAGAGCATGCACCAAGCAGATGGGAGTTGGGTCTGTTCATGTGCAACGTTGGGAAAGGGTAGAGTCAAGGTCTTATTTTGGCCCACTGACAGAGTTTGGCTTACAGCTGTAGGGAAGACTTGATTCAAGGTTATCAGAAAAGCCATAAAACACCTTGCATAATTAAGTTTCAATTGCCAAGTCACCTGGAAAATTCACATCAAACTGTTGAATAAGGCGGGGGGAGCTTATTGAGTACCATAACTCCAGGCATGATCTTGCAAAAGACCTGTGGAAAAACACAGGTCCTGGTTCCACCCCTGGACAAACTTACTTTAAACTCTGAGAAATCTAACAACTCTGCCTTCCTGGAGATTATATATAAACCACCCTAAGGTCACAGCCAGTTTCAGACTGTAGCAAAGGCCTTTGAAAGTCCTCTACCACTCTGGGGCTGCGAGAAGAGTCCTGTGATTAAAATATTTATGTGAAGCTCTTTCACACGGTAGGTTGGTTTCTATGTATCTGAAATTAAGTTAGTTAGATATATTTTTAAGCTTGTGCAGGGGGTGGCACAAAAGAAGGACTTTTCAGTAACTTTTCTGCCTGAGCTGGGGCAGATAATGTCTTGCTCTGGAGAGTACTGTAATAAGTCACTTCTTGTGGTTCACTCTTCTCAGTTTTCAGCTTACTGGCCACCATGTTCCTGATCCAGCGGTAGTAAAGAGATAACGGACCGGATGTCTTGGGTCAGAGCAAGGGTATCTCTAGCTTAATATCCTGAATCCAATGGAAATGAATACACAAGGGTCAGGGAAAGGAAAAAGGCAAATGTGCAAGGTGACTTTCCAAGCCTTCAGCAGTCCTCAGCTCAGACATTTCCCCAGCCAAACGTGGGTTGTGTGTTTTAGAGTCCATAACGGTTTTCTTGCCCATGAATCCTTTTAGCTGCTTGTCCTGCCTGCCTTATTTAAAATGCTAATTATTTTAAAACCACTCCATCGAATGTCTAGCAATGCAAATGGAAACATCACTGCTATCCCAAAGCCTGCAGTGCATCTGAAAGAAGATGAAGCACCCTGCATCGCTGCCAGCATCACAGGGAATTTTTCAGCAATTTTCTCCAAAAAGAGAGATCTTGCTGACTGCTGAAAATCATGTCAACACCTGAGAAAGAGAAAATAGGACCTGTTTCTGTTCAAGAAATAGAAAATCCTGCACCACTGCTTTTTACTGTACAGGAAAAACAATCAGCAAAGCTAAAGATGTGGATGGGCAGGAATCCTGTGCAACCCTGGGAAGAGCTGCCCCTCAATATCTGCATTGCTACAGCAGCAGCCAGGGTGCCAGTGACATAGAGACGTCATCCCTCGTGCTTGCTGCTACCATCTGCTTGGCCTCTTCTCTTTCTGTAAGTTTGTTGTCTGAGGTTGGACACCCCGAAAATGCAAGCTGAGCAGCAGGACACACATTTCCCAATGTCAGCTGTCTGAGAGCCAGGATCTCAAGCTGTACCATTTCGGGTTAAACATCTGACATAACTTTAGGGAAGATTAATCCTCCTGCGAGTACAGAGGGGTAACGGAAGAGCTGCATGCCTGTGTGAACTTGGATGGGGCCACAGACATGTAGGAAGTGCAGAATCACTGTTATTTCCCTTCCAAATCCCCCCGCGAGACCAAAGCCTGGCTCAGCACTGCAGGTGGCTGAGCCGAGTGTATGCCCAGCTGCAGGTCCTCTGCTGTGGGAAGGTCCTCAGAGCAGAAAGGAGTGAGACGGTGTTCTGAAACAGGGGCTCCCAGCCCCTGGGTCGCTTCAGGCTTTTTTCTCCAGTGCCAATGCAAAAGCTGAGCTCTTGGCCAACATGGGTAGACTGGAAAAGGTGGCTTTGTCCCAACACCATGCCTCCGTTCCAAGAAGACTTTGCTGTGTGAGCTGATTAGACGTGGAATGTGTTTGGATCCCTCCTCAGATGGGTTAAATTCTCCTACTGCTGCCTCCTCTAGGCACCTAAAACCTATTTTAGATTTTACCCTTATTCCCCTGTTGACTTTTCCATATCCAGGAGAACAGTTGTTCTCTTCTTGGTCTCTCCCTGTCCCCTCCTCTGACAGCCATGTCCCACAAGCACAAAAACGATTCCAAACCATGATATGCTTTCTCCACATTGAGTGTCTCTCCACATTTGCCCTCCAGGTGAGCAAGAGCCCTTCACTTGAAATCCTCCCCACAATGCTGTTGCTGCTGCTGCTGCTGCAGGTCTTGGCAAGCTGCCTCTGGCTGGGACGCAGCGAGGTGGTGACATCCTTTGAAAGTTCATGCCCTCAGTTCTTCTTCCGGGAAACCCCCCCAAATGAAGCCCTGGAGCCGGAGAGCCCAGCCTGGATCTGCCAGCGTTACAAGAACCAGTATTACTTTGCCACCCTGTACGACAGGAACAGGCGTATTCCTGTGTACTCCGCTTACCTCTACCAGCCTGGACCTGGCACAAGACCTAAAACATGGCTGGTTGAGCCCCAGGTGAGTGTCATCTCTTACAGCGCGTCACCTTCCAGTCATTAAAAGATGAACTGCAGCATTTAACCAAACACTTTTTTTCCTCCCACCCCCACACACATGTAAATGGACCCGCTGGGTGGGATTCATCTCATCTAACTTCAAACACCTTCACCACATGATTCCTCTGATGCATTTGAGACATCAGCAGGAGGATGAGATGAGTCATATCCTAAAAGTGCCCATTTTTCCACATTAACCTTACAGGAACATTAAGTCAAATTATATTATATTACATTACATCAATTTACTTAACATTAAGTCAAATGACCCCACTCCCTGTCCCATGCTGTGGTGGGGGACCAAACGATGGGGAAAAGACATCCAAGAGAAGCTCAATTTGAGGGACCGACTATGTTGGGCTCTGATCTCCGCTTCACCCTGGGCTGTTTTGCATTCCTGATGTAGCTTATTTGCTCCCAGTTAAGAGTCAGTTTGGTTTTGTAAGTGGTGTGAGAGAAGTGTGGAGAAACTCAGAATTGGGTGAGGTGACCCAGTGAAAAAGCCTAAGCACAGGGGCTCAGCGATGAGAGGCTTAGGTTAACACTGAATTAATTTATTGAGTGAGTAGGATCAGTATCGGTCAAGTCAGAAATGCACGATCTCCATCCACCTGCAGTTGCTCCTTAGCACCATTGCCTCAGGCTTGGTTCAGAAGGATCCACCAGACACACAGATCTCTGCAAGCTACGGAGCCCTCCCAAATGTCCTTCTGACGAACTTCAGACCTTCAGTAAAAAAGACCAAGCAAATCATGGAACAGAAGAAGAGGAAGTTCAGGTCAATGCTGGGGGCACAGTAGCAGTAGGGAATTTAGGTGAAAATGAGCCACAGAAGAAAGCCACATGCCCTGTTCCAGAGGACGGCTAAATATGTTCCCCTAAATACGAAAAGAAAGGTGTTAGAGTTATGAAAAAAAGCATTTGCACTTGTTACTCATAGGAACTCAAGCAGCTAATTTGTTGTTACACCGCTGCAGCCTCCACATTTAGAGGGGGTAAAAACATCTCTCTTTCCCTCCTGGGCCACGGACCCAGGCCATCTGCGAAATCTGTGATTTTGTCACTTTTCTTCAGAGGTCTTTTTGCAGAATTTGGGTTCCCCAGGTCTCTTTGGGGGTTATGAGCTCCTTTAAGAGGCTGATCATTTCTAACTTATTTTCAGGGATGCTGCCGAAGGAACACAACTGTGCTCCCTGGCACAAATCATCTCAGAGACACATTATTAGCATTGCAGTAGCAGATCCCACTTGCATTGAGGTATTTTTGCTTACTGAGCAAAAAACTTCATCCTCGCAATGAACTATAGCCCTCCCAGGGAAACCTCACCTCTAGCATCGGTTTCCCAACACATCTGCCTGTGTATGGGGTTAGAGGAGGCAAACACTGGTGTTTCAGGAGCGTGATACACCTGCAGCAACCACACATACTTCTTCCCGAGTGAGAGGCAAAGCAGGAGAAGAGCAGAAGGGTCTGAGTCCTCCTCATCTCCTCCTGGTAGTCCTGTGGGCTCCGTGGTTCCTCTACTCATGCTTTTCCCATCCTGTCCACCTTCAAGGACTCCCTAAGACACCCAACCTTCAAAGAGGATATCTCTGTGCTTGGTTTCCCTAAGCTTGTAAGACACAAGGGTGTTGACAGATTGGATTAAAAAAAGGCATGAAAACCTTTCGTAGAGAGTGAGAGAGCTCTTGTGGCAATGGGGCTGAATGGAGCAAAAGCCAGGGCTTTTAGCGTGATTCGATGCAGGTGATGAAGGTTGGGTGTGATTAATGGGGGTGGGAGGAACTGGGGAGAGCCCTGGGCAGATGTGGGATGTGGAGAAGGGAGGAAAGGGAACCAGATGTGGCAGGGGAGATGTCTCACCAAAGTCACCTTTCAAACCCGGGAGCAGAAAACACTCATTGTCTCATGCATCCACCCACACTCCCACCGCACGCTGCAGGCTGGATTTCAAAGGTCACAAGTCAAATCGAGAGCAGTCAAATTCTGAGCTTTTTTTTCTTAATCTCTTGTGTTCGTCAGGGAGGGGCAGCTTTATGATTTCTCTCTGATTTGCGCATTTTCATCCACTGAGATGACAAAAAATGGGTGCTCGGCACTCAGAGACTTCTGCTCCTTTACTCTCATCCCCAATACTAACACCTTTTCCTCTTCTTTACCTGTCAAGCTGATGGGTCCCACTTACCCCAAAACTATGGAAAGAGAGTGGACACTCTTCAATTATTTCAATGTCAGCTTAGAGCAACTCAGCAAGAGCCAGGCTATCCTCCAGGACTATAAGAACTTGACGGGTTTGAACCGTGGCCATTTGAACCCCAGCAGCCATCACCCCGACTCCAGCAGCAGGACGGCTACCTTCTCCCTCACCAACATAGTGCCCCAGGATGAGAAACTCAATGGCGGCGCCTGGAACAACTACGAGCAGCAAACGATGATCAGGCGGACCCAGGGCTGTAACACCACCTATGTCGTCGTGGGCACCGTGCCTGGGAACAACTATATCGCCAAGGGGAGGGTTAATAAACCCAGCCACATCTGGTCGAGTGCCTGCTGTGAGGTGGATGCCAACCACAGGAGGGCTTGGGCGGTCATTGCTGAGAACGACAAGAACGAGGTCCGGCTCCTCACGCTGGGGGAGCTGGAGGACATGTTGACCCAGCTCTATGGGAGGGACCAGGTTTCTCTGTTTGACAGCGACTGTCCCCGGGAATAAGCCCCACTTCACACCCCGGGTGTAAACGGCTCGGGAGCTTTCGCCACGTGCCCTGCGCAGCCTCCGTCCTGCTTCCTTCTCTAGCGGTTTTCCAGCTCTGTCTCTCAGAGCACCTTCTCCTCTGATAAAAGGGAGAAAGAGGTCAGCAGAGCCTCCAGCTGGTTTGCTTTGCTGCCTACCCTTGGAGCGAGCTCTCAGGAAAGAGTCCTTGCCCTGGCCACTCTGGAGGGGCAGGTTGGATAACAGCCTGTGAGCAAGGAAATCAGGACTTGTCACTGAGACTAGAGGGGCTTTGCCTTTTTTTTTCCTTTTTCTCCTTGCCCATATACAGATGGTAGTTCCTTCCTCTCCTTGTTAGATATCACTGATAATGTGCTGCTGACTTGTCCCTCACCTCCTCAGGAAGGGTGTGGGTCTAGGCTGGCTCAGGTTGTCCAGAGAGATTGTGGAATCTCCATCTCTGGAGATACTCAAAACCCAACTGGACACAGTCCTGGACAACCTGCTCTAGCTGACCATGCTTGAGCAGGGGTCTGGACTAGAGGACCTCGAGAGGGCCCTCCCAACCTCAACGATTTGGTGATTCTTGATTCATCCTGGGGCCAGGAAAGCAAAGAGCCCAAGGATTGCTGAGAATCTGTAAGGATTGTCCTACAAATACATTCTGACCAACACAGCCAATGACCACAGCGACGGATAAAGTGAGAGAGAAAGGTGGCAAGGAGGAAGACAACTAAGCATAGGAGGAACATCCCAGCGCTCTTGAAATCTGTAGATAGGTAAAACAAGGAGAAGGAAGGAAATAACCTACATTAATCACCAGTCTCCCTATCCCTGAACTTATCTGAAGACTCTGCTTATGTAAATTTACTACAGCTTTTTGTTTGCTTGCTTTTGGACTGTGCACCTTGAAAGCAGGAGCTGAGGTATCAGACAACCAGGCTCAGGGATCAGCCGGCTTTGATCAGGCAAAGATAAATTTCTGTGATACACTGGTTGGATAATTTCTTGTGCTGCTCTACTTCTGAACCTTTCTGCAGATTTATGTATAACTGATTTTGTGAAATATATTCAATGGGTGTAAAAGATCAATGCATGCCATATAATTTAGTTTCTGTGTAGTTTACAATATAAATTATTTGCTCCAGTGCTGGATCATAGGGTCACCTTACATGTAAATAAGCATTTGCTTCCCACTGAAATTTCCACTACTAGTAATGCCCTGGTAGCTACAGCATCCTTGCAGGAGGTAAGCTGTCCAAATCCAATCTGAAGATGCCGTAATGCCTACAAAAGCGTCACCATCAGAGGCCAGTTACTTTTCCTATGAATGTGCATGAACAAAGTGAATCGCAGTGCAAACAGCTCATACAAACTGTCACACTTACAGAGATACCAGCCTGAGCCTGAACTTCTCGGCTCAGGAGCTGTTCATCAGCCTGCTGGGTCTCATCGCTCACCCAGGACAAACCTCTGTGGAGGCTGCACAGAAACGTGGGGTGGGGCTCAGGTGCAGAGTCAGACACCCACATGCGGGTGTCTCCATGTGTGTTGGGTGTCTGAGCTCTGACTGCAGCCAGCAGAGATCCAGGCATGGCTCAACTGCATAAATAGAGGCATCCTGGGCCACTTGAGATGCCCTGATGTATGCAAGACATCCCGTGGGGCTGGCTGATCTTCTGCAGGATCAGATCCTTGGGGACACCTGCACACATATGGGCCAGCAGCCAGAGGCCAGGCAAGTTCCCCAAGGGCATGGGCAAGCAGATCTTGTTGCAGACCACTGGGCAGTGCCTGGTAGCATCATGGAATTCTGCTCCTGTCACCTCTGGCTGCCATGGTGAGAGCAGCAATAGCACTTGCTTGTGCCAGCTGTGTTGCTCAGTGAGGCAGGAGAATATTTTGCTTTTTAGGAGGACAAGGTAGGAACATCACTCACACCCTCCTTCGCTGGATAGCCCCTGCAGTGCCAGGTCCCCTGCCCCAATGGATTTTTGCCCCTCGGTTCAAATGCTGACACAGACCATTGATGGGGTGAAACTGTCACTGCTATTTCAGGTTGAGAGACCTCTGCAGACACCTCTGGGGTTGCTCACGGGGCTTCCTCTGACTCGCTCAACCACCTCCTCATGCCCGCTGGGGCTTGAAACCGCACTCATCCTTGCCCCTGCCCGTCCCATGCCTTGTCACCCCCGTTTTCCAGGCTCTGCTGGAATCCCCCACTCCCCAACCACCCCCCTGAGTCACCCCTCCATCAGCTCCCTGGGCTCTCCCCAGGACCTTTTCCCCTGGCAGCACCCAGAAATGCTCTCCCCTCCACAGCAAGTGTGTAAAATACATAGGAAGCCAAAAAAATAAATGAATCAGCTTGGAGGCTGCCTTGCAGCAGATATCAGAGGTGCCTCATACAGCACTCCATCTTGGAGCTGAGTGGAGGGCTGCCCCAGCCCCATGGTCCCCAGCTCCAGGAGCACCCTCCCAGGTGGCTTTCGTCTGTGATTTACTCTGGTTTCTGCTGCCCCTGGCTATGAATGGGGAATAGGGATCCAGCCCTTTGGTGAGCCCAGAGCCGCTCCATGCATTGTCTGCGTGCCGCCGGTGGGGTGGGAAGCTCCTCTGTCCGCTGGGAAGGTACAGCTGCACTGAGATGGGAAGGTAATTTCGCAGTTTGCTCTCTGTCTGTCCATCTTTGGCAAGAGCTCGGGACACTAGTGGGTCACTGGGATTTTAGACACAAAGGAAAAATTATTTTGCCCAGGAGCTGCGAGGGGGTGCTGAGACCTAATCCCATTAGCCTATTGTTCATTGCGTCACCGCTTGAGTTTTTTTAATGGGCATGCAGCTCGCAGAGGGCCCTGCCACTGTCTAAGCTCACTTCACTGCAAAAGGCTGGATCATGGAGTTTGCTTTGTCCTTTTCCAAAAGCACGGATGGTTCAAGCTGTTTGAACTGAACAACGTGTTGTCACATCCTGTCCCAAAAAAGAAGGAAAAAGGAAAATGAAGAAAGTGGCATCATCTGGCCTCTGCTTGAAAAAGCAGCTGGGCAAAACTCCTTTGATGCATCCAGATTTTGAGCAGCTATAATATTTCCCAAGAGTAAATACAATATGTTTATTGGTAATGCTCTCCAGGAGCGTCTCTGGCTGCCACATGGGGAAGGCAGCCTTGGAGCACCTTGCTGGGGCTTTGCCATCTCCTGGGCAAGGGAGATGCCATCTCCATCTGCTGGGTTGGCCACACTGAAGTGATCGGATTTGCCTATCTCTTTCACGCAGGCAGCAAATGTACTGCGTGTGGTTCTTCATGAAACGTGCTGTTTGTGGCACTACCAAGCTGATCTCCTAGCTGGTCATCCCAGGGAAGTGCACATCTCTTAATCTCACCCTGCAAGGACAGGCTTTTTCCTGGGAAATGCGGCTTAAAGGCATAGAGGGTCTTTCCTCCACAGGAGGTCCCACTGGGAATTTCCTGTCTTCAGTTAAATGTGGAACTACAAAAAGGAAAAAAAATATCATTTCCATTAACCTAACCACTTTATGTTTCCAGGATCTATTACAAGAGAGGAATGTTCTGCTTATTGAAACACAAAAACCATCTCTATTTTCGCATGTTATGCATTGTTGTTGCAAGGTCACCAAATAATCTGGGAAGTCTGGAGACTTGAAAAACAATTTTTGCTCTTGATTCTTCATCCAAATATGTGAAATATGATTGTTGGCCAGTTAAATGGAGGAACAATGAATCACGGATCCCTGCATCTTTACAGAATCTTCTGTCTGATCTTTAGCGCCTTTTCTTGAATCAAAGGGCTAAAGCCATGGTCAGGAACTCCTAAAGCAAAACCCAGTGTGGGACAAACAGACGGGCCCTGAATGTATGAACTACAGGTTTGAGACAGCAGAAAAGTCTGTTGAGAGCTTATAAAAGGGGAATGACACCAGCAAAACAACTGGGTCATTGAACATATTTGTGTAGAGGTAGCAAATGACTAGATGGGGAAGAGGAAAAACTTGTACCAGACCAGCCATAAACTGGGCTTGGAGGAAACCTCCAGCAGGAAGAAAAATTGAGATCTCAGAGCTGATGTAAAGGAATTAATAAGATTTTAAACTGGGGAAGAGAGTTAACTGCACGTGCTGAAAGGCTTTATGTTGTGTCTATATGATATTACATAACTCTCAGGATATTTGCTGGGAATACTTCTTTTTTACATGCCATAATGATATCAGTGAGATTAATATTTTCAGATCCAAGATGCCAGGTCTCCTGCTATGAACTAATGTTTGCTTTCTAAGTATCATGTTGGCTTCTGTAAAGTACTTATAATGTAAATTTGCACTCTGTTTCTGACAAATTACACAACTGCACCTCTTTCAGCAGTTATGTTACCTGAATCTAATCTCTTTCTGAGTAACCTGCTCACATTTTCTTAGTTCAGTAAATGAAGAGTTATTTTAACAAATTGTTACATGCATAAATGGTAAATGATAATTTACTCCTGGGGCTTTGAGATCTCACTCTGAATGTTTGGAGCACAGGACCAGGACTGAGGCTGGTTTACAAAGTCATCTCAGTGCCACCGTTTCCAATCTATAAAACGAAGATAGAATTATCTTCATTTTGCTGTGCATTGTGACTTAAGGCTGAAAAGGAGAAAAGACCTTCAGTTTTATCATTTTCCTCTTACGCTGCCCTAAATCAGAACTTTACCAAGGATTGACCGAGTTTCAGCAGCATGAAAACACTAAAAATCAGAGGAGAGGAACCTTTGGTTTTGAGCAGAGTGAGCTGGAAAACAGGGCTACTCGTGCACAGGAAATTTTGTCATTTCAAAATGTGGTTTCATTCTGAATCAGAACAAAACCCCAAGAGTTTCCAAATTCCCCTTGAAATGGAAATTCTGAGAATTTTGGTCTGGAAACGCTGAAGCAGGGTGTTTCTGATACCCACCTCCCGCCCCAGACCTGCTGAGCGAAATCAACTTTCTCGTCAGCTTGCAGCGGTGCCACCACCACCTTCCCTGAGGAGGTGGGAGGTTTCCTGGGGACACCTACGATGACATCTCCCCAGGAACCTCTCTGAGGATCGCCGGGCTCTCAGCATTGCTCGGAGAGCCTCCGGTGCTGCTGGGCTTCTTGGGCGTTGCGCAGCTGGGTCCTGGCAACTAGCCTGTGCGTGCAACTGGTGCGTCAGGTGGGTGAAGGGGCTGTGTTAGGGAGACGGGGGAAGGTGGAGGCTGTTGGCAGAAGACCCAGTTTCATTTCTTGCAAAAGGCCCCAAACCATTTATGCAGCAGCTCTGCCAGAGCCCAAGCCCTGGAGAAGCACCACTCTGCCCTACAGCTTTAAAAATGAGATCTAGTAAGGGAATATCTTCCCTGAATTTCCTCTGCAGAAAGACTGGAGGAGAAAATAATTCAAGAATTGGAGACCTGAAAGTGACTGGTGGAGCTGGTGCTTGCTGGAGTCCTGTAGTCTTTGCTCACATGCCTTTATACTCCCCAGGTGAGCACATATTTGCCCTGCCACACTGTTATTCCTATAGAAAAAGTAAAAATGAATCTAGAAAATGTGTAGGTAGCTGCAGCGTTAAGGCTGTGACTGAGAGGCAGATCTGTACAGTTTCACTGCCTCCTTGCACTCCTTCTCAACCTTGCCTTATATCTACTGTCTAAATTGTCTAAGACACAGGGCATTTTTGGCCACTGAACAGTACCTGTGCATAAGTTCCCCACCTATTATTGTTTTTCATTTGTCATTGCAACCAAAAAAACATGCTTAAATTTAAACTTAAGAAATTATTTTGTCTTAGGGTGGCAGGAAATATTTTTATCAGGTTTCTTCAGCAATGCATTTACAGAGGTTAGTGACAGATTCTGCAAGTCTTCATGACTTCTAGGGCTGGGATCTGGCTCACTTACTGGGACATCTTATAGTAGGTGTTTACACGTGGGGGTAGTTCTTGCAGGCAGGGCGCAAACAAATTGTGCTGCTTGGCTTCCAGTTATCAGCGCAGAGGAGGACACATCTCCCAGAGGTCCTGAGTTGTAGCTTTCAGCCCTATGTAGATGTCTCTGAAACCCCTGGGTCTCATGGCAGATGCCTGATCTTTAGGCAACAAGATCGATCTGTAGGTGTTTTCATGCGAGACGCTGTCTGAGCTCCCAGCAGAGTCAATGGAGTCAATGGCTGATGCAGTCCATGGGGTCTGGAAAACTATTCAGCCTGGGTGGACACCTGCATTTGACAGCTGAGTGTCTCTAGACTCCTCTTATCTCCACTGTGATGGGACCAGCTCACATGGAGACACCTGTATGATGGCACATATGATGATGCATTGCGAGGTGCAGGCTGATTCTTACACTGCAGACTTCTGGAAAAACACATTATCTCACACTTGGGTTCCTGGCCATGGTGTAGGAGTATGTGTATTTCCACCCCTTGGGAAGGGTAAGAGTTAAGGGAGCTCCACTGCCCTTAGATTGTAAAAATCTATTAATTGCTTCCATTATCTATTTTGGAGACATCATTGACAGAGATCCTCTTGCCTAAGTATTTTTAGTTTCCTCCTGCATTTTAAAGTTTAGCTATGATAGTACACGTGTGATGTGAGCTTTAGCACAGGTCTTCAGAATAAACCTTCCTGCGACACGTTCCTGAGTTTGTCATACCTTTTGTTAAAATGGGAGGTGGTAGAGTCACCCTCCCTGGAGGTATTCAAGGAGCGTGTGGATGTGGCATTGTGGGATGTAGCTTGATGGACATGGTGCTGTGTGGTGTTGGGTTGTGGCTTGTTATTGTTGTTGTGTGGCGTGGGTGTTTGTTTTTTTTTTTGTTTTTTTTTGGTTTTTTTTTGTTTTTTTTTTCCCCAGGTTGGACTCGATGATCTTACAGGTCTTTTCCAACCGTACTGATTCTGTGATTCTGTGAGAGGGTAACGGAAAATAAATCATGTATTTTTCAAAGTTTAGATCAATAGCAAAAAGAACAAACTGCCTTTCAAACATCCAGAACAATTTATTGTTACAGTTTATTATTTGTTCCATGCTGAGAAAATCAAAGTCTACAAAATAAAAATATCAACTATCAACCACCACATCTCATGTAAAACAAGTGAGAGCAGCCATGGAGAAAGCACAAGAGTGACAGCGTCCCTTTGGCCGCAGCCTCTACCAGTGGTGGTGTTTTGCTCCCAGGATGTGTCCTACTGATTTCTACTCACTCTCTGCTTGTTGTAGCAAAGGCTGAAGCCTCAGACGCAAACATATCCTCTGAAGGCCAACAAGCCCTACTGAGAGGGAAAGTACAGCTCAACCGAGAGTTGCAGCTTCCCGATAAAGTATGTATACAGCTTCCATGCTGGAGGCGACCTGGGTTCAGACTCTCTATGTATACATTAATAGCTAGGAAAATTAAATCCCATAATAGTTGTCCAGTCTGTAACCCACTATTGCTTACAGGTCCCTTACTAGCAGGGTCTCTCCCTTAATTTCCAAGAAACAAAGACAAAATGTGGAGAGAGAGCCCCTGAGCCAAGCTGGCTAGGGAAAGGAGGAAAAACCACTGGAGCAGTAGGAGACACATGAGTCTGCTCTTGTTATCTGCATAAAAATGTGCATGCTAGGAGTAGATGAAATATTAGCCTTCTCCAGTGAAATGCCCTGAGCAGGACAAGCCATGCCAGCCCAACCGCAGCGCTTAACAGAGGTGTGTTAGCAATAAGTAACATGCATCGACCGAATGAAGCAGAAGAGCTTAGTACCGCTGCATGTAGCCTTCAGAGCAGCTGACAGGTGTGAAAACCTATCATCCATCACGTAAATACAGATTGTTGTTTGTTCCCGTACAAAATAACAGCATGTAATAGACCATTACACATCCATCTTTATAAAGATTTGTAGTACAAATAAGTCCTATTCCAACAGGAATAAAAAAAGCCACGGGAAGTATAAATATCAAGGCTATGGTGTGAGAATAACTCAACAGGAATACAAACCAGTAAAACAGTGACACATACACTCTATCACAAAATAGAAAATGACAGTAAGATCTCATGTCTCCTGAATTACAAGGAAGGGATTCATCCCATTTTGCTTTTGACATATGCCATCTAAGCATTTATAGCTAATCTGGTCAATCTGGGCATCGTTTCGAGTCAATGCAGAGAAACAGGTGCCTTTAGACCATGAGTCATTTGGCCTGTACGTATATATATATACATATATGTGGCATAAAAAAATGAATATGCACATACACACATATATATAGGCAATAGAGTGAGATGACCTGCTCTCTAAAGGAACTTGTTCCCTCCCATTGTCAGACATAGATGCTTGCATTTTGTCAGATGAACCCCACCCTACCAGGCTGAGCGTGGCTAAAAAGAGGCAGAAAACTATTCAAACTTCACAAATGCCCAGTAATATAAGTACTAGAGTATGCTTGAGTCTGTCCTCAAATGCCTTTGCGCTAGGTTCTTTGGTGCTCTGCGGCTACGAAAGGAGCTGTCAAATTAATCAACTGCCACAATCTGCAGCATCCTTTTCTGAGCTGGAGGAATAATGTAGTAACTGTTGTGGAAGGGGCTAGTCCAGAATAATTGGGAAGAGGGGGGCGATGACGAATGCATGTGTATGCTGAACCATGAGGGAGTTCAGTAAGACTTTCAGGTTATGTGCACAGGGTAAATGGATTTAATTTCCTCTTCCTAGAGGAACAATGTGAGGACGAGAAAAGTATGACTGCATTTGACCCATCTGGGTAGGGAAGGGACAGGGAATATCAGGTGTCCAGCATCTCTCTTTGTGGGGAAGGCGGTGTGTGGGCCATAATGACGGTGCCATCATCTAACGTGCTTGGGCGAGCAGTCCATATGTGCGCCTGGTCGCTTGGGAGAGGCTGCAGTTATATTAGCAATACATCTGCTATATGGTAGGAGGAGAAGTGTTTCTGGGAAGCAGTTTCAGGCAGGGCTCTCTCCCTGTCTGTCAATGCTGGGGTGCGCTCCCTCCACCCGTACTCTGTAGGTGGAAAGTCACTCTGTCCCCATAAGAATTAAGCCATAATATTTTCTGCCTCCTCCACACATTGGATTTGAGCATCCAGGCTTCCTCCTCGTTTGCCACTGCTGGTCTTGGAGTCACTGGTGCAATCTGTTTTCTTCTGTGGCAAGGCATCAATTTCATGAATTTGGATCTGAATGCCACAATTCCCTGAGTCTTCTCTACAGCAGGAAAAAGACTTTACTACAGTTGGGAAGAGGCAGATTTTCTATGGCTTCTTCTATATTTACTATGAGAAACCACACAGTACTTTTTGCAGAAGACACCGCTTAGGATCTCAGTTACTATTTCATCCGGTATTGGCTATTTCCTCACTTGTTCCACAACAGGGCCAGTGAAATGCAGATCATTCTTGACAATTTTTCACCGATCACATTCTCAGAAATCCCACAATGGCACAGGAAATCTGCACCACAGTTGACCATCTTCACTAAAACATGTTTCAAAGCACCGTCTACACTTTCTATGGCCTTATCTTATTGTGAACTGGCAAAAAAGCACTGCTGATGTGGTTTCACAAGGTCCTCCTCTCCTCCTTTTTGAGAAAAATCCACACTCAGCAGAGAAGTGGCACCCATCAGTAATTAGTAAGGAATGTGAAGAGAAATGGGGATGAGGATTAGCAAAGAGAGGGGAGAAAAGAAGAACTCCCAAGTGTCAAATAGGGACATCTTGGATTAACTAGGCTGGGGAGCCTGTGAACAGGAACAGCCTTTGTGCCTCTCAGTGTAATAGCAGAAACAGCGAGGAGGCCAGACTAAAATAAGTCTGAAATACAAAGTTGTCATGACACGACTGAGAAATCAGGGGGACGAAGGAAGACAAATTACGTGGTCGTGGTGGCAGATGCTCCACCAGACTTCCCACAGGTTAGCCAGAGAGAAAAAGACTGATTGCGTAATCTATCTGAAACCAACATATTTGCATAATTAACCTTAATTTCCCTGTGCGATTCATTTTTCTACCCGTTATTTGAACTGCCATTCTCAGTTCCACAATGGCTGGGATAAAGCGTGCTTTTTTATTTCAAAAGCTCTGATTCCTCCTTTTCTTGTGCCAGTATTTAATAGTTGAATTAGACAACCCAAAATCCAGGGTCATTCATTTAATACTAAAGAAGGTATTCAGAAATCTAAGCAGTGCACTAGTGAGATGGCTGATCCAGTTGATAGCTCTGTCAGTGCTAGGGATTTTTTTTTTAGGTTTCACATTTTCCTGGTTCCGTTTGACTTTTCTCTGTCCCACAATTCTCTGCTTCATGAGTCACACAAAGACAGCAGGAACGATAAGCAGAACAAAAAAGATAGCTGTTAAAACAGAAAATCATCACAGTTAGTACCTGGTCTCATCCATAATTATCGCAATTACTCCAACTGGGAGAAACAGGCAAGACCTGGGATAGCGGCTTATCTTGCCCCTATGCCCAGAGGCAATAGTTCTTTCATATTGCCCCACTGCTTTGCTCCCTGGGGCAAACAGGACCCAGCCAGAGAGGACCTGGGCAACTAGAGAGCAACCATGGCCAAATAACCAGGGACTACTGATGCTACGGTCTCTGGCATAGTTTGCAACACTCCTCCTTCCCTTCCTTTATCTCACTCCATTATTCCTCCTTATTATAATGCGTCCTACAGTTGTCAGCGGGCTCCAGCTGGAATCAAGAGCCCTTGTACAAAGCCTCGAGCATATGCACAGTAAAAGACAATTTCTATTTTAGCAACTAATTGTTGAATGGAAGATGGGGAAAGGGGAGAAGAAAATCTCTTCAGACTGGTCTAAATGCGTCAGTTTAGCTGTGAGAAAATATTTTATTTGCCCAGCCTTTTTTTACTCCTTTGAGAATGTGAGAGAAACACATCATTTAACTATTTACATTTTTCCTGTTTTTTCCAGTTGAAGTTATTCACTGAATTCACAGAAAGTCTCAGAAAAAGAATCTGAAAATTGCTTCATTTAAAAACTAGACTTTTGGGTTGATCTGTTTTCTTTTACATCCCTTATGAGTCTTTGAAAACCTCTCTATAAAAAGCTTAAGTGCTTAAACAGTCTCTATTTACACTTTCTTTACTGACTTCTCACCCAGTACGTGGACGTAGATGTGTCTTGAAGTATATTTATTAGCTCTTATAACAAAGATGAATTTCTCTGGTAGAACAGCAAATTGAAAGGCAAAGTAACTGCTCTGGGGGATGGGGTGAAGTCTGAGTCCAATTAACAAAATGGCATACCTGTCACTGGCAGTATCACAGATGAGGAAAAGGATGGATGAGTTGAACCTACAAAGAGAGAGAAATTTTTGATTTTTGTATCGATTTGTTCTTCTGGTGATGAGCATCAAAGCAGTGATGAGGACAGAGTCAGGCTAAGTCTGACAGCTCTCCCTCTGCACAGCAGACTTAATAATTACCATGTTTGTTTCTTGGCCATCAATAGATTTTTCCAGCCTGGATATCAACATATGTGCTGATCTGTTGATGGTAGGCATGAAGTGAATTGTATCCTCCAGGCAATGGGCTCCAGCTAAGGTCTTTATTTCATAGGAGATTGGGAAGGATGACTTACAAGTTGCCAAGCTAGGTTTTGGAAACATGGCTTCAAACACGACCTCTTTTTCCCCAGAAATGTAACCCAAAACTTCCCTGGTGCAAGAAATTAATTTAATTTCTCCCTTATCCTGAAAAGCAAGCTCTGAGCTTGAGCCAGTATGAGATATGGGCAGATTTTTAACAAAAGGTCCTGTAAGAGTGGTCTCTTGATAAATCTCTTTGTGCTGAATGCTGGAGTGAGAACCGAGAGACAGGAGGATATTCCTTATCCAGTCCCATTAAAGACATCACATCATAACAAAGAGAAAGGCAACACTTTGGGGGAATAAATATTTGGTGCACTAATTACAAAGACCTGACCTTGCTCAGGTTTGAGTGTACTTTTGCAAGAAACTGGAATTATTCTGTTGAATTAAAGGCCAAGATGGCCTATTCCATCATCCAGTCTCATGTTTTTCATAATGCTAATTTTAAAATTTCAAATATTTGTAATCTCTGACTATTTAATAGGTTGTACCATTTTCTAGGACTGGCATGTTGATGGGTTATTTCCATCATAGCAAGAAGTTCCTTCATCCTGATAGTACCAAGGAAAATTACCAATGGAAAAAAAAATTACTGTCCTGAAGGAGGATGAAAGACCAAAGAACAAATTGTGACTGCTGTACCTGGAACACTCTGAACCGGACACCACAGGGAAACAGGCGGATCTATGAAGAAGGGGACAAAGTCCTGGGTTAATGCTGAAATAGTGTGTCCAGTGAGTAAGGTGACTCATTCTTACAGTCAGAGCAGCAACAAGAGGCAACCGTGTCGAAATGTCACCTGAGAGGTCTCTCTGCAGGCAGAAGGACCTGCCCAAACCATCCTGCTCTACCATATGGCCTGGTATGGGTCACAAGGGCTGGCATTCATCTCATCTGCTGTTAAGTAGATGTGGCCTCTGAGATAGTCATCTGGGCTCTGCTATAGTCACTGGGGAGAAACAAGCCTTTAAAGGATGCAATTCATCTCACACTAAAATAGACTTGTGAAATAAGGCAGCTAGCACAGTACCATCAACACTTATTCCCCTCTGTTGGTGATAAAGGCAGTCCAGCTCAGATGTGGGCATCTATGCAGTAGATGTCTACAGTTCTGCAAGATGAATTCCCCCTTAAAGGCCCGATTACTGGTGAAAACCAGTTTTTTCCACTCTCTGTCAGTAGGAAAAGTCCTCTTGTGTTGACCTTGCATTGCCTCCTACCTCTGTAAAATTCAGCCCACAGCACTCCCCTCCCTCAAAGGAGGTTGGGAAGGTAATGAAAGCCTGAGGACTATGGAGGTGGTGGACATCTGGGTCCTTCCACCTACAATAGCTCTGCCTGCCACCCAGAGAGAACCCAAGAGCCTCAGTGTTACCACAGATGATTGGGAAAGAGGCTGTGTTTTCACTCTGCGTATTGGACTTATTCATTGTAGAGTTAGGAGAGACACCATCAGAAAAGGTAGGTAATCTGGGTGGGCTAGAGGCCATGAAGGTCTTTTTTTTTTGGCATTAAACCATCTAAGGGCATAAAAGCAAGAAACAGAGGTTCTGCAGCCTCACTTGAGAGCCCTGATGGCTCCCTGGGCAGTGAAACTCAAGCTGCCAGACCACAGTGGTGCATGTCCTGCTGAATCTGGGTCCATAAGGACTACAGTGCAGGACTACTTTTTGCTGTCTCTTTGTTCAAAACAGTATCCTGGCTGTTAAATTAAGAACCGTGCCACATCACTCATTTTTAGCTATGGACTAGCTAAACTCTGGATCCTAAAACCCTGAGCAATCATGAGGGATGCTTAGATACACCTTTTGGAGTACCTTACTGTGAAGTGACAACAGATGACTTACAGCTGCCAGCAGGAAGGATAAAAGAGAAAGGCTTATTCTACTATTTTCTTCCCAGTACATGACAGCGTGGCTCTATCTGCTCACAAATTCCTGTGAATTTGCAGTTAGTATGAAAGGACACCCAAGACAAAGTAGGATGCAGCTATGTCCTCCCCAGAGATGTCGTCTCCATCAGTCAGAGATGACATCTCCATCAGTGTCAGAGCCCTGAAGTCACTGATCTCTCCATCCCGAACTCCAAGCGGGTTGCTCCCTAGGATTGATGTGCTGAGCTGGGGGGGTCTGGACCCTGCACAAACAGGTCATGACACTGATGTGATGGCAAAGCAACCGTCTTACCTGGCTTAATAGTCTGTGGCGGCCACTCACTGCTATAGCTGCTGTCATTGGTGCATCGCATGTCAAGGGGTGTCCAGATGATTTTGCCGTTCACCTTCTCGCACCTGCGGGTGCCAGAGGTGGGAGGTTGCTTATCGTAACCTCTTTGGCATTTGAAATGTAATACTTGTCCCACGTAATACTGTTTGTTCGGGCTTAAAGAGGCGTGTGGAATAGTCTTGGGAGGACCACAAAAATCTGTGGGATCACAAGGTGGCACACGGTTAAAGCAGATAGATTTTACCTACTGCTTTCGTTCTTGAAACAACATGATTTGTATTCTTACAAAACATAGACAAGCAGTATGTACCGAGCCTTCCTAATTCTTTGTTAGGATACGAAATACTCATTCGCTTACATCATATCAGTTTTTCAGCCAAGATATTATAGCATTTGTTTCTTTTTTCTCTCTGTCTGTCAAAATAATTAAAAATTACTCATCATTCTTACACTGCTTCCATGGAAATCAGTGGCAGAAGTGTTACAGTAATGAATGGTCTCTGACTTACCTTTCTGGTCAAACTCCGAAAGGTTTTGTCGCTTCTGGGGTGCAGGGCTCTGTGTTTTTCTGTCTGGCTTCTGTGCAAAATCTAACTCCATCATGGGAGCCGTTGACAATAAAATCTTCTCATCTGTGGGAGAAGTTATATTTGTTGAATTACAGCAGGATGAAAAGCAGAGCAAAGTCAGAGCATCCAAACTTTTAGAGGCAGGATAGAATTGTTGCAAGTTCTAATTTGCAAAGATAAGTGCAAATGATAATTTGTTAGAGCAATGCCTAGATGTGTCTTATACTGACTAACTCATTGGAAGAACACCCCTACAAGTGTAGAAAAAGGACAATAATCACTTACCAATGCATTCAAATTCCTTGTAGACCCAAGAAGCAACCTGCTGTGTACTCTGACACCGAATTCCCAAGTACTGGCCACTTCTTCTCGCATAGCCACTGTCACATTCATAATACAGTTTGGTCCCCAGTGGATACGTTTCAGCAGTAACATCAGCAAATTCGGTTCTTGGAAGATCTGGGCATTCTTCTGCAAACAGAAAGCCTGAGAATGAGGACAGCCTGTGCATCTACTGCCCACATCTTTCTGTCTTATCAACACCAGATCATGCCCAGAGCTCAGTGAAGTAAGCCTAATTCTGCCTCCGCCACAGGGCTAAAATCAGAGCTGAGGGTGGAAAGTGGATGTCACGAAGGGAACGTGAGGGTAGCAAAGCTTTGTCTCTTTGATTGTCTCCAAGCCAAGGAGAGGCTCTGAGTGTCTGGCAAAATGATTAGTTATTTTAAGTGAACATTTCTTATTTTAATTTTAGAACAATCTAAAAGGCCTGTCGACCTGCTCCTGCCCGCCCTGCCTGAAGCAGGCGGTTGAGCTCTTTCTTTCTGCACCCAGCAGATGGGCAACATGAAACGCTACCAACATTTTCTTAATGAAGCTGTACGTGATCATATCGTAGAGCTGCTGCCTGCACCAGTGAGGCATAATAAGCAAAACTAAGTCATTAAAAGTTGCAATCATCTATAAGCAAACATCGGAAAGGGGAGTAGACTCTCAGTTCTGCCTGGGCACACCAAAGAGCAACTTACTGTGAAATAAGTTTGCAAACCTAAATATAACTTGTCCCAAAACAAGGACGTGAAGTGCTGTGTCATCAGCAAATCACATCTATATATACTTCTCAATCAGTTGGAATGAATTAAGTTAGATCATTTCAGTGCACTTGAAAAGCCCGCTGAAGCTGAGCTGGAGACCCAGAAGTTGATAAAGGCACTACTTAATGATTATTTAAGGCCTAAAGGCTGAGGAATTCAAACACAAAACAGGCTGGTTGCATCAGGGCTGGCATTTGGGATCTTCGGGTGCGTGATCTGTGGCCCTTTATGCTTATGCATAATAGTAACAGCGATTACGAGTAAAATTTCTTAGTCATCGTGTCTTCACATTTTCTGCAGCCGTAATTAATGCAGCCTTAGCAACCAGCAAGAATGACTGTGAAAGGGCCTTGAATCCCTGATAGTTGTTCATCATTTGGTGTCTGCCCTTGACTCCCAAAGTGCCTTCTCCCTGAAACAAAGCCATGCCTTGCCGACAGCAACCCAATCAGCAACTCCCAGACCCAGTCCTGCAGTGCCCTTTCCTTTCAGAGCCACCCATCATTTTTGCGCTTTGGTATTTTCTGCCCTTTTTACTTTTCTTTATCTTGCCACTTAGAGAAAGTCACAAAGTTTGAGGAAGGCAACAATGAAAAGTATTGTGAGCGGCTTAACAGCTAAGCTGCATAAGGGATATTTTAATCCCCTTGTATCTTCGTGTTATCAAAGGACTCGCCTTGTAAACTACATCAGACTGTGGCTTCGAGAGAAGCGACTGTACCCGAAATAGTTAACCACATGGTTTACCACAGACTGTCAGGGTGATTAAAATTAAAGACTTATCAGATTAGCAGCAAGTTGAGATCACGTACTCTCACTTTCCCTGAAAGCTAAAAGCATGTTTCCCTCAAGACTTCAAAAGCCTCTTTGAAGCAGACTGCCGATCTGAATCTCAGCACAAGGCACTCAAACCTACAACTCTTTAGTCTCTTCTTAAGAAAACCCGCAGCATTTAGCCCTACTCATCACAAAGGGCAACTGTTGTTTTAATTGATGATCAAATGAAGTTAGGGTTCTTCTGAACTTGCACACATCAGGTAAGGATTGTGCAGACATGGTGCACGGGGGTGACGGCAAGCGATACCCATCAGGCTGGTGCTCTTGGATCAACTCATCCGCGTTGCAGATGGATCTCATGCAACACTCCTAGGACCCAGCCTTTTATTTTCATCCACGTTACTCAAATTCTTGTCTTCTCACATCTAAACCACTGCAGTATCTACTTCTTTGGCCTTTACAACCACATTCCTGTCTCTGATTCAGAAAGCATTTGGAAAGATTAATTTCCTAGGTCTCATCGTGCCTTCTGTTTGCCTCCCTCTGTGGACTTGTAACTGCCTCACTGTCACATCAAATATTTTACTCCCATTTTCAAGAACTTTCTCCTTATCAACCATCATATCCTTTCAAAACATTGGCTTCTCTTCCCATGCTAGGCCTCCTCACCAATGTGTCTGATAACAAAGTCATCAGCTTTTGGGTTTATTGTTGTACCAGCCCTTACACTGAGAGGAGCCCTGCACGAATATGGACATTTCAAGTTGCCATTATTCCTCTTCACTGTCTTTAAATATCTTATATACCTTCAGAGGTGCTTTTCTGGCTTTTCTTTCTTTTCTTTTTACCTTTTACCCATCTTTCAAGAACACGTAGGCACCCAACATGCTGATCAGTATTACTTCTGTACTTTCTTGCCTTATATTTGGATCCTAAACTTCCTGTGTCGGTCAGCTATTTGTACCATGCCTAACACAAACGAGTCCTAATTATCAGCCAGGACTCCAGGCATTGTGGCAGTAGATGTGATAATAACTCATGATAATGACTACACACTCAGTGAAGTCTATCTGAGAATGGAAGCTGTAGTTTGGCCATCAAACCCAGAAGAGCTCTCAGTGCTTTTACATTTAGCAGCATCACAGGATCAAGCTAATCGCTGCATTCAAACTCCCATCAGGGAAGAATAAGTACCCCCCAAAGCTGTAGAGGCCATAGGTGGTGGCATATAGGTGTGCAGGCGTGTTTCATGGTGCTGGACCTCCTGGCATAGTGTGGGAAGACTGTGCAGAAAGGAAGCAGACCTGGTGAGGTCTGGATCACATTGCCTACATGGAATGACCGCTGGAGTGAATCATCCTTTGAACTCTCTACAATTACCTGAAAGGGGGTTGCAGAGAGGTGGGTGTTGGCCTCGTCTCCCAAGTGACTAGCGACAGGACAAGAGGAAATGGCCTCAAGTTGCACCAGGGGAGGTTCAGGCTGGATATTAGGAAAAATTTCTTTACTGAGAGAGTGGTGAGACACTGGAATAAGCTGCCCAGGGAGGTGGTGGAGTCACCATCCCTGGAGGTGTTCAAGGAACGTGTGGACGAGGCATTGTGGGACATGGCTTAATGGGCATGGTGGTGTTAGCTGATGGTTGGACTTGATGATCTTACAGGTCTTTTCCAACCTTAGTGATTCTGTGATTCTGTGAACTTCATTCAGTCTTTATGCCTGAGGAAATGCCTGGTTTGCCCCTAAAAAATCAACATCCCTGCCATGTTGGTGATAAAAGAGCCAATAGATGGGAAGAAGCCTGGAAACTAGGGAATGGCAGTGCAGATTTACTCCGTGACTAAATTTCTGACTTTTAACATTTTTTAGGGGAGCTTAACTTTGCTTATTTTTGCTGGCTTCATAAATCCTAATACTGCCAGCACGTCTACTATGAGCAGTTTTGTGTTGTGTCAGTAACCCATAGCAGGAATCTCACCTATCTTGTGGATTTATGAAGCTCTCCTGCCTATTTCTTTTCCATGTCTGAGTAGGCAGAGCAGTGTTAGACAAAGCATCAGAACAACACCTTTTGTCCAGAAGAATTGAATGGGGAAAATTTATAATAGGTATTTTTAGTATTAGATAAACACAGACAGTGAGACAGTGAGTCATGCCACAATAACCTAAACTCAGAATTTCCTCTGTCATGTGGCTGTGTGTCACCAGCGCCAACATTATTCTGATGCAAGTTAAAACGGCAAGGTGCAAAAGTAGGACAATTTTCCCCTAAATACGAAGGCAGTAAGATGGGAGCGGTAGGAAACTGGCTGTTCTGAAGATCTGGGTAGAAGCAGTAGAAGAAACCAGGCACTTCACACACCTGCCAGGTTCAGAGATGAAGAGAGCCTCTCCCCAGAGATACGAAGAAATCAAACCATGCCACAATGAAGACATTTCCCCAGATGTGCCTGAAAAGCTAATTCAGCCCTGGGGGTTCATATGCTGTCTGAAACTGTATGCTCTCTAAATAGAGCATGTCTCTTGAAGATGAAACTGATATGGGTGAAGAGAAGGAATTGATACCGGCAACTGGACTGAAATGGTAATGAACTTTTTCTAACTTCAAAACTTATTCCCAGAGGGTCCGTTAACAAGCTAGCTACAGCTCTGCCTGCTTCTTCCCCCTCTGATTAATGTCATTTATTGTCTATGTGGATTTGTAAGCTGGCAATAGATCCCAGCTGTGGGGGTGGGGTGCAGACCTGAAGTTTATGGTAATTTACCTGTGAGATTTTGATTAGCTATACTGTAGATTACACAGAGATTGTTTTGCAAAGTCATCTGAGTAGTAATGAGTCTGCAATTTAAGTGACAGAAATACAATGCAGGTGAAATCACCAGGCGCAAGATTTAATGCAAACAGCGACGGAGGAGAGATCAGCCTTCTGGGGCAAGAGATGGGTTTCTTGACTGAATATCTGTCTCTCCTCTTCCTAAACACAATTATCTCCTTTCATCACCAACTCACTCCTGTTTTAAGGCATGGACTGAGTGCCACCCAGTTGACAAAAAGCAGACATTTCAATTCCTTGTGTAGTTACTAGAAAGATGTTTACAGGACATGACTTATTGCACCCTTATCTGCAATCTGGTAGACGAACTGTGCCCTGAAAGCTCCATTTTCTCTCCCCTGGCTATGAAGGGGGTCCACGTGTCCAGCTCGATGGAGACGATGGTGCAGAGAGCTGAAGTTAAGTGAGATGAATCTCACGCCTGCCCTAGCAGGGAGACTAGGCTGGGGACTTGGATTGCAAATGTGGAATTGGAAGAGGGAGCATTAGGAAAGAGTGAAAGTGTTTCCTAAGGCAGGGAGAGGGAGGAAAACTAGCCGAAGCACAGTGCACTGCCTAGAAAATGTACGAAGTGGAGAATGGGGAACATTTGTTTTTCTTATTCTGTTGCTTCTGGGTGTTTATAACTTTCTTGGTTCTGTGGTAAAGCCACAGAGCTCAAACTCTTTAAAGGCAACCACTGCACATGGTATGGTAGCAGAAGACAGTGGCTGTTTTTTGAGAATATCGTATGTGAAAGCCTTGTTTTGGTGTGTGACATTTGGGTTTTGAATAAGTTTGGCTACATTTTTGCTTAAATCTGTGACTTCAGTAACACCCGCCTCTTCGGTATTTTCATCTAAAGGGAAAAACACATTACTGAAGAAGAAAATTGGCTTTTTAAACAGCAGCAGAAATTCAGATCCTTTTCTTTGGCTGGAGCTTTCTCAGCCTTGCCTTTTGTTGGGGTGCAAGGGCAGTAGAGAATATCCTCCCTGAAAATAATTGAACTGGCTGACAAGCATGCGTCCCAGTCTTGGGTAACAGTGAAAAAACGTCTGGTGGGACTCTTTTGATTTCAAATGTGGCTTTAGGATTCATCTCATTTGACTTGTGGCCTTAGCACGGACGTGGCCATTGAGCTTTTTGCTGGAGCTCTCAAGAATGGGATGGAAATTGTTTGTTACGGTTGACGATTTTTCTGACCTTGTAAAGCATGAAACATTTCTCCAAATAAAAAGGGCTTTGTTTTCTTATCTGGGGGCTCACACTGTACAAATTGAGAACATACATAAAGAAAATTCAGCAGATGACAGAGTGCTGCTACCCTGGCAGGGCTGAGGAACAGGGAGTCAAGTGAAGAAATTCATGGAAGGACTTTGGAAACGTGAATTTTGGAGAAGCGTTGGAGGAGAAGGAGCAAAGACTCAGTAAGCCAGGTTGTTCCAAGATTCAGGATCAGGGTCAGGAGATGGAAACCATGGGTAGAAAACATCCAAAAGCTGGACTTTGAAGATACAATTAATGCAACAAGAAAAACAGGAGAGACAAAGCTGAACATTGAGGAAGAAAGCAGGGAGACCAAAATTGCAACACTCTGAACACAACAGTGAGCAAAGTCAAAGGTAGTGGCTTTGTAGCAGTAGCTAAAAAGTGGATTTTTTGCTGTGATAAAAGGGAAGGACATAACATCTCATCTTTGATGAGGTGGGGAGAAGATTTCTCCATCTGAAGGCAGAAGCAGATACTGCAAGATCTGTCTGTAACATCTGCTTTTCCTCAGCAGGTTCACAATTTTAACAATTTTTTTTAATTGTAGCTGGATGTTGGGCACTTTGCTGCTGGGGGCCACTGTAGCTGAAAGGTTTCTAAAGGTATTTGCTCTCTGGTTGACCTTACAAGAAACACTTGTATGTGTTTGACAACTTTAATTTATTCTGCATTGCATTGCAAATCCATGGGAGCAAGCACTAATATGCAAGTATAATGGGAAAGAAATTCCTCTCATTTAAATGACTGAGATCTGGTACCCATCTTGTGTGAATGAAATTCAGTTGAATGAAATTCTTTCTTTTGTGAGTTTTAATCCTTTCCAGGTTTAACTTGCAAATCTATTCAGTGTATTCCTGGAAGATGAATAGCAAGATGGAAAGGTCGTAGGAGCACAGACCAGCTTTTATCTTGTATTCGACCCTCACTAGCATACTTCGAGCCTCATCCATGCCTGCAGCTTCTGGGCACTGCTGCTGTGCAGAGTAAATGAGATAAATGTGATGCTCTTCACAAGAAAACCAGCATTTCTCTTAGCCTCTTTAGCACTAAGGTGTAGTTTAATTTTTACTAAACGAATGATCATCCCATGCCTTAGTTTCCCTAGATACATAACAGAGGATGTTGCCCCCTCAAAGCACTTTGAGATCTATCGGTGAAACTGTTCTGTAAAACAAAGGCTTTTTATTTTTTTTTTCCCCTAATGATATTTACTCTTGATAGTGCATTTTGCCAGAAACGCTCTTGCAAACAGCATCTGTGGCAGGATCTATTTACAAAACTGAACTTGCAGTGCTGGGACGAGCTGAAAAGACTACAGCAAAATAATATGAATAGCATCGTATGAATTGAGACATAGTTGATTTTTGACCAGTTTGACCTAGCCTTTTCCCCTTTTCTTTGCTTATGCCTGTTCCCAGGTCTCCTTGTTCATCCCCCTAAGGAATTAAAAACAATAGGTCTTACAGCCATAATACTTGGGGTATCTCTACAATAAAAACCCCTAATTTAGTAAAAGGTGGTGTTTCTACCTTAGCATATTATTTGCAGGGAGAAATTAAAAAAAAATAATAAATATTATGTTTACACATTGGGAGAGACATTGAAAATAAATACAGGAAGCTGAGGAAAGAAGAGCTTAGTGATACAGTGACAAATACAACGCTATGCATTTATTCATTCATCAGAGAATTAAATCACGTCAAAGAGCATAAAATACAACTGCCTTAACACCCCTCCATTTTTTCCAAAAAACAGAAAGATTTCTGATAAATGAGACTTGCCAGCAAGAAATCTCACAATGTGTCCCAGGCACAGTAATACAGAAAGCGTGATATAGGGGATGTGACTCATCCCAGAACCGATCCTATTTACATATCTCTGGCTGAACTTCTCGCAGTGATGCTCTCGCACGCAGCACTTACTTAAACGCTTGCCGTGGGCACTGGCACTTCATTTGGCAATGAAAATGCCCGTGAAGGAAAAAGTACAGCGTTTACTGGCAAAATACTTTAACGAGAATAAAATCACCTGGGGGTTAAATATTTGTGAAGGTACTTCCTGCATTAATGAGTTCGGTTATAAAGCAATGCAATTTTCCCTTGAGATGCCCTGCCCCTAGTAAAATTCGCAGCCCTGCTAGAGATGATCCATTAGCAGTTACAGTACCATTATATCTGAGAACCTGCCTTAGGCTCTATGTGCTCATACCTCTCAACCTGGACATCAGCAGCAGATACAGAAGGAAATATCACATTTATGGAGCACTGAGAATGTAAGATATATTTTTTTTCCCCTCTGAACAAAGCAGTTTAAATTCAAATACGCTAATATATCACCAGACCATTTCTCAATGCGCACACTTGTCACAGTAAATAAGTCAAACATAAACAGTATCACAATTTATAAATGTGTAAAATTATGCTGAATGAATTAGCTGCCTCCGTTCACAGTTTATAGGCACTACTGGTTGGGAGGCGTGGCTGAAAGAATACTTGGTATCTATAGTACCCATGGCAAACTTGGATGGCACCTTTTAACTAATAGCCTTGCTATCCATTTTACCTACAGAGGTACTGACATTTCAGCGTCTATTTTTATATTTCCTAAAGTTGCATGCAAAATGGAAAAAACAAATTCAAAGAGCTACCTAAGGTGCACAAGGCTGCTTTGATCTGCCCACTGTGCCAGCGATGGGTTGGAGGATACGCACATTACTCAGACAAAAAATATCCCGTAGTGCTCTGGATTGTCTGCAGTTGATGGTTTGTGGGCACAAAACCCATCTCTCTCATTTCCTTAGAATAATAAATTCCTTAAGCTCTTAACATCTTTCCTTACCTGAAAAGAGTCAGGATGTTGCGAACATCCTCCAGCAGCCACCACAAAAAAGCGAATCATATTTTCCCTCCCCAGAAGGCAGAAATAGTTTTTTACCTGGCTTGCTCCCCTTGACTGATCCAAACAAGAGCCACATCAAAAGGCACTTGAGCTCCATGGGACTTGTTCACATCTTTTCTCCGCAACGCTGAGGATGGTGAAGTTTCTCAGAAGTGATGGGCTGGTGCCGACCAAGCCAAGGAGCCATCTACTGCCTGGTTAGACCGGTGGGGAGCATCACCCTGCGTGCGTGGCAAGGACCTTGCTCTTTGGTCAGCAAATTGTTGTTTCGCTGGCTGGCTCTGCAAGAGAGAATAAAGGCTGCTCTCTGTTCAGCTATTAGTAGCTTTTATCCAGGAAATCAAACTTAATGCTCAGTGTGGCGGAGCGTGCCGTCGTGTGTAGGAAGTGGTTTGACACATCAGAGCTACTGACTCCAGAGCTATTCCACTACAGCTGAGGTCAGTAGAAGGGGGCAATATTTTAATGGGTTTGTGCAGCCACTCAACCCCAAATCTGTGGCTGGACAGGCATTTGAGAGGGACCATCACTGTAGGATAGTTGTCTGGTGTATGACAATGGATCTCAAACACCATCTGTGGGCTCTGCCTACAAAGAAAAGGTCCCATGGGGTATTGTTTTGGCTTTTTGGAGGTCTTCTGATGATGATAAAGCCACACTCCATTCATTTTTTGATATCTCTGAGTGACAGCTGAGCTTCTGAAGGTTGGACAGTTCCATCAAAAAAAAATCTATGAGGATGAGGCTGGCAGGTTTGGAAAGGACTTCTCTTGCTCCTAAATTGTCTGGGTTTGCCATGCTTCAGTGAAATCAGTTCTTCCAAATGTCAGTGGAAAACTGGAAAAGATCAAGGAAGTATCACACTTTATATAGTTTTTCTACAGCCATTTCCACAGAAAATATTATGTGTTAGAACCTGCAAAATTAGTTGGGATAGAGTATGGGAAAACAGATTTAAACTATCGCCTGTGGTATTCTATCATGATTATTACATGCTGGACATTTACTTCTCCTTTATAAATCCTTAATGAATGAAAACTTCCTAATAGGCATGTTAAGAAGTAGATGTGATACGTTTTTAAATGCTGTTACGGTTACACTGCATCCATCAGTCGTAGCCACAGACGCAGAGGGTGCTGTGTTAGTATCGCCGTTCCTCACTGTCAGAGATTCTCCTGTCCTGACATCCATAAGGGTGATGGTCCTGTGAAAGGCAGCTGACACAAGGGAGCTTCTTTTGAGTGAGACCCAAACCAGACCTTTTTTTTTTTTTTTTTGGGGGTGGGTGAGTGAACACGCTGTATCTACAGGAGGTTGCACAAATGTGCGTCTTCTCTCCCAGCATGTGGAAGGGTGCAAACAAGACTTTAGGCAGTGCTCGTGAGAGCACCAGACAGAAGAGATGCTACAGCCCCTGCTATCTCTCTCCTGATAAATCTCCCTTTGCTCTTTTCATGAAAGCTTTTGTGCACCTTCACTAATGCAGATGATAAGCCCTCTTGGAGGGTCTTTTGGCAGCGAGGCTTTGGTCAGGAGATTACTGTCCAAACTGAAATGCAGTAGGGCACAGGGAACAAGTAAGACTTTTGGAGCAACTGCTGTGGGTAGAAAGTTGGGTCACCCAGGGACTGCTCCATGCTCAACAGATATTTACTGCCTTTGCTTTGGTACCAAATCATCTTCCATATTTAATAGGATAATAGGAAACATTCATGCCAAAGCCCACTGAAGGACTCGGAGAGATTTGCTCTTGAAACATCTGTCTGAAAGTCATAGACCCCAATTCTTCACCTTCTTCCAAGATACCTGGAGATATGCAAGTGCATATGCAGAACTGCAAACATCTGGGTTGGTAAAACGTATTTGTTACACTGCACAGTAAGAAATCCCAGACTGTTTATCACAATTTGTCCTTCCCCTACTAAACATGTGGTCTGTTCTTTGGAGATGCAGGGATTTACTCCCCAACATCTTCTATTTCTTGCCTGGTCAAACTATTTCATTTCATAGCTATTTGCATGATGGAGACCTTTTCTGCAGTCCTTCAGCTCAATCTGCCTCTCTCAACTATTCAGAATCCTGCCGGTCAATTAATGATTGCAAACTCTGAGCAGAGGGCAGCATTCTGGACTGCAGACACAGATTCTCAACAAGCTGAATTTTTCCTTTTGCTGAAAAAAGGTCTTTTTTCAGCAGGTGAGCTGAGACACGCTCCCTCTTTCACGCAGCCATTTGCTTTCAAGCAGCAAATCTCAGTGTAGGTGGATAATAGCCACGAAGATTTTATTAGAAATGGTGAGTTTTTATGCTAGCAAGAACATGCAATGTACAGTCAGTTGTTGTACTGGAAGGAATGGTGACCTCAGGTGGCTAATTGCTACAAGCACAGTTTGCATGAGAAAGACCCGTAACTCGGCTTTTAGACCTTTTAAAGGTCAGAAAAAACCGGTTACCGCTAGTGAGAGCAATTAGTTAGGTCAGCTTTGTGAAATAGGTCAGCTTGCTGAACGATTCTAGGAAAAAACAGTGTTGCTTCTGCAAGCAACTGACCCAAAGGAGAGCGAGGCAGAGAAGGGGAGGGTGAGAACAGAGGGACCCTGCAAGGAGGAAAGTTATCTAGGCACAGAAGAAAAAGTGTTTTATGAGAAAAAAAAAATATAATTAGCATTATAATTTAGATGATTAACATTGGATGTTAGCAACAGAGGTGTGTGGCAATGAAGGAGGGAAGGTGCTGTGAAAACTCAGGGGAAACCTGGAAAGTGATGGTGGTAAATAGGAGCACCTTGAGCATCTAGGAAGGTGTAAGGGGCAAAGAAGGGGCTGATGTCTCTGTTGGTTGTTTAACTTTCTCCCAGTGATCACCAGAGTTTTGCTGCTCAGAGAAGTCCTCTCTTTCAGCAGAGAGTTGGGAGGAAAAGAAACCGTCACGTGGCCCAGGTCACCAGACAACGTTATGAAGTTTATTTTTATACAATGCCACAAGACCAAGGAAGATGTAGAAATGGAGTTGCCAGAGTGTAAAACACAGACACAGCTCCAGCCTTCCTTGGGTCTAGGTTTAACAAGGGCCTTTCAAAATCTCGCAAGTGCTTTTAAAACTCTCTGTGCACGAACTCCTTTGGTCTGGAGGTCTGAGTAGTGGAGGCTGTAAGCAGATTTGACAGTGTAACTGGTGCAGTCTTGTCTGATGGAAGAAAGCAGAATCATTCAGAAGCTGGGGAGAAAACAGAAATTCATAGAGGTCTGTATCAAGATCTCCCAAGACACTTGGTCTCTTTATGTTATCGTCTCAAATAAAGCAAAGCGGTATTAAATTTTCAGTTGGGCATTGCTTACTTTATAAATCCAATGATGCTGCAAGCAAAACCAAGCCAGCTTAAAGAAAGGACAACACTATGATCTTATTGCAACCCTGCCCAGTTCAAAGCAGTGGTAAATATCCACATAACTCACTAAAATAAGCAAGCTTTGTGTTTTCTTTCTTGAATTCAACTTTTCTGCTGTGAATCACTCTTACATGAGCCCTCTATTCAAGGGAATAACATTTCATATGGGCCTTGCCTGGAGGAGTGGGGGCCGGCTCTAATAGCTAACTAAACACTCTTAATCAGTATATTGCTTATATGGCCTTGAAATTGCGGTAATGCTGGTTATTAACTCAGAATATTTATTTTTTTACTTGGGAGGAAATGTATTGGGAATTTTACCTTAGGCATGGGACACAGTGCTACTCTGTACTGAACAGCTGAAGCTCAAATAGTTAGGTTTTGCACTCAAATAGGCTACTCTTGGCTTTCTTTACAGATTACTTAGAGGAACACGCTTAGTATTAAAGATGCCATGCACAAGGGCCCTTCCCATCCTCCACAGCAGCATCCAGCTCTGCTGCAAAGCAGAGGTATGGGGAAGCCCTGGTTATACCATGCGCTAGAAATGATCATCAGAAATTTTTCACCCAACCTAATCATTTACAGTGGCCAAACTGTTTTTAACCACTTTTTAATTCCCATAAAAGTGAGACAGAGCTGACACGAGGCGCACAAATTCTGCATCTGAAATGGAGCATATTTGCAAGGTCAACAAGGATTTAGGTCCGAGTTAAGAGAGAGTTGTATGGTCAACAAAGTTTTCAAAGTTCCCCCTTGAGTCAATGGAGAGAGTCAACAAGTGCATCTAGAGAGTGATTCACCTCCTCTTCTGGACATCTACATCTACCGGATGAATCACCCATCCGAACTTCTCTCCCTCCCTCCTGTCTGCAGACAACCGTTAAGCCAGCATGACTAGTTTAAACCAAACACAGGCTTTTTAGGCAGCTACAAATGAGACAAATCCACCCTGAAAATATGTACTGAATTTCAAAAGAGAACTTAAATTGCTGATTTAGTGACTGAGAACAGTCTTTCCTGTCAAACATCCTGGACATGGTTCATTATACTCTTATTAACTATTCCTTTCACTGATGCCAAGTTCTGTGATAAATATGTGAGGACCATAAAACTGAAAGGGGACCTCGAGGGCCCAGTATTCAGCGTTGGGATAAATCCATCCTTTTATCTGTTTTAAAGTGATCTCCTACTCAACATCTCCTAGTTCTGTTATTGTGGGATTTGGTGGCTAATGGTCTGCTTTCACCGTATCCCTCACCTCCATGATACAGTTAACCTACCTACATCCTCCCCCTCTCCATGTTGAACAGTCCCAGACCTTTGCTCTCGCTCTTTGTAAGGCAGCTGCTCCTTCCCCATGATTATTTTAGTTGTCCTTCTCTGGACTTTCTCCAAATCCACTAAATCCTTTTTGAGATGCAGAGACCACAATGGCACCAGCTACTGCATATGTAGGCCCACCAAGTTTTTATATGGCAGCCAAACGATCTTCTCTGTCCATTCCAAGTGACGACACCCAACATTGTGTTGGCTTTTTTGGCTGTTGGTGCTGTTGTCCGGAATCATCAGGTTAGTACGCAGCAACAGCCAAAACATTCTCCAAGGGAATCAAGCACCAAGCACGTTATTATTATTACAATAAAACAGTCTCTAATGAGCAGATCTGGAGGTGACTTAATTTTTAAACTTATTCTCCTCAGACTTAGTGTCTGGCTGAGCTTCCGGCTTACGTGAAAATATCTTGATATATTTAGATTCCATGTAGCGAGTACTGCCACAACTTCATTAACACAGCAATGCCTAGATTGGGTTCTTTAATACTTCCCCATGCAAATACAGCTGCATAGTACAGATAAATTTCTTCTATAGATATTCTTATTTGCAATCATCATTCCTCTGGCCCGAGCAGAAAAATTTCAGGACCTTAAAATAAACTGGTAAATTAAGGATATTATTGCATGTTCATATTTGTTCCTTCCCTTCTCCATTTTATTACCATCAAGTTATAGTTAATCAATTATACATAATCCTGTAAAGTGCACAAGTCTTAAGACAGCCTCTGTAGTGAGCTCCTTGCCCAAGACACCCTGTCTCTTTGCTTGACTTTAGTAAGAATTTTTACACTATTTGTCAAGTTAGGGAAATATAACCTAGTTGAATTATAAGGTGAGTACAAAATTGATCGGAAAATCCCCAAAAGGAAAGTGCCCTAAAAATGGTTCAAAACTGTGTCAAATGGAAGAGCGTATTGAGTGGCACCAATTAACTGTCAGAAGAGAAGGATGTATTGAAAAGTGTTCCCCAGGTTATAATGTGGGTCTTCAGCTATTCAGTATTTTCAACAGTTATCTGGATGATGAATATAGGCAATCTTTACTGCACTTGCAGAAGATGCTAAGCCAGGAGAGACGATGCATATATTAGAGGGCAGGAAGGGAATTCAAAGTGACCTCAATACACTGGACAAAAAAATTAAGATGCAATTTAAAGAATAAGTGCAAGTATGATATGCAGGCAGAATAAAACAGCCTGTGAAATGGAGTAGTGGCATCACCGATTAGATAGCTGTTCTTCCAAAAATGAACTAGGGCTCACATGCAAAAGACCCATTGGCAATGATGTCACACATACATAAAAAATATAAATCTAATTCTGAAATGTATAAAACATGCAAAGCAGTCCTTGTTTTATGTTGTGACAATAAAGCCATGGATAGGATTCTGTGGGCACTACACATTGAGAAAAACACGGACCAGCAGAAGACAGTTCAAAGGAGCAGTAAGAATGATAAAGGAGTCTAGAAAATATTTCCTAAAAGGAAAGACTGAATAACTTGAGACTGTCTGAGGAATGATGATGGAGAAGGGACAAGATAACAGTCTTCAGCAGTGATAGGGGTGGAGCTGATTATGCCTAGGCATGGGCTAGATGACTCCTCAAGTTTTCTTCCAGCACTAGATTCCAGAGTCTGTTAAGGATCGTGCTCTTCCTCCTCACTTTCTGGACCCACAGCCCAGCAAGCTGCACCCAGTGCTCTAATCCTATAATTTATAGTCAGAGAAAGTCCTTCTGCATTATTGTTAGCTCTTATTTGTCATCTAACCCACCTCTCTGGGCAGTCTCAGCATCTCACTGATTTTTTTGTACCAATTATACCTCCTTTAGCCCAGAGAAAGAGCTTGGCCTTCAGTTTTAATGGGCTCTGTGACTGTATGGGGTCTAAGACTATATCAACAAATGCACATTTTGTGTAACACAATGGCATTGTTGCCATAAAAGTCAGACTGAAACTCTACATAATATCCATCTTGGACATTCGATATGTAATATCTGCCTTTGTCTAACCAAGAAGGTGGCTTTCTTCCCTATCCGATAACTGGACACCAAAGGTGGGAGTCCTAACAGCTCTGGAGACTCACATGGGAGACAAACACCTGAGCTGGCTATCTGGACTCCTTTTACCATCAATGAAGACAACTAGACTCAACTAGGGCAGGGCATCTTAAAAAAAAAGATGTTTTAAATAGGTCAGATGGAACACGCCCTCTAAGTGTTTGGTTTTCCCCGTTGAAAATAAAGAGGATCTAGATGGTAAACTCATATAGAGATACTCTTTATTATAGGCATCTAAAGTCAGAGGAGATGAACCTGACCTCCAGCAAGTTTTAAAGCACAGACTGTTACATTATACCATTTTGTCTACCTGGACTTCAGTAAAGCCTTCGACACTGTCTCCCACAGCATTCTCCTGGCGAAGCTGGGGACTCGTGGCTTAGACAGGTGCACTCTTCGCTGGGTAAAAAACTGGCTGGATGGCCGAGCCCAGAGAGTCGTGGTGAATGGAGTGAAATCCAGTTGGTGGCCGGTCACAAGCGGAGTCCCCCAGGGCTCAGTTTTGGGGCCAGTCTTGTTTAATATATTTATCGATGATCTGGATGAGGGGATCCAGTGCACCCTCAGTGAGTTTGCAGACGACACCAAGCTGGGCGGCAGTGTTGATCTCCTGGAGGGTCGGAAGGCTCTGCAGAGGGATCTGGACAGGCTGGATCGATGAACCGAGGCCAATTGTATGAGGTTCAACAAGGCCAAGTGCTGGGTCCTGCACTTGGGTCACAACAACCCCATGCAATGCTACAGGCTTGGGGACGAGTGGCTGGAAAGCTCCCCCGCAGAAAAGGACCTGGGGGTGCTGGTTGACAGCCAGCTGAATATGAGCCAGCAGTGTGCCCAGGTGGCCAAGAAGGCCAACGGCATCCTGGCCTGTATCAGAAACAGTGTGGCCAGCAGGAGCAGGGAGGTGATCGTGCCCCTGTACTCGGTGCTGGTGAGGCCGCACCTCGAATCCTGTGTTCAGTTTTGGGCCCCTCACTCCAAGAAGGACATTGAGGTGCTGGAGCGTGTCCAGAGAAGGGCGACGAAGCTGGTGAGGGGTCTGGAGCACAAGTCTTATGAGGAGCGGCTGAGGGAGCTGGGGTTGTTCAGTCTGGAGAAGAGGAGGCTGAGGAGAGACCTCATCGCTCTCTACAACTACCTGAAAGGGGGTTGCAGAGAGGTGGGTGTTGGTCTCTTCTCCCAAGTGACTAGCAACAGGACAAGAGGAAATGGCCTCAACTTGCAGCAGGGGACATGTAGGCTGGATATTAGGAAAAAATTCTTTAGTGAGAGAGTGGTGAAGCACTGGAACAGGCTGCCCAGGGAGGTGGTGGAGCCACCATCTCTGGAGGTGTTCAAGGAATGTGTGGGCATGGCACTTCGGGACATGGTTTAGTGGGCATGGTGGTGTTAGTTGATAGTTGGACTTGATGATCTTACAGGTCTTTTTCAACGTCAGTGATTCTGTGGTTGTGATTTATTCCCATCCCACCTTTGGCCCTTATATTACCAAATGAACTTCCCATGGTTAAAGACCACCATTAGAAATCTTTCTGCTGTACCTAACAAGGCATCTTTCTACATCTTCTTTAGTTTTATGAGCTGGGTAGATGCTTCTGTTTAGGAAGGCCCAGTTCAGTGCCTTCCTTTAGTTCAGTGAAGACACAGTTAATCTCAGCTGTATGAATTTTGTTGAGTCAGCTCTGAATTTACCACCTCATAGGAAGCTGTTGTAGATGTTCCAAGAACTGGGGCTAAATACTATGCCACAGAAATTAACATAAAGAGTTGCATTTCAGTTCTTAGATGATCTTAATCTACTGCCTTTTCCCTGGGAGTGAAAAAAACTTCTGAACTGTGCAGATTTTGAGGATTCCTTACAGAAATGCAAAAAGAACTTCTAAATGCAAATAGTAGTGGTAGGAAATATTTAGAAAAGTTCTTCAGCTAGAGTAACTTGGAGGTTTCTGAATTTAATCACTAACCAAGAAAAGTTAGTGTATGAGTGAGAAAATTGGTGTGGTCCTCAGAAAGAAGTACAGAGTGAGAAAATAAAAAGCTGAATCTAGAAAGGTCAGGATGCATTTTGCATCAGCCAGGCTAAAGAAACAGAAAATAATATGAGTTTTTCCTCCTTGAGCATACATTATTAAAGCTGACCCTTTTATTCACTGCAGAATAAGGGTTCATGTCTTGTTTTTTGCTTCTAATGAGGCTCAGGACTTTTTTACATCTTTTCGATGAGCCTCCAAGCCTCTTCTTACAGTATCAAGAGCAACCATTTAAATTATTGCCGGAGTAACTCAGGCTGAGCTTATGCTAAAGAAGTCAGACCACAAGATTCAGGACATAATTTTAAAATCATAATTTCCTGTGCTTGCTCTAGGATTTTCTCTGTAGGGTGTTTTTCTAATGCACATTCAGCTGTTCTCAAATACTGCAGTGACACCAGCATTCAAGGGGTTGTAGACAAAGGCAATATAAAATGGGGCAATTAAGCATTGCTCTGGCTACAAGGGAGCACTGATGCTAGTCAATAGAGCTGGACATCTGAAGAGAGAAACTTATGGGTGAAATGTTAAATAAATAGCTAACTGTCTGGTATCCTTTCCATCAGGTTAGATTTCTGTGACCCATTTTGTTACAGTTACCCTAGTACTGTATTCATGGACCGAGCGCTATTTGTGCAGTGGAGAAGGGTGGGGTTGGGATGAAGACCTTGGGATTAGCAAATGACCACAAGATGATGGATGTCTGAGGTGCAAAGCTCTGAGTAACCCAACAGGCCTGTTGAGGATTTCAGAGCACTCCATCTCTTTCTCTAGAGGGAAGCCTGACCTCCAGACAAGAAAACACTTTGGAATCAACAAGGTGGTTTTCACCTTTTCTCACTTAATATTAGGTGTTGGTGTAGACGCAGACTTTTGAGCTAGTCATCTGTCTGCCATCGCAGTCAATAGAGAGGAGTAGGTGCAGCTCAGATGACCTATTTTAGATGTCTGCATTTGGGTGAGATGAACTCCACCGCAGAAGTGTCTGCTTCTCCACACTCGTTACAAACAAGCTGAATACCCAAATGCTGCAGATGTCACATTTGGTATGAGGATACCCACCAAACCTCCCACGTGGTTTTCGACTGTCACAAAACAAACTCCATCTCCTGTAATTAGCAGTGAAAATTGCCCTGCATTGCCTCGGTGTCTAGAACTGTCTCCCAGTGCTTAGGGAACTTGGCAAAAATAACTTCCCTACCATCAGATTTATCCCCTTCACTCAAATGAGCTAGCATGTCTGTGAACAGTCCTGGATCCAGACCTATCATCAACCCCACCATCTCTCTGGGTCTTGTGGTGTTGTGCACACATCAGAAATACTGGAGCACAGCAGGTTTTGGGGCTGAGTTCTGGGCAACTTCACTCTTGAAGGTGAATGCAATTAAAGGTGAAAGCAATAAACTGCAGCTGACAAATCTGTAGTATTGAAAGGTCCAAGATGTCCACACCAGTCCTAATACTTGTGCTATTCAGGGCCTTCGATGGTCAGTGCCTCTCTGGTGTTTGGGAGGAGAAGGAAGGAGAAAGGTGACCTAGACAGGATCAAGCTGACTGTAAAACATGCTAATGAAGTGCAGGATTTATTTCCATAACGCAGTTCATATTTCATGCGCTGTAGCTGTTCTTCCAAAAAACCACCAGCTATCAGGCTGTTCAACAGAAGTACAGTTACCCCGAGGAAGTTCTCCTCTGACCCTCGTAAACTGGACTGTCCACACTTTATACCCAGACCCTATTTCATCACCTGCATCCATCCAACCAAGGGAACTGCCCGTTGGTTGGCTTTGGAGGTTGCAGAGGACTCACTCGTGTGGGGCAAATGGCCTCAAAGTTTCTCCCCGAGGCGAGGACAAAGCTCATAATTGTCAGTATTCAGTGCTGAAAAAGGGTCCTTGCCCCAAGACTCCAAGCTCGGACAGTGAGCGCAATCGGCTTTGAATCTGATTGCATTTCCCAACTGCAGAAGTGATGTGCAAACTCTGCTGGAGACCACTTTCATTCAGCAGAATCCCATCACGTGTGGGATGGTCTCGTGCTTCAAAACACTTACCACAGGCAAGAAATAGGATGGAAAAGCAACATGTAGGCTTTATTATATCTCTTCCGGACATACATGCCCTTTCTCCTCTATTGATACCTCTGATTATCATACTTCAGCCTTTCTGAAGTCCTATCTATTTTGATCACTGCATGCTGATAAGCAGACAGCCCTATAGAAGAATAGGGTCTTATGAAGAAAGTATTAAACAACCTTATAATTACAGGCTCTGTCCTAAGGTGCATGCTCCAAGCTCCTAAGTTTCTTTATTTCTAATTCCCAGAGATCAACATTTCCTCATCTGGAGAGTTCAATTTGCAACTGTAACTTTATTTTAATATAGGGAATTATTCTAAATATTTTTTTTTTCCAAATAGAAGAAAGAAGTCTCTGAAAGTGAGGATTGGGCGGGGCGGGGGAGGGTGTTCATATGGCCTCATGTTACACAGAGGCTAATGTCACTTGTGCTGAAGTAGTGAAGAGAGGACAAGATTTCCCAGAGCTGATTTACTTCATCTCAGTCAGACTCTAACTGGCCCTCGCTCAGATGTCCTCATGACCATCTTCATTACATCTGTTACCTGCATGGTACAAAGAGTAGCAAACAACAAAAAATAATCATCTCATTAGCTGTTTTCGTGGCGAGAAAGTGGAAAACCCGAAATATTTGATGTGACTGATAAAAGCCAGACACTGAGCCTCCTCAATTTGGAGTGTTTTGTCAGCTTATTTAAGTTAGAAGAGGAAAGTACTCCAGATGCCATGCCAGATATGTGCAGCTCAGATACTACAGAAAGAACAGATAGAGGATAAAATAAAAATATAAAGTATAATAGAAGGTTAGTATCTACCTGCTTGACTGTTTAGCGTTCAAACCATGTCCACCAAGATGATCTGCATCATCTCTCTTTAGTGGAATTAAGATTAAGAAATCAAAGGTTTGCATGAAGACGTTAAAATTAATGTTTTCTTTCCCAGTTCTTGGCGAAAACATTGTTATGTATAGCTTGATCCTTTTTTCACCTTATTGAGTTTTGCCGTGTGACAAAGCCCAGACTTGGAGTCTTTCTGCTGAGTCTTCAATGGGCACTGGCCTAGAGCCTTGCTAAATCAACCGTAGAGGGAGGGGAGAGAAGAAAACATGGTAAAACTGGAAAAGTACCAAGGATATGGCTTGCTTCAGCTCGCACAAAACCAGCACCCTCTTCTTGCTGTGGCTCAGTGTGGCCAGCAGTGCCAGTCAGCATTAAACTACGGTATAATTTGTAGCAGGAGAAACTCAGAAGAAAAAAGTCCTCCTTTGGATTTCAGGAGGGAGGAGGTAACTGCACCTGTTGTCATGGAATTCAGTTTGCACTCTGGTTGCTGTGGCATCCCAAACAGCCATGCACAGCCAAACCTCAGCTTCTCACGCTCCCTGAAAGTGACATTGTCAGAGCAGAGCTCCTGGTACTGACTCATCACCACAAACATTGCCATGAGCTCCTCTGGTGGGACAGCCTGGCTCTGCGCTTGGAACGCTCCATCCAAGCAATGTCCAGCTCCAACATGGGGCTTGAAAATAAGAAATCGTAACCAACAAACATAACTGAGAAACCAGATGAGCTAAGAGAGGCAGAGCTTCATGAGAAGGACCTGCCGCTGAAGGCAACAAGCATCAGAAGGATGAGCCCAGAAGAGAAGGCTAAGAGCACCTCATCCCAATTTTGGCTCCTCCATGATCTCCAGATGCAGCCTGGGGAAGTCACTTCCCTGCCTTCCCCCCTGCCCAATACCAGTAAGCTGTTGATAACAACAAATTATTGATAACAATTTTGATTATAACTGCAGGGATGTCTCTATGTTCTCCTGCTTAATGCCATGTAGTCTTTGACCGAAGACAGTACTTCAAAAGTCTTCTTTTGGAGCATCACCTCCTAATCCTGAATAGTTAGAAAACAACTGAGCAGAAGCTTAGTCAAAAAGTTTTCTAACTTATATTTAAAAAGAAAGAGAGAAGAGCTTCATTTGTTTTTGCTTCAGGAAGCTCTCCGCACCAACAGAGAAGAAAGTCCCTTTCTAAAATAACAAGAAATTCATTAGCACTTCTTGTACTTTTTTAAGGTCACCATTATAGATATTTTTGATAACACATCCTTTTACGTGCATGTGGTCTGCTCTGATGGTGGAGATAATGCTGTTTATAAGGCTGTTACCTGAAGAGCGGATTGGTTTTGGTTTTTTTCTGCTATCTTCCTTGTTTTTCAGGAACAGAAGGATGGATGATGTTCACACTTGGCCATTGCCCGCTATGGTTAAGGTCTTAGTTTTACACAAATTGGAAAGACTGTAGAAGGAAAAACAAGAAACACGGTGAAGTTTCCATATTTAAAAAAAATGAAAGCTCAGCGTTCAATTTTCTTCATTTGCCTTCCATGATGCTGTGGGACCAGATCATTAAGGACTTCAGGGTACTCTTATCTCTGGCTACAGTGCTTTTTCTTAAGAAACATAGGAGTTGATGGGCTGGGCTAGATTACCCATCAAAGTAGTTCAGTTTCAGACCCTTTTCCAATAATCAGGATAACACCTCCAAAGGAAGAGGCAAGAAATCCTACCTAGAAAAATGCAGAATAATTGGCCCTTGTCCTTAATCTTGTCTTAAACTCCAGTCATTGGGTTGTTTTATAACACACAAGATAAAAGATTTTCTCTCTTGCATGAGATGGCATGCTCTGAATAAGCACACAGCTCTTTGTTTCTTACTACAGCAGTATGTTGTGAATTGTAGAGTTACCAAAAACCTCAAAGCACACAAACTTTTTTATAAAATGAAAACTACAAACAAAAAAAACTCCTGGGACATAAGGTAGAATATGGAAACTGTCCCAGTAAATTAAGAAAGTGCTGTTCCATGGACTGTTTTCTAGAGATGATTCACCTCCTGGCCATAGCCTGTGCTTGAAAACTTACTGGGCGTCTCAGTTTTAGATAGCTAAAATTGGATGAGTTGAATTATACTATAATTGAATAAGACACCTTACCTGATCTTATATGTCCATATATCCAATGTACACAGTCCTACTCTGGTCTGGGAAGTGTCATTGCCAAACAGCTGGAAAATGCTGCCTGGGGCTTGCTGAAGGTCTGAATCCTAAAGCAGAGTAGTACCATTTAGACCAGACTGGTCCATTCCCAATGTCAAGGATGAGTATGTTCCAATATACCTGTCCCTGTTTCCATCAAGCACCTCTGTGGCAGAGGCAATCTTGGCGGGTTGATGTGTAAGTCAGTCCTTCAGGACTCTCCTAGTCCTCTAGGACTACTCCAAAGCAGCAGTCCTTCATTCAACAGATGCTGAATATCACAGCTTCATCTTAGCTTCAAAAATTCACCTCAATGCTATTGACTTGGACATACTTTAGGGCCCGTGACACTGCACATTGCCCACACAGGAAGAAAGCCATAGAAAAAACAGATGAGAACACGTCCCAGCACAAAAGGCTGTATAGACAGAAAAGTTGAACTTCTGTTTAAAAGTTGGCAATCCCTTGCACAGTCTAGGTGATTTTGTGACACTTTTCAGAAGAGCAGCCTTTAAATTACATGAAATCACCAGCTTGGGTAATACATCCCATAACTGGAGACCATCAATACCATAAGGAGACCTGAATCCATTCTAAAGACCATGGACATGCTGGAGAGAGTCCAGCAAAGGGCCACGAAGATGATGAAGGGACTGGAGCATCTCATATATGAGGAAAGGCTGAGAGAGCTGGGGCTGTTCAGCCTGGAGAAGAGAAGGCTCAAGGGAGTGTTATCAATATTTATAAATACCTGAAGGGAGGGTGCAAAGACAATGGAACCAGGCGCTGTTCAGTGGTGCCCAGTGACAGGACCAGAGGCAACAGGCACAAAGTGACACACAGGAGGTTCCCTCTGAACATCAGGAAACGCTTTTTTACTGTGAGGGTGAGTGAGCACTGGAACAGGTTGCCCAGGGGGGTTGTGGATTCTCCATCCTTGCAGATAATAAAAAGCTGTCTAGACACAGTCCTGGGCAACTGGATCTGGCTCTGCTTGAGCAGCTGGTTGGACAAGATGACCTCCAGAGGTCCCTTCCAACCTCAACCATTCTGTGATTCTGTGAAGTCATAACGGTTGAGATTGCATTAGGGTGTTGGACTGTGTAAGATCAGTATTACTATGTGGGATGTAGGCTGAGTATCAGAAATGGGGAGACTATTTAGGCGGAATACACCTTTTAGATACCTGGGTAAGATAATCCGACAGGATAGCCATCTTAAGTGTTCAGACTCTCCATGTAGCCACTAGCAAGAATCCAGAGTGTTTCTAGAGCAATTCAGAGAGTTCAAGGGAAATATCCAGCTCTCTCCATCGACCTAACAGGTCGTATCTGGACATTTGACATGGTGCTCCTCTGTGGAGAACAAGGTGTCACCTGGAATCAGGCAATAAGAAACTCACTGGGGCGAGGCTGAGCAGGTTGCCAATTCAGGGAACACAGCAGGTGCCTTCATCTACTTGCATTTCATACTACTCATGCCATTTCTGAGGTAAACAACTAATGGAGGAGGAGGAGGAGAACTCCTTTTGCACAACTTCCCAGGGATCAGAGCACTTGGTCAGTAATCCAGAGCAAGCCCAGATGCTAAGTCCTCTGCTTCATCTCACCTCTCTGTAGAATTATAGCAAGTAACAAAGCCACAGAAATAAGGTTGGTTATAAGATCCCACCTGACTTTATTCAGCTGGGTCTTGAAAACCTCCAAGGATGGAGACAGCACAAACCTGTTACTATCCATGAGCATCTCAGTGCCCATCAATGTGCTATTAACACCAAATAATCCTGGTTATGCTGAGAGTGTTGTGATGGCCATCTACAGGAGCCCAGAGTATTCTCTTTGAACCTTAAGTTCTTGGATTCAGCTGTTTTGGACTGAAAACGGTTGTTCACAAGAATTTGATATAAATCTGCAGGAAGCGGAAGGGTAACCTTACCTATCTGTAGATCAGCAGTATAGATGCATTTCCAGAGCGATGCCATATTGCTCAGTAACAACCCACAGTTCTTAGAATTTAATCTCAAATCCAGAATTGTATTTCAGTTCAAAAAACATACCTGCAAATTTGGAGGGAGTTTTCATTCAGATGTTTCAACTGATGTTGAAAATTGCTGTGTGAGACTCCTCCTGTTTTTGAGTACTCAACTTGAGATATTTTCATTTGCAGAGAACAGATGCCCAGAATCCTTCAAGCGATCTCAAGTTGGGCTCTCAAAACCATAGGAAATGCATTAGTGTCACTATTAAACCTGCAGTAGATTGAAGCAATATTTTGCGATGGAAAATCGAAGGGACTAAATGATTCTAAACGGGAATCAGCACTTTTACATGGTAATAGGTTCAGTGAATTTAACCAATGGCCTTTCCTGGCGTAAAATCTTCAAACCTGGAGACAAGTCTAATAGCAAAGGTTCTCCACTGTAGTACTTAACAGCACTTGATCTTTAAAGAGGAGTGGAAGCTATTGAAATTTTTGGGGAAAAAAAAAAAAATGGTTCAGCCAAGGTTTGGCTCTGATATAAAAGAAAACTAAAAGAAAGATGGTAATGCGAGGGAGAAAGCTTTCACTGCAGGCACGCAGAGTAATGGTTGGGAAGGCAGGCAAGCCAGCTTGTAAAGCTGATTTTCTTCTTCTCTTCCAAATCCTCCGTCACTGTTTGCCTTGGCTTCCAAAATGGTTCTCAAAGCTATTAGTTTTAAACCTGATGACCAATGTAATGGAGGTTTAACTCTTCTTTTTCTTTCCCCTCTCTTCATTTTCATAAAATTATAGAATCATAGAATGTCTCAAGTTGGAAGGGACCCATAAGGATCATTGAGTCCAACTCCCAGCAAACACAAAATTCCTGAAATCTCTCTGATTTTACTGATGCCACAGACAGTGGGATTTGAAGGATGTAAAAAACCTATGTCTTTAGCACAAAGAGCTTCTTTATGGCTAATGCAGTGGGATCTGAATAACTTTCTATCCAAACCCTTCCTCTAGCAGAGCAGCACAACCATTTTTTTTCCTCTCAGTGACGGCAGACATCCCATCTGTACCGAGTCTAGTCATGTGCAATATTTTCACTGTTACATTTTCAACATGTTTTCTCAGTTCTTCAAACAAGCTTGAGACAGTGACGGTAGGACAAAATGGTCATTTCCTCATTTGTAGCATTTTTTTCCTCATCACTGGCCAAAGAAAACCACTCCACTGTGCAGTGTCAATAGCAACGGAGCTTTCTTTAGTTGTGATCAAAAATATTGAAACATGTGTGTCGGAAACTTCATATGTGATGAAATATTTCTGTTTTGAGACACTTCTTACTCATTCTTGTCATGGAGCTCAGCCAAAATATGAAACTAGGTAAAAATGTGAAGTAAGTAAAAACTAGGTGAAAAAAAGCCACAATTTTCTGGGGTTTTGGGTCATTCTATATATGGCAAAAATACACCGTTTTCTTCTGTGCTTTCATAATGGCATTTTCAGCTGTTCCCTTAGCAGAAGAAAGAATATTTCAAATGCCTTTCTAACTATTTTCAATTCTTTCAGGTTGTTACGCCTTCAAGTTCTTCTTTTTCAGGCCAATCTTTCCAAGCCAGGATAAATTTTCTTCTGGCACTGTCCTCTTCATATTTCATTTTGCCACGCGGGCAATGCTGAAAGTCATTGGGAAGACTGCAGTGATAATCAAGCAGGTATTTTCTGAAAAAAAAAAGGAAAGAAAAAAAAAATACCAGAAAGGTTTGAAGGTGCTGCCAGGGCCACCACAAAAAATGTGGTGTGCAGCGGGATCAGTTCTCCGTGTGGGACCTCCACCGTTGGCTGGAAGCCGTCACCATCTGATGGGATTTAACCACCTTTTTAACCTGATCAACACTTCTCTGAGGAGCCCTGATGTTTTGCTTTTGTGCCACGTTGTGGTCCCCACCATTTCCCACCTGCGTGGGTGAGAACCGCTCTGCTCTCCAGATCCCCTGCGGTTTTGGGGGGAGTTTCCTACAACCACGATTGCCACCCCAAAGAGCGCCAGTTAGGTTGCGACGCACTGCCCTCTAATGCCATTTTGGCATATTAGCAACCCTTGTCCTCAGCGGAGATCTATAATACGTCGTACAAATGATCCAAATCCAGCAAAAACTGCTATCAAAGCTGAAGGGAAATTACATGAAATGAGGCATTTAAAGGCTGCTTTTTTCCTCCAGCATTGCTTCATTTTACACATTCTTAGAGATCACCATCAGGGAGGAAAATGAGAACTCCCTATTTACCTTTTTTATACTATTTTGGATGCTTGATGCTTTCAGGGTCCCCTTCAGCTGTCTCTTTTCAGCCAACACATCTGATTTCTTTCAGTTTTTGTATTGCACTGCTGCTTCTTGGAGGGGATGCAATGCCCAGGAGTGCAGATGGCCACTCAAAGGTGCATGTGCATGTTGGATTTATGAGTATGTTTTCTCTTTTTTTTTTTAATTTTAAGGCTTCCTAGCAGCCTGTTTGCTTTCTTGCCTCCTTCAGAGCACTGAGTAGGCATTTCTAGAAAATTATCCACAATGAATGCAGCATCTCTTTCCTTAATGGAAGCAGCTGATTTAGAGCTTGCCACTGTGTGTGTTTTGTTAGTGCTATTTTCTCTTGCGTGCATTGCTTTGCATTCATTAACACTGGGTCCCATCTGCCATCTCATCACCCAGCCAGCGTTATGCCATCCTTCTGCAACTTTTTTGCTTTCAGCTTTTGGCTCATTACTCTGAATAATTTGGGATCCGCAGCAAATTTTATCACTTTGGCTGTTCACCTTTTCCAGGTTGCTTGTCGGTATGATGAGGCGTCCCAACCAATGCTGGTGGCACTTCTCACAGTGTGAAAATCAAGAGTTTATTTACAGCCTTTTGGTCTTGCCTGTAACCCCATCTCCGTAACTCCCTTCCTCTCCTCTCCCAGGAGTTCAGGAGACCCAGCTGCATCAAACTAATCTCAAACTGCTGAGAAAATGGCTAAGTTGGGAGAAAGAGCTGCAAGAAAAGGTATAGAGCAGAGCCAGGCAAGATCAGAAAGGCAGGTACAGAGGCAGGACTGCTGAGGTGGTGATCCTTAGTGGGATTCAAGAGGAAAAACACCAACATGGAAAGGTTTAAAATCCTAAAGGAAAAAAAATAACGATAGATGGAAGACCAGACTTCGGCATCATTGAGGGTCTGTTGAAGGGTGCAGAGCTGGCCAGTGCTTTCCCACCTTCGCAGATATAGCTGAAAAAGAGATTTCAGTCACGGTTATTAACTGCCTCCAAGATTTGTATTGCTGGGGATGATCCCGCAAATGTCTCCTCCATTTCCAGTCTGTCTGGGACCTCTAGACTTGGCAGCTGGGTGAGATTTCTCTACCTGCCTTCAGCCTTCCTGAACTTCATGAAATGGATTTTCTTGGCTTCTTTGCTCCTATACGGGTGTGTACAAGTATATCATGGTTATTATTACAAACAGTGATGGATAAATTTTGATCCATGCTAATGCACTTTCCAGACTTAACCAGGAGCTGCTTCTCTTCTTGTGAATTATCTGATTCATTGCTTTAATAGGTAGTTATTTATGGGTCTAATAATTTAGCCTTTGCCCTCCCTGTTGTGACTTGTTCCTAGGAGGAATTGAAATCTCCCATTGTTGTCATGTTTTCCACCTTTGCAGACTCTAATCCCTTTTTAGTTTTTCCCAATAACTGTCACGCTGTGATATTGCTCTGCGACATTTCAATCCACAGTGATTTCTCTCAGTACCCTTTGAAGCAATTAACTATTTGATTCCTTCCTTTAGCATAGGATACCAGTTCTTTTCTCAATGGGATTCTGTCACTGAAAAATTAGCATTCAAGTGTCCTGCTGATTTTCTTTCTTCCACAAAGTTACAGATATGTGAATCATATCAATCCCTTCCTTTAAAAATGCAGGCATTGCTAGGGCAAGAAACCAAAGGAAGATACTTGAGACATCCTCCATAAATAAAGACAAGAAAATTTCTGCTTACATTTAAGAAGCTTTCACTGTTATTATGAAAATAAATCCGTCTGTAAATGCGCTGCCTAGAACGATTGCTTTAGTAGAAAGCAGCCTAACTAGGAGGGGAAGAGTCTAGTATAGTCCAGAACTTGAAACCAGATCTTAATTTTAAGTAGTAGTTTTACTGACTAGCACCATTTTTTCAGCTAACCATGGGGAAATAAACTGCATAGTAGCACAGTCGAAAGCAATGCTGGAGATAAGGACTTTCTGATTAATATAGAGCTAGTGCTTGTAGTATTTTGATGTTGAAGTGACAATGCTGTCTGCTTTGGGGATGGAGGTAGTGCTCGGCTTTGCAGCCAGTGTTGAGTGTTTATTTGCACTGCTTTATCATGTGGTGCAAATGGCCATAATTCTTAGAAATTTCAGCTCATCCAATCTGATGTGCTTGGTATGAGCTGGAGATACACCTGCCCAATATAAGCAAAAAAGAAGATCCATTCTTGTTGCTGTCAAAAAGACGACTCCAAATAATTAGTGCAAGACTTTGGGGTGAGCTACCTGGAAAAGATGGGAAATTAGTGTGGTTGGGTAAAATCCAGGCTCGGACAGATATAGAATTTTAGGGACTGTTTTGGAAAACAACAATGATTTCTTCAGCTAGGTGATCAGAGAAATCAACCGATCCAGCCCACTTTAGGCCCAAATGACATAAGGCTATAAATACTTCTAATAGCCAAATACTTTGCAATAACACGATTACTCAGTGACCTCAGTATTAGTGGGAGTGATGGCACAGTGAAATGGTAATGAACATGCCTGAATAATGGATGGGGACATTTGAAATACACTTGCTGGGAAATGAGTATAAGTTTTCTTTCTTCCTAACTTTTTCATTGCAACCATGTTGTCAAACTCAAAAGAGTCTCATATTATTGTCTCCATGTTTTTCCCCCAAAATTAAGATGCACTTGGTAAGTAATTAAAAATGCTGAATGCCCAAGGAGACAAGCTGCCAGATTACTCATTCACCAAGCTCCCACAGATTTCTTAAGGAGTTAGAAATACAGTACAGAGAACTGTGATTTAACATACAGAGAAAATACAGTGACGGGCATAAATACAGTCCTGCCCTCTGCTGATCAAATTCCCAAATCTGCTTCAAACTCCAGTATAGCTCCAATGAAATAAGGGTGAGTGGCAGCTCATCATATTGCAGGGACGTATCTCTAGGCTCGACTGTTTCCCAAAAACCTCACAATTCAGCCGTAACAATTATTTCTTCTCTCCTCAGCAGTGACAGGGGCTCTTAAACCTGAAAAAACCCGGATGGCTCTTAACAATCATTTAACTTCCGAGTGCAGAACTAATGTGGGGTTTGGCATTGCTGTTGCCACTGGGATTTGAAGTGGCTGTCTTTACGTGAGCTATATGGAGCATCCGATGGTATTTGCTGTTTGGTGTTAAACCATCCTGCCAAAATAAAGTTTACTTTGTCTTTATTATTGTTTGTCTCTATTTCCATGGTTTCACGCACCTTCTTTAAAAGGGTTATGGCAGGGATCATTACAGAGACGTGCTGAACATCACATGCAGACCATGAGATGGATGACTCCCATCTCATGCAGCTCAACCTCCCCCAGAGCGGGTCTGTGATCCACCACCACCGCACAGGACTGATAATTCTGGGGTTATCTCGATCACGGGCGACCCCAGTCCCCACCAACGGCGTGGTCTCACCCCACGGCAGGACCCCCAAGGCACATCAGGGGCTGGATTCCCGGCGTGAGGAAGGAAACAAAGCTCAGGGCACCGATTACGCTGGATGTGCACTGCGAAAACAAAAAAAAATTGTGTTTTGTTGGGACTGAGGAAGGTGGGAGCCCAAACTTCACACCTGTGAAGAAAAACTGTGTGTGCAATTAGCTGTCACCTTTCTGCTCTCGCACAATTCATCCCCATATCCCACTTTGCCGCAGCCTGCCCTGTCCTGCCTGCCAAAACAACACGCGGGGAAGGCTGAGGTGTGGGAAGGCTGAGGTGCAGGCAGGCAGGGCCCGGCCCCACAGCACCAGGCAGGGACAAGGGGGCTCAGCTGTGGGTCTGGCACCTTGAATAGGGCTGCAAGTGCAGGGGGAGGTCAGGAATCCGAATAGTTACGCCATTCCCCCCTTTTCGCGATCAGAGCACGCTCCCCCAGCCCGTAGCTCCTGGGGATGGGGAGGGGCAGGATGCGGGCCTCCCTCCCCAGTGCCGTGCTGGGGCGCACTGGGCGGAGCAGGCGGGAGAGCGGGTAAAGGGGTGCTGCGCCCTCCGCCAGCCGCCAGGGGGCGGTACAATGGCGGCGCTACCGCAGAGCCTTCGGCGCCCATTGGCCGAGCGGGCGTGCGCGGCCGCCGCGGGGCGGGCCGGCGGGTGGCAGTGCGCAGGCGCGGCTGCCGTGTGGGACGGCCCTTCCCGGCTGCCTTAGCGGCCGGCTCATGGCGGCGGCGGCGCGGTGACGGGTGAGCGGCGAGCGGTGGGCCCCGGCCGGCCGCGCCTGCCCGGGGGGCCGCCTCGGGCTCCGGGGGGGTGTGGGGAGGCAGGGCGGAGCGGGAGGCGGGCGGCTGGCCCCCCTCAGCGACCTCGGCCGTGCGGCTGCTCCCCTCGGTGGGGTTTAGGCCCGTGTGGAGAGTGTGGGAGGGGTCAGGGCCCCCTCAGCCCCCGATGCTGCGCGGCCCATCTGCGTCCCAGGCCTCAACCCCCTCTGTCAGCATAGGGGACGGAAATAACAGCCTGCTCGTTCTGTTGGCGTGGTTACAGCCCCTCCGCTTTGCTCCCTTGTGCCCCCCCCCGGCTGTGGTGCACCCCCTCCTCTCCAGGCGTTGAGGCAGAAAGTCTCTTTCTCACGATGGCAGCACTCTCCCTGTATCCATACGCGTAGCATAACGTGCCCCAAGTGCATCATATCTGCCCCAGAATAGCTGCACTCCTACTGCGTAAGCTTTACTCCCCTGTGGCAGGTGGGAATTGCTGTAATGCCTTGTCCTCATCCTGTTCCCATATATGTTTCATTCCCTGTACCCATATATGTAATAATTTTCAGTGAATGCAACTTCCTCTATTTTCTTGCAGTGAACTTTGTTCTTCTGAGCCCTGGTTGCTCATATTTCACCGCAGGATGAAGTTGTTGGGTTTTTTTAATTTTTGCTGAGCTTGCCGCCTTTGGGGATTGTAATATAGTTGCTGTCTGCTGCATCTGAGACTTTTCACAGTTTTAAATGCAACAGTTATCTCCTATATGTTGGGCAGGTTCTCTCAAATAGAATATCTATTAAATCTGTGGGATCAAGATCTTGCTGATAAGTCTATAAGCTTTCACTGCAGACTGTTAATCAGTCATGTTTGATCCTGCAGTAAATTAAGAAGTTAAAGTTTTTGGGTGGCGATGGTGTAATCCAGGCCTATCAGAGACTAAATAATGAGCTTACAGGTTGTTCCACAGGTGACAGACCTCTCATTATATTAAAATTTTCTCCTGCTCATGTTAGATGCAGTATCAGACAAAGTGATACATTTCATGTCATGTTACTGATGTTGTTACCTAGCTAATTTTATATGTGTTTGTGTGCGTTATATATGTGTGTATGCGTATATAAGTTCTGTGTATTTGAGAGGCCTTTAAATATTATGGAAATAGTTAATAATACTCTGGCAAGTATATTTAGTATAAGAAAGCTATTCCTTTATGGTGATGCAAAAAACAGTGAAATTTAAGAAGATGATTGGAATGTTGGTATATTTGTGTGGATAGTTTTTAAGGTCAGCAGAGACAATAATTCCTTTGTGTTTGATTTGGAAGTCTTGAGGCTTGCGTGATACTTCATGTTGAATTTGTTTGTGAACCTCAAAATACCAGTGTGGACTACAGCATAACTTTGAAATTATGAATATCTAATGCTACGAACATAATTTTAGGTAGTTTCCAACATCTGTTAACGTTTGAACAGTATTCATTACCTTTCAAACAGTTACTTTTAAACAGCCTTACTGTAGTCATATGTATCTGCTACTAACCAGAAAAATGTTATTACTTTGAATTTTCTCTGGCTTTGAAAAAAAGATGTATAAAAATACGGTGTACAAACATATGCAAACTAGTAGCAAATAAGCCATGGACATAGGTTTGTTATGTCATCTGGATTTTTTGCTTTTGTCTTTTAGTTTTAATTTCAAGAGAAAAATGTCACTTTACGATGACTTGGGAGTTGAGACCAGCGATTCTAAAACAGAAGGCTGGTCCAAAAATTTCAAACTACTACAGTCTCAATTGCAGGTGAAGAAAGCAGCTCTCACACAAGCAAAGGTATAGTCCCTTTGTATTTTTGCGTTCTATTATTCAAACTTCTTTTGTGTTCAGAACATTGAGGAAAGTTTGTGATGTTAGAATACTGATTTGGGGAAGTTTTGCTGGGATCTGTCTGTAAGTTTGTAGCGAGGAGCCTAGCAAAACTGAGGTGGGAAAGGGCGAGATGCATGTTTCTTGAAGTCTGTTAGAGGGAGTCTTGCAAAATTAAAACTGAATGAAGAACTGATGTGTGTGCTGCAAGCCTCAGGTCTTTTAAATAGCAGAACCAAAAGCTGATGTTCAAATCTAACTTCAAAGATAATGAGATTAAGCTTTTTTTTTTAATTAAGGGTCATACTGTAATTGATAGTTGCCAGTACCGGCTGTTGGTCATTTTTGGCATTTTGCATCAGTTGTTATTTAAATGTTTGCATAATCTTATGCTTGCTATTTAAAAGGCTTTTGGTGCTAAAGTGCAAATCATTGTGCATTAGAAATTTTTGCAGAAAGTATTTCCAGTGTACATGAAAGGGAGAAGGAGTGCAAGCTAATTCCTTGAGCTTTAACTGTGACAGAGCCATTTTCTCTTTTTGTTGCTACAGTATTTCACCTTTTTTCTTTAAGCAGTGTTGATATTTTAGTTCAGACAGGGCACACGTGTGTTCTTTGTGGTGTGTAGGTCCCAGAGTGAGACTACTTAATTAAAACAGAAGTAGTAGCATAGATACCGTATACTTAAGTAGGCACAGCATTTTTTTGCTGGAGTTACTGCTGATTTATGCTGCTAAAATTGAGGGCAGGATTTAGTTGATAATTGGAACAACCTGCATGAATGAAATCTAAATGGCTACTATATTAGATATATTCTTTGTAACTGATATGCAGTGTATGTATAGGCTAATAGAAGGATAGAATAGGATTAGAAAATTCAGAGTTCAGAATAGATTTATCATATGATAGAATATGAAGAACAGTAGATCTTTGAATAAGTCTGAGCCCCTTCTTAAAAAAAACACACATTCGGTTCAAACTCATCTGAAGAGATTGTCTGAAGTTTTTAACGTGTGTTTCTGGTCCTAGTCCAAACCAAGGATCATTCACCTACTGCTGTATGTTCTAGTGCATGCACAAGCAAAGTCTGATCTCACTTGCTTAAAAAGAGGAAGGTATGCGCTGATTGCACTGATGCGTTCTTTGAAATATTACATCAGATCTGTATTCGTGTAGCAGCTCTTTAAACTTAGTTGGCCAGCATCTGTCTCAGAACTGAGTGGCTTTTGCCACCACTAAAACGTGACATAATTTTAGTTACCCATGTCATTGGGAAAGTTGAGAATTACTGTATGTTGATAAACTGAAGAGAAATGATACATTGAGCTTTGCATAGTGAAGAATTTGAGACAGTGGTTTTCCTTGTAGGAGAAAAAAATTGGCAATACCAGCTGCAGGTATATAGAGGAAGCTGCTTTTTAGAAAACTGTTTTGTTACCTTTTTTAGACATTTTGTGTTTTGGTGATTATTTTTTTTCAGAGTCAGCGAACAAAACAAACAACAGTCCTTGCTCCAGTGATTGACCTGAAACGAGGTAGCTCTTCTGATGAGAGACAGATTGTGGACACACCACCTCATGTAGCAGCTGGGTTAAAGGTAAGACCAAAGCAGCTAAGTCCAGCTGTTAACAAATATTTTGGAATTGGAATTCTTTGACTGCAATCTGTATTTTTATTTTTTATTTGTCTTTCCAGTGCTCAAAGTGATCATTTTTTGAAATTAATTTCCTCTGCTCAAAGGTTATTTAATTAATGAACGTTTCAACTTTATACAGACTTCCATGTGATAAAACATGGAATTATCAAGGTTAATGTGCAGTTAAAATAAAACAGTGTTCCTAGCGTATTTCTCCTGGACAGCTTCAAGAGTACTTTGCAAGACAGCAGTTAGGTCAGGTAAATAATGAATGCAATTGTAATTGCACCAGTGTTGCACCTGGACCTGTATAACAATCAACTTAAAAAATAAAAGAAAAGCCACCTAACCTTTTAAAATTGATTTCTTGTGTTAAGGAATCAAAAAACAAACCCTTCTCCCTGAAACTTTTTGAAAGGTGATGGTTCTGAAATAATTCTTTCAGATGAGAGCGGAACAGTATGTACACCTCTGTCAGTATTATATTAATAGCAGGTGATGAAAAAGACTGATGAGATTGTGTGGGAGGACCCCTTGCAGATGGGTTGCAACAGCAAGATATCATAATACTTCTAATAATGAATTAATGGGTTTTGAAAAGTTCTTGTCCACGTTGATTTGCTGCTGCTTTGGTTTTGGCAGAGGGAGTGGGTGGGGGTGATTCTTTCTTCATGGAAAAATTTGAGATCGTGAGAGGCTGTGACTGAAATGTTAGTTTTTAAGGAAAGCAAAGATTTCTTCTAGTACCTGTGGGCTTAGGACATTACCTGCCATTATAAAAGTCAGGAATTGAGTTTTGTGTCATTGAGAGTGAGAAGGAAGTGTTAAATTCTTGGTTTCCAACTGGATGTTGTTTTCAGAGCTCAGATGAAAAAACTCTTTTTCTTTTTTAAGGATCCTGTACCTAGTGGTTTTTCTGCGGGAGATGTGTTGATTCCTTTGGCAGATGAGTATGATCCCATGTTCCCAAATGACTATGAAAAAGTTGTAAAACGTCAAAGAGAGGAACGACAGAGGCAGCGTGAGCTGGAGAGGCAAAAGGAGATTGAAGAAAGAGAAAAGTAAGGCTTTTGTTTAAACTCATGACATATTGACAATTAGATAAAGAATAGAAATATCAATTTGTTTAGTTTTATCTCTCTAAACAGTTTCAGGGAAATACTTAAAGGTTTTGCGAAGAATACTGTATGCTTGTAGAAACAAGCGCAATGGTTTAATTAATATGTTTTAATGCTCTTGCTAAAATCGCCTAACAGTGTGAAAATTATAAGATTTATCATGTTCGCAGCCTCTTTGGCTCAAAGACTTGTCAAGTTTTTCTACATTTACTTTATTTCAATAGTAGCAACAGTATTTGGAGACTTCATGAATCATTATCAGACTTTGACCTTGCCGGTATTTTAGAGTATTTGTTGTCAGTATAACCTGACTACAGAAATACCTTTCAACACTCAATGTTAAACCATCCTTTCTGCTTTTAAATACTCCAAGCTGATACATGAATGCATTCAGTTTTAATGGTGTAGCTAGCACAGCCTCTGAGAGGCATAGTTGCGTTTTCTTTTTTAATATTATGCATTCAGTTTAAGTAAGTTAATTGTGTATTTATTACTCTTTTGTTTCTGCACAAAAGAAAATACTACGTATTTTTAATTACCTTAATGCCCTTTCCCTGGAATAAGAAATCTCTCTAATCATCTTAAAGAAGTTGAATGCAGATTCGGCATCCTATTGAAATAGGTGATAAAACATCTGCCAGCCAGGCAGTAAGATTATATTTGCTTATTTTAAGTGAAATTAATAAGCCAGCTTCATCATGGTATGAATCATCTAAGGTCTATGGAATTACAAGAGGGATATTCTGTTGCTCTGTTTAGATTGTGGAAATTAATTAATATTTCTAGTCATATGGACTTCTCTGTCTTCTCTCGGTTGTATCTTCATTGTTCTGGTGGAATGCCTGAGGCTCTGTCATACTTCAACTAGCATGCAGGATCTCTGAAATCTGGGCTGTCATTTCCACAGCTTAAGCATTGATTGCTATTTAGTCATGCTTGTAACTTGTATCTGGGCCAAGAGGGTAGTCTTTATATTAGAGAGAGGAAGTGAAAAATACGTAATACATTCAGATTTAAAATTGGGGAAACAATCTCAGCCAAACCTGCATCAGATGTATTCTTTGTGATAACCTGGGTGTTTGAACAGAGTGTACATTTGTTTTGGATTCACAGTGTAGAGATTCAGAAATTTTGCCTGGTTCCATAGTAGTGCTGTTTTTAGCATCTTGTAGCACAGTTTTGATGGTTGTGCTGGGAATGAGATCTGATTTATGCCTCCAGCTGTGCTCTTAACTTCTTGGGAAAAATTCTTTCTAAAGTATTAAAATGAGTAATTTCCTGATTGCAATAAGTAACAGTTGATGTGCAAACAATTCTTGAAGAGTTTCTCAGCTAAATGTTAAAAGTTTTAATAGACTTGCCCGAATCTTATTCTAGTTGCCAAGCTAGCTTCTCAATAATCTGATTATTTAAGCATGATGATTTTTTTTAATTGACCAAGTAAATTATATTACTCTATATAGCCCGTGATGGTGAATTTAGAAGGGATTCTGTTCAAAGCAGGGTGATTGATTAATGTCTCTGTTACGTTCCTATCGATTCCATCCAACACCTCTTCCATTGTAGTCATTCAGTCACTAGTCAGTTTGAACTAGATTTATTCAGATGTTTCTTCATTTCCATACATTCTCCTTGGCTGCCTTGCAAGTGGAAAATGATCTTGCTTTGGATCATATTATTTTACAAAAAATGTTCCATGAGGATAAAAGCAAAGAAATAAAAAGTAAAGGTGTTTACTTGCACCGTCATGGAAAACATTTATAAAATGCTAGTTGGGTGTAGCAGTATAATTCACACTGTAAAGGTGATATCACAAATTAAAGCAAAGAGTTAATTTTGATGGTTTCTTATCCTAACTTACTGTGTCTCCTAGAAGACGTAAAGACAGACATGAAGCCAGTGGATTTTCAAGAAGACCAGATCCAGATTCTGATGAAGATGAAGATTATGAAAGGGAGAGACGAAAAAGAAGTAAGGGAGCTGTTCAGTTTTTTGATGGGGAACAAGAACAAGAAGGGGCGGGATGGAATTCACAATCCTGTTCCATGGATTCTGTATTTCTGTTTTCTCAGCTGAGGATTAAACTGTTATTTCTGAGCCTTTTGAATAAACCTAGCATTTTATTACAACGTAACTGTTGTAATGCAGAAAACTTCTTTCCGTGGAAGGAGATGGCAGCTAAATTACTTGTGAAAATACCTCTTTTTATGTTAGTTTGTAGGTACCTGTTTTAAGTTTCTGCATGGTGTAGGTTCCAGGAAAGGGGTGAGGCATGAAGTAAAATCAGGCTGTGAGAAGCACTGTTGAGTTTTCACTATAAAAGCTTCCCATTCCTGCATTTATTGAATGACCTTGGAACTAGTTAGCAAAACGTGGATCTGTGTGATGAGCTATGTCTTTGCATAAACAAAATTAAACGTTAGTCTCTTTCAGAAACAAAGTTACAGTAAATTCAGGTCTGTTTTTATTTTAGAAAAGAAAAATTCTGATGGGACACTTAAAATATTTGCTCTGCCTTGGAAGTTTGGGACTACATTAGAATATTGCTCATTAAAATATGGAAGGGACTTTGTACTTTACTCTTACGAAAGTGTAGTTAATCCTGAACAGACTGTCTTTTTCATTTGGCTTAATTGCAGTTTTAGAACTGAAGATGTGTTTCACTGCAGTCTTTAATTTTGAAATCCTATGAAACATGTTTATGATAGACACCATATGTAGTACTTCACTGCAGTTTGATGTTGTCTCCCTTGATGTGCCTTTCATTCATTTCTAGTTTACCGCTATCGAAACTTCTCAGACTGCTCTCTTGCTACTTTTCTGTTCATAGTGATGTATGTTAAGAATTGGCTGGTGAGGAACCAGCAGCTGTGTTAAAATTCAGCGAAGCTATTCCGAAGCAGCAGAACCTAATCATACGAATGTGTTGTCTTCCTTTCTGCTCACAGGTATGGGAGGAGCTGCCATTGCACCACCCACTTCTCTTGTTGAGAAGGATAAAGAACGTAAGTACACCAAAATCCTGTTCTCTAAAACCTAACAGTGGTGTTTATTTCTCACTCAACCTTCTATTCAGTTAAGTTGTCCTGCTGCTCTTGCTATATGATTTCTTTGTGGCAGAAGAACTTGTACTAGTTCTTTGTTGATGGGGGGAAGTTGTGGGGAACGTGCGATACTACTGTGCTTCACATCTCTGTTCTAAAGGATTCTTTCTGTATTGCTAGAGAAGTGGTTTGGAAAGCTGGTCTGTTATAACCGTGTTCAGTTACTCATTTCTAACGTGAAAGAAGAAATGTTGCAGACAGGTTTCTCCGGGTAGACTAGAAACCTCCACAGCATGGAGGGGAAATTTTTCCATTACCCTTTGCTTTAGGAGGTACTTTATGAATATCTTTTCTGAAGGGGTTATATACTACGGACAGAATTTTTTAAGTTATCGAGGGATACAATATCTGCTGAAGAGATGTACGTACATGAGGGTTTCCCTCAGTGAAGATAGCTTGAAGATGGCAGTTGTCCACTAGATGGCATAACCTTGCTATAAGAACAAAACTATTCCCTTTTTTTGCATGTCTGACTGTCTTACATTTTAAAATTAAAATAATGAACAGCATGTTGTGTATGTCGTTAAAAAATAATAAGAAAAAAGAATCTTACGCACACGAACTTTCCTTTGGGAGTCCTGATGTTGGTTATGAGAAGATTCAAATAAAAAAAAAAGGAAGTTTGGTGGAGTAAGTGAATGATATAATAGTGAAAGCATTTGAAGTGTGTAAACATTAAAAACAGAAAGAGATTGTTTTGAGTAAATAATTAAGAGCAATTGAGCAGTGTCAAGGAAAAGTAAATATAGGCTGGAAATGGTAGAAATATCCTGAGGGGGAGAGCTTTCAAAATGTGACATGATCTCACAAGGAAGTCTTTGTACGTCTTGTTACTTGATGCTCAAAGCTAGGCTGGAAAAACCTGAGAAAATATTGCTGTAGCAGAAGTCCCATAGTCCAGTCCATCTGCTGTTTAAATAGGGATTTTTTTCCTCGTACGACATCCCCAATCTTCATGTCTGTCATTTTAGTTGGTAAGGTACAATACTAGTTCACAAGATAATAATCTAAAATAAAATCAGTCTAAAAGTCCATAAGTACATTCAAAAGTGTGTTCTGCATGTTTCCTTTAGTGTTCTGAAGGCTCTTCTTTTTTTACATTTTGCCATTTGACTTGTCAGTGGAAGGTAGTTTAATAATCTAATCAGTATGGCTGAGATATCTATATATAGATACACAGATATGTATGTCTCCATCCCCTAGGAAAAGTTGCAGTTCAGAAATTGTCAGTGAAATCTCTTAAGATTGTATAAATACTTTGCTTTGAGTTGCATTCATTCTTTGTAATAGGCTGATTTCTCTTTTGTATAAACGTACAGTGTATTTTTCTTTACAGTCCTCAGGCCCCGAGCTGTGTGCATTGATACATTTTTGTCATCTGTTCCTGATGAATGGGGGGCTTTTAAGTTTGCTTGCCCTCTGTCTGGATAAACTCATTGTAGTGCAGGTGGCCTCTTAAATGTTTATATTCTCCATTTGATAAGTAAGAGGTTGATAAATGAATTATAGACCTGTGGATACAAACTCGCTCGATATCCAATGAGGAAAATCCAGAATAACTCAACTCCAATCTTGTTTCTGAGAGAGAGAGAGGTGAGGGGACATTAAAACAGCACGTGCAACGGAAACATTCTTCTGATTTTTGATTTATGTGGAAGACTTTTTTTCATAGTTAGTATTAAAGCAGAAAAAAAAGTACAACTTGCAGGTAAAGAGCTGTCTGTAAATGAGTTAGATTGAAGGCATAGTACTCTAGTGTTCATAACAAATAGGTAGTTCATGCAAAGTATTTTATTGAAAAAGGAAATGTCTCCATTTTCTTCAGCTGTAGCTTCATTTCCATTTGAAGAGGAGTCGAGACCTCGGGCACCATCTTCCAAAGCAGCTATTCCTCCTCCAGTGTACGATGAGCCAGAAAGACCTCGCTCCCCCACGGGACCTAGCAACTCCTTCCTTGCTAACATGGGGTAAATGATTGACTTGTGCACATTTTGTGGAAAAAGGCATTAGAAGGTGGTGGAAACCAGAAGTTAAAATAGTTTGTCAGTAGAGAAGAACACAACCCATTGCATGTATGTGGTTAGTCTGAGTGCATATAGTCCTAACCTGCAGGATACAGAAAAAACCAGTGGATTTACTTGATCGAGAGAAATGCATTTGAGGTGGTTGCATTCAAGGCTGTGCTTTTAAGCGAGTTCTGAAGCCACACTCCAGTATAAAGTGTTTACGGCTTGTACAAGCCAAGCTAATGCAGTATACAGGAAAACACAGATGGCATGTTAGTTCCTCTAGGTTTGTTTTCCAGCTTTGTCTTAAATTTGCTACGTACCAGCGGGCCAATCGTTTCAGCTCTGCTTTGTTTGTTTGTTCACAAATTCAAAGCATATTTGCATGAATGTAGCAGCTGTGGCTGCAAATCTGTCCGTTTACTTTTCTGCCTTGGATTAGCATTGTGTGTAATGCTTGTGTTACTACTGTGGCAAGAAAATGAAGTCGAATTTATAGTTAAAAACAGCTTAGAGACCCCATTTGAAAGGTGCAGTGGTTAGCTATGGTCCTCTTATCAATTGCATTGGGTGTTGTGGAAATGCAGCCTCAGTGTAGTCAAAACTGTATCCAGGACGAACACAGTCATAAAAGTGTAGTTTACTACATTATTACACTGCATTTCCATTTTGGAGACAATTTTTTCATGCAGTTTTTTGATAGAAACACCTTTTTTTTTTTTTTTACATTGTCTAGAAAAAAGGATAACCAAAGCCAGTACTGTTGGACCAGTTCATGCATTGTTACCACCTCCAGTTAGCAATACCCTCGGACCTTCCCTTCATTGAAGGAAGTGCTAAAATACAACCTAACCTGCCTTACTTTGACCACACAATTGGCTACTGTTCATTCTGTGACAGTGTTTTAACCTTTCAGTATTACGTAGTCAGACTTCTTGGCCTTTTCTAATATGTCTTTGTATGTTTTGTATAGTATGCTTAGAAAATAGTCTTGTAGTCACTGATCCTGCATTTTCTGTGTAATCTTATATGCCTGTTGGTAAAATGGGGGTGACTGAGCATAGAATATTTACTGTGGTGTAAACTACTATACCATGGCTTGTCTTTTGTGTCTTGGCCTATCTAACTATGGTCTCCAAAGAAATGTTAACATGTGTAGATATATTTTGATTCTATCTATTCATTTATTTGGAATTTCAAAGCTTGTCAGTGGAGCTGCTTTTTATCAGGTACTTCAGAAAAAAAGGTACTTTTAAATAGGTTGCGGACTTTATTGCCTCAATACATTCTTGAAAATTCAGAAAGATGAGGCATGTTTAAATTAATACTGAGGATATCCAGATTGGTTATAGGAAGGGCTAGTAAAACCATGTACTCTGGAGCTTATGCCAGCTTTGAACTAGTAGATAGTGGAATGCGATCTAATGTGGCAAGTAGGTATTCTACATCTGCCTTTTCTCTCAAGCTTTTGATACCAGCCACTGACAAAGACAAGAAACTGGACTAAATTAGACCTTGGTCTAATCTGTTTTGTGATTCACTGTCAGCAAGCTGATCTGCTGAAAGGTGTCGCTGCCCATGGCAGAGGGGTTGGATTTAGCTGATCTTTAAAGGTTTCTTCCAACCCAAACCATTTTGTAGAGTGTATGATGCTGACTTGCGCTGCTAATGGAAGTTGGGTTGTATTCGTAAAAGTATGAACAATATTATTTAGTCAACTTCTCTGACAACTCTCCTATCTGTAATTCAGGAGTCACGCTTTTCATCTTCACGGGCTGCTGTGAAATTGCTAGATTGTAAAGTCATGTAGAAGCTCTTAAGCTTTCAGTCTCTGTGTAATGAGATTTTAGGAGGTTGAGTATTTGAGCACTCAGGAGAAATGCGATGTTAATGTTTTGTGTAAGAAACCTTTACTAACTGATGCTTTTTCTCTTTGCAGAGGGACAGTGGCTCATAAAATCATGCAGAAGTATGGTTTCAGAGAGGGCCAGGGGCTGGGAAAGCATGAACAGGGGCTGAGCACAGCACTGTCAGTAGAGAAAACAAGCAAGAGGGGTGGCAAGATCATTGTTGGTGATTCTGCAGAGAAAGGTAATTTTGTCTTACGCCAATAAGTTTGTGAAACATGGTCGGAGAAAAAGAATAGTTCAGGCTCAGTGGAAGCTCCTGGAATTTTTGTTTACCATCTGTCCTTGCAGAAAATAGAGTTGGAAGAATGACTCCTGTTCCTTCTTGTGAAAATTTTTCTTTTTTTATCTTTTTTTTAAAGTGGTCCTCTATTAATTATTTCGGCTCATCCTCCCCTTCCTCCATCAGTTGTCCTCCTTTAGTGTTTGGAAGCCTTTTCAAGGGGTGATCTGCTCTGGTCCTGCTGGCTTTCTCCCTGTCACGTGCTTTAGATATTGTTCTCTTTTCCCTGCTGTTTGATCTAGAGACAACATCTAGGCTTACTAGAACAGCACCTCTGCCTGAGCACAAGTGTTAGAAGTCAGGAGATCTGATTTTTAGTTCTTAGGGGATCTGATACAATTCTGAACCTACGAATGATTTCACTCAAAGAAACAGTATGTTGTCAGTGTTCTAGCTTAATTCACATTCTGTAGCAGTGATTTTTTTCTGCTTATTGTCCTTCCAAATAGCTACGAGTTCTGAATTCCTCACCAATGTGAAACTACATTTTGTGGCTTTTATTCTATTGTTTGATAACAGTAAGATGCTGATAGAAGCCCCCATATAAGGTTTAAATGAGCTTTAATCTTAAATTATTCCATGATTCACTGTTCTGTTTTCATAACAGAAACGGGCAAGAAAGCGGATTCTAACCCCTTGACTGAGATACTGAAATGCCCAACTAAAGTGGTCTTACTAAGGGTAAGTCGGGAGTAAGGGCACATGTCTTGGTATTTGCAGCATACCTGAGTGGTTGAAATGTTTAAACCTGTGTTCCTGTTACAATGACTGTACGATTCGAACGGTTCTGGCCTACAACCACATGGTGCTTTGTGTTGTGGAGAAAATATGTGTCTTCCTGAGGTACAAGTTGTGACTGTAAATCAACGCTGCTTTAGATTATGCAGTTACCTTGTCTAAGTACTAGGGAACTGTCTCTTCCTGTGGCTCTTGGCTGGTAAACAGAACCTTAAAGTATTTGTGGTCACAGTTGCATGCATCCGTGATTTGTCTACATAATCATCTGTACAGACTACATCCAGTGAGTTGGGTTTATTCTTTTAACTTTCAGAACATGGTAGGTGCTGGGGAGGTGGACGAAGATCTAGAAGTTGAAACTAAGGAGGAATGCGAGAAATATGGCAAGGTTGGGAAATGTGTCATCTTTGAGGTAAGAGATAATCTGTCTCTCTTTTTGGCTGCTCTGAAAGCAAACTGGGCACTTGTCCATCACGACTGGCCTGTTACTGCCTAAGAGAAGGGGCATAGATTAGAAGATCTCACAGGGTCCTTTGCTGTATTGTGATTCTGGATTTTCCATAGCTGAAAGATACAAACTTTTAATGTCAGAAACTGAGTAAAAAGTCTCTGGGTATTGTGCTTTTGGAACCTTTTTACTGTGTTCTCTTCACTACTTCTGTGAAGAACAGCAATTTAAACCAGTGTTTTTGCTACTGTTCTAATTACTTCTGGGTTTTGGGTTTTTTGTTTTGTTTCAGATTCCTGGTGCCCCTGATGATGAAGCTGTAAGAATATTTTTAGAGTTTGAACGGGTTGAATCTGCCATCAAAGGTAGGATTGTAAATTGTGTCCTGTGAACCTCAGAGTTAACTTCTGTAGAGGGATTAAACAGTCTCACTGCTTAGACTGTTCAGCTAAAGAAATGTTTATTTTATTAAATTGCTGCTTGCTGACCTGTTCTTGGTTTCCGTTCCAGCTGTTGTGGATCTAAATGGAAGATACTTTGGAGGCAGAGTCGTGAAGGCTTGTTTCTACAACCTGGACAAGTTCAGAGTCCTGGATCTGGCAGAGCAAGTTTGATTTTAAAAATCTAGCTCAAGGTGTCACTGTTTTGGCAATCATGTTTTCAGCGGTAGGCTGGGAATAAAGAAGAGAAAAGTAGCTTTCCTAGCAAACTGGAAACAAGCCTCATTGAATGGATTTTTCGCATTCGTTGTGACTTAACATTTTTTGTAATATAAAGCCCTTTGAAAGTAAGATTCACGTCTGTGTGTTTTTGAATTGCACAATTCTGCTTATTGCTCTGGGGATCCTGTTTTTTTTGAGCTTTCAGATGACTTCCTTCTTTTGAAAACCCACTGCTGAGGAGATGCTTTATCTGTAGTCCTGCTTTCCTTGTTCTGGTGCTTCATCGTGGAGTCCCCGTGCTGCATCCACAATAAGTGGGAAGCTTTGGAAAAGGACTGTGTGCTATCATGCTTCTCTTCCCTGATGGTATCTCTCAGAGTTACAGCCTTGCTCTCGTAAGTCCTCGCCTGCACGCCAGAGTGATTTGGGGTCGTTGGACAGTTGGCAGCTAGTTTGTTCTCTCCTGACTCCAGGACAATACTTTCCATGCCAGAATGGAGACTGCAGTAACAAGGAATGAGTCTTTCTTCCCAAATCCAAAGAAAATACATGTTTAACCCAGGGAAATGGAAGGAGGAAAGAATTTAAAAAGCTTAGCCTTTTGAATCGGAATGAGTGGACTGTTAGCAGGAGCTCTGTGCTGCCAGGCAGTCTTTGCTAGAAGTATCCAGGGTTAACTGATTACAGGTCATTATTGAAATGCTATAGGTAGAACTGAGGGAAACTCATTCTTGTATCTGGCCAGCTATCAGATTCTCACTTCCTCTAATAGCACATGTAAGTAACTAACTTTTTGTTTAATTGATTCAAACCTGGCATTTGGTCTCTCTATTTCTCTATTTGAGGTCAAATAACATCAGGGTTAGGCTTTTTGTTTTTTGAGCAGGAGTGCCAAGTAGGAAGCGATGGAAGAAAATTCTTATATGAAAATCTGAAGAGTTGACAAACTAAACTACTAAATACTACAACTCTTGGTTTTTTTTAATCCAGTGTGAAATAACGCATAGCACTCTGCTCCTGGTTCTATGTTTGCTTTTTGTTTGGGAACAGTATGTTGCAAAGAGTTGGCAAGAGGTGGCTATGCAATGATGGCAGTTGTCTCTGCTCCATTGCACCTAGAATTGTGCAGATACTGAAATGGAAGTGAGCTCTGAGGGCATTTTAGCTGTGTGAAAGCTGATGCTGGATGTCTTTTTCCTGTTATACACATGTATTGGGGGGTGGGGGTATAGACCTGTAGTTGATCAACGCTGTGAATATCTGCAGTTATTCCCCTTTTATTAAGTTTTGGCTGCAGATCTATATGACAAACCCTTGGTCTTGTGTTTCGCTTATTTTGTCTGCTTGTGTTCCACCAACCTCTGTACAAACATTTGCTTGTAAAACAGAAAACAATTTTTAAAAAAACTTGTATTTTACCTACTGTGTGTTGGCTTCCTTACTGTCCTCTTCTCTTGCACAAGGCCTTCCCACAGAGCAGTCACTTCTACACCACGTGTGCTGCTGTTGGCAATCACTGTAATCCACCATTAGAAAACCTCACTACAGCAGAGGTGACTAACCGGCCTGACTAATACTAAAACCACAGGACTTGGGGCAATAACAGAATCCAAATTCTGTTACTGGCTCTGCTGTTAGTTTTCTGTTTGACCCTGAGCAACACTTAAAAGCCTTTTTTTTTAAAGCCTAATATGAATTAGCATAGATTTGCTTGTAAGAGTCAAATAATTTGAGAGGCATGCTGTAGAAGGTTAAGCTCTGATAACTGAGATAGTATGATCTGAACTTAGCTGGAAATATGACTTAGCTTTAAGCAACATCATTTATTTATGGCTCTTATTTCAGCCAAATACCTCTGTTCTGAGTGACTAGCTGTGTTGCCTGAGGTATACGGGCTGTTCTTTGTGTCTTCTAACCAGCTGTTCTGCTGTTTTCTCTGTAATACCAGCTTCTGAGCTTCCAGTTTGAGTTGGAGGTCTTCTGTTTGCTGAGAATTGCTTTACTGGCAAGTTTTGAACCATTTAGTTCTAAAAATCCTTACTGTGGTTGAAGAATTATGAGTAGAGTTTACCCCTGGAAAGGTAGGGGAGAGGACTTGTTCATTTAGTGTTTTGTGTAGGAGATTGATGCTATAAATAAAGTATTTTTCTGATGCATGGGGTCACTGAGACAGCATAAGTATACCTCCTTCTGAAGTGGTAGCAGACCTTAATTTCATCTCTGTGTGGGTGCTCGCTTTGGTGGGTGCTGTACAAATACGTGATGTTGGAGCCTGGTTTGTAAGCAGTTGTCCTTTGGGTGCTGCCACAGTAAATGCAAACTCGTATGCAGATATGGAAACCTGAAAAGGATCAGACGTGCTGACTGAGGTCTTTAGTCAGACCTCACTTGTCACACATAATGTAGTTAGGAGGAAGCGTTTTTTTTGCAAATGCACATTCTTCCATTTAGCCTGTGTTGATGTGTTGGCTCAGCCTTTCCCAGGTATGACTGTTCTGCATGCCTTTAAAAATTCGGTTCTGAATTTGCTTCTCTACTTCCTATCTCCTGTGGAATCTTGTTAGTGACTTAGTTCTATTTCTAGTAGTTTCTCAGTTTAACACCTCCAGTTCTTCCTGCTTACACATCCTTTTTTTTATCTTCCATGATTCATCAGCACCCTCTCAGAAGGCTCAGCAGCACTTTATTTGGAGTTCTTCATTGCAGCTACAGAGTTTTACTTGTTTGTTTGTCTTTGCATAGTTGAAATTGTGCACCCACCTTTTTCTGTAAAGTACGTACTTGTAACTGGTCTGAAGCAATATTTTTGTTTCTCTTTTCATGTGGTGCCTTCTGATTTTACAGAAAATTAAGAGGATGGTGGCCTGTTACGATACATTTGCCTTATTGGCAATACAGTATTGGTTATACCACTTTAGATGAAGCGTTTGGTATTTGTATTGGGTTTGCATGACAAGGTTTTGGTAGCAGGGGTCTGTGGGGGTGAGAAGCTGCTAGAAGCTTCCCCTATGTTTGATAGAGCCAATGCCACCGGCTCCAAGATGGACCTGCTGCTGGCCAAGGCCGAGCCCATCAGCGACGGTGGTAGTGCCTCTGGGATAACAGACTTAGGAAGGGGGGAAAAAAACTGTGCAACTGCAACTGAAGAGAGGAGTGAGAATACATGAGAGAAACAACTCTGCAGACACCAAGGTTGGGGAAGAAGGAGGGGGAGGAGAGGCTCCAGGCGCCGGAGCAGAGATTCTCCTGCAGCCCGTGGTGAAGACCATGGTGAAGCAGGCTGTCTTCCTGCAGCCCATGGAGGTCCACGGTGGAGCAGATATCCACCTGCAGCCCATGGAGGACCCCACGCCGGACCAGGTGGATGCCTGAAGGAGGCTGTGACCCTGTGGGAAGCCCATGCTGGAGCAGGCTCGTGGTAGGACCTGTGGAGAGAGGAGCCCACACTGGACAGGTTTGCTGGCAGGACTTGTGGGGGACCCACGCTGGAGCAGTCCATTCCTGAAGGACAGCACCCTGTGGAAGGGACCTATGCTGGAGCAATTAGTGACAAAGTGCAGCCCCTGGGAAAGACCCATGTTGGAGAAGTTCATGGAGAACCGTCTCCCATGGGAGGGACCCCACAATGGAGCAGGGGAAGAGTGTGAGGAGGGAGCGGCAGAGACAATGTGTGATGAACTGACCGCAACCCCCATTCCCTGTTCCCCATCCCCCTGCGCCGCTTGGGGGGAGGAGGTAGAGTATTTGGGAGTGGAGTTGAGCCCAGGAAGAAGGGAGGAGTGGGGGGAAGGTGTTTTTTATTTGGTTTTATTTCTCATTATCCTAATCCGCTTGATTTGATTGGTAATAAACTAAACTAATTTCCCCAAGTTGAGTCTGTTTTGCCTGTGACGGTAACTGGTGAGTGATCTCTCTGTCCTTATCTCGACCCACGAGCCTTTCGATATATTTTCTCTCCCCTGTCCAGCTGAGGAAGGGGAGTGATAGAGCGGCTTCAGTGGGCCTGGCATCTAGCATCTAGCCAGGGTCAACCCCAGGGTCAACCCACCACAGTATTTTTTAGGCCTGATTTCCTAAAGTTAAGCTTTAATTCCATGTTTTAAGTACTTGTGTAAATACTCTGAATAACTCTGAATAACTGAATCTCCTCTCAGGCTAGGTATAAACTGGTCATCACCTCTGGGAATCTAGATTAGATGCCTACTTAAGGGAGATTTGGCAGTGTCCTGAAGCTAACAGCAAGCTGAGAGGGACGTGTAGGACGTGTCAGCCTGGAGCTGAACGAGGTGTCCCTAGTTCATTATCAGCCCTGAAGTCTTAAGAACAGGGATTTGCATAGTGGCATAACCGTGGCATAACCTTTTGCTGCCTTGTTCTCTTCCTAATTTGTAACACTGGGGGCTATTTTAACAGTAGGGAAGTATTGACTTGATGCTCTCATGATTGTTCTAACCCCATTGTTTCATTCCTGAGTGATAACAGCTATTTCAGAGCCCATCGTTATGTACGTAGGTTATGATTGTATTTTCTTATGTGCACTCTTCTGCGCTTAATCTATGTTGAATTTCAGCTGTTGCTTTATCACTTGCCTGCTCCGTGTCAGACTAAAGAAATCTGATGAGATGAGCTCACAGGGAACACTTTTAACATTGCTATCGTCAAAATCTAAGCTTGCTTTGCCAATATTATATGAAAGGTGAGAGTTGTTGCCCCAAAGAACTTGCTGTCTGAATAGCCATATGGAGAGGGAGGGAGGCGGGTACAAAAAGTGTCTTGCCTGAGGTTGTGCAGAAGGTTGATTGGAGAGTTGGGATTACATCCTATTGCCCCATACTTGCAACTATGCAACCAAAACCCACATACCTTATGGAGCTGCTTTTTATTTTAACAACAGAAAAAGGTAAGTGCTCTTAGCCTTGAACTTTGGATTCTGAAGCAAGTTCAGCTGAGGAGAAGGAGGTGTAATTTGTGTGCTGCTGTCTTTATGAGGAGGATCTTATGGGAGACAATGTTTGAAAGCCTTACGGAAGTCCATGTAGACAATATCCGCTGCTCTCCCCTTGTCTACCAGGCCAGTCATTTCATCGTAGAAGGTTATCAAGTTGGTGAAGCATGACTTCTCCTTGATGAATCCATGCTGACTACTACTGGTGACTTTCTTGTCATTCATGAAAACAGTTTCCAGGATTAGCTGCTTCAGAATCTTAGAAATAAATTAAAATTCTCTAAAAACTGGAAAAGAGCGAGAGCATCCATACAGCTGAGGGCCACTTTCAGATGCATCTGGCATTGATAATGTGTTCCTGGCTGGCTACAAGACTATAACCCTGTTCCTTTTCCCAATAAAGAAGGAGCTGCTTGTGATTGTGGAGAACTTACCATGGTGCTTACAAGCACTTTCCGTACCAGTAACTGCAGTACTATGTGGTAATGATTGACTCTGTACGAGAACTCATGCCTTTAGGTGATGAGGTAGTTGTCTTTAAAAGAGGAATAGGGATTGATTGTGTCAGCAGTGCACTGTCTGTTAATTTGCGGTCAGCTGGGCGATGAGAGTATCCAGCCTGTCTGCAGCTGAAGGGTTTATTTGCTACTTTGAAAACTCCTGTGTTTTTTCAGGTGCTCTGTGGATTTCTAAACCTTATATTTGCCTTTTAATATGGAAGGGAGACCCTTCAGGAGAGGCAGGCATCGTGATGGGTTGTCACACCACCACTTTGAGATCCACTCACTGGCCAAACTGTGCCAGATGAAAGAATTGAGCTTTTGTGACATTCTGGATCTCTCAGACAGGAGATTTGGCTTTCTGCTCTGCTGAGCTGCAGAAGAGGTGGGTTCTTCATAGACGGATTTGAGAGTAGCGCCAGGGTTTGGGAATTTTTTTGGTGTGTCCTATAGGCAAGACTTCTAATAAAGGACTTCCCTCTTGCCCTGTGGTGCTGAAGATTTTATTCTAGCTGCATAGCAGTTAAAAGAGCAATCCCAGAGCCTTTATCTTCCGCTCAGGTTGGCTTATGTGAAACTTCTCATGTCCTCAGGGCCTGCCCTCTCATTTGAAACCCTCCATGGACTTTCAGAAATGTGACGGCTTTGAGTTAGTGCTAGACTAAACCCATCGACAGGGAGGCACTGATGGGCAGCAGGTGAATGACTCCTTGCAGCATGTTCCTCCAGAGTATGATGGAGACTACAAGACAGCAGAAATACAGAGTGGTCCTTGCATCTGCTCTGTGAATAGAGGCTTTTGCTGTCCAGGACTCCAGCACTGGTTCCTCTTGAATCCCATACACAAGATCCAGACCTTTTTGGGAGAGCTTATCTTAAAACATGAATATTCTGTGTCGATTCATATTGCGGGACCACTCATGGGCAAGCCTGGTGCTGTGTGACCGTGGAAGAACAAAGCAATTCCTGAAGAACATTGCTCACACACCACCACCGACTTCTGGTTATGGCTGTAGAAGGGACTTTTGTGAAGTCCAGCTGGAGATGATCAGGCAGCTCCTGGAAGGACACATGATACTTGACTGGGTGTTTGATATGTGAGCCCCATCTCTGCCCTCCTTTGGCCCAAAACTGCATTTCAGGCAGGTGTTTTTCACCTGTGATGTAGTTTAGTGAATAAACACACCTGCTTTTCTTTTTTCTGAATGGTGGCTTGCTGTGGTGTTCTGGAGAAGCAATTTGAGCTAAGGAGGTAGGAGTGCTGGTGCTCAGAGTAGTGGATAAGAGACGTTTGTGGGTATTTTGAGGTGTTGGTTGATTGAATAACTGGTCTGCGTGTGAGAGGAGACAGATCTCGTGGGAAGGCTCTCATCTGTGCCTCTTACACATTTGCAGAGTGAGCTTGAAAATGAACCTTTTCCTCAAAGGACTGCAGTGACATTTTATGCAGCATAAAGCATGATAGGATTTTTCAAGGATGGAAAAACTGGAGATTATATGAGTTGCTTATAATGTCAGCCAGCTCCAGAACCTACAGGTCTTAACACCTGGGCAGCTCTAGGTGTCATCGTAGATACTCATGTCTTGTGTCAAGAGCAACAAATGAGTAGCCGCTCCTTTCCCCTCACGGAAGGATCTGTGAACTCTGAAACTTTCATTAAATGAGCATTTAGGATGGTAATATCATCTTTTGCTTTCTTTAGGCCAATGGGTTAGATGTGCTGTTTGCCTTGAATGTCCAGGGTGATTTTATCTCCTATTTACTGCAAAAAAATCTTTTGTGTCACTCGAGATGCAACTCAGCACATTAGTGGCAAGGAGGAGAAAATGCAGTAAAGTCTGCAGGACTTTAAACTGCTGGAAAAAAAGGTGGGCAAACCTGAAGTCTTCCACTTTTATGTTTCTCAAAAGAGAGAAACAGATGACAAAGTCTCTGTCCTTATGCCCATGCTTGATAGCTTACCCAGAATTATGCAGTAGCTGACAATAAACACAAAAGTGATCCTGTAGCGAGTTGTGCTCCTTTAGTGATCTTGCCGTCTGTCTGTCTCAGGTGGGGCTGGGCGTTGCTCGTGGCTTTCTGTACAGAGGAGCAAACCCACAGCTTTCCGTATCAGCAAGCAAAGCCCTAATGAATGGGGGGGAAAAGGGCCTTTGAGGTGGAACAGCCGCAATGGAAGAGCGGAGACATGAAAGCCAAAGAAAACATTGCTGTTAGTTGGAGAACGGATAGCATGCACGCTTCTGCAGATTTTTCCTCTTGTATCTATGTTCTCTGATTTCTGATCCCTGCTGAGCTCATGATTGCAGCTTTATGGCATTTCCTTTCCTTTTCTTTTTAGCATCAGGAAATAGGGAAATCCCAAAGCAGGAGGATTCGTGCTGCATTTCATTCTAATTAGTATAGAAATGTAAGAGCGCAGCCTTATGTCTTACATCCAAACAGTGTTAGCACATCCTAAGCTTTCAGCGCCATAGATGTGGGCAGCAGGGGATGGGGCACCGAAGCTCTGCTCCTACCCAACCCAGCCTCAGCTATATGGAAAACAGGATCTTTCCCAGGAAGATGACTAACCCTTCCCTTTTTTTCTCTCCTGCTTCTTATTCCTCCTGTAGGAAGAATGTGGTTTTTTCCAAAGCAGTTTTTAAGCATCTTACCACTTCATAGCGCTTAAGTTGTTTTTCCTCTCCCAATCTCTAAGGTGTGATCTCTAGCCTCCCCTTGAGAGCATGCAGCAAGTCAACAGCTCAGGAATCCATGTGGTCCTGCCAAGACAAAGGTCTCCAGCTCATCACAGATTTCTCCACCTTTTGCCGCGGGCAGAAAGCTGGGTAGCTTTTTGGGACTTTGCTGCTTTGAACTTGTAAAACTTGTATAGCAACTGTGAACCAAAACTCAAATGATACTCTAGCAAAACACACAAAGCTCCTCCAGCACCAGCTCCTCTTGTGAGGATGGGAAGAGAAAACTGGTGGGGTTTGTGTCACTTGAGGAAAATGCCGGGATTCTGCAATTACAGTGATGCAGAGTTGTCACTGGGAGAGGATATGGGCCGGAGTGATTCCCGATGACTTGTCTTCCCTCTTTGTAGGACAGGGTGATGCACTCATCCGGCAAAATTTAAAGACCTTTCTGGGGAAGTAATCATATGGCAATGAAGTATACTCACTCCAGGATTCAGGTGTTTGCTTCAAGCACAAATTCAAGAGGAAGACCCAGCAGCACGCAGCCCGTCTCCCTGTACCGCACCAGTTAAAGCTCTGCACACCATCCTACATAACACAACGCAGTTGCTCCCACAGATGCTGTCCCAGAAGTATCACATTCACCTGGAAGGGCTCAGCTCTTCTGAGGAAATCGGGAATTTAGGGCTAATAAGGAAATCAAGTAAGTCCTGAAAATATCTCCAGCCATCACAGTGCTATTCATGTATTTTCCTCCCCCTTTCTTCGCTTTGCTTTATACCTGATCATTTCAAAGTGGTTTGCTTAGTTTTATTTCTATCTAGCAGATTGCTTTCTTCATGGGTAAAGCCTGATGGTCTTTGTTTTTCCTGCAGCGCTTTGGCAGGCAAGACTGGGGAACATAAAAGCCAGGAAGCTTGAGTCTACTATCAGTTTTTATGCTAAAAAATCATGATGGTGACATCATAAAATCAAGACTTTTTTTTTTCCCCCCCTGATTAAAAAAACCCAAACGTATTTAACTGTATGGGAAGGATTTGCTTCGCCAAGCCTAGACTGTGTGAAATAGAATTGATTATTTGTCACTCTGGATGCATCAGAAGAAGGATGGAGTTGTTTCTCCAAATGTGACGTTTTCTTTTCGGTGCCAGGTGGGTGTGTGGTGGCAGTTCAAAGCCGCGGAAATCAATGGAGAGGAGAGACTGAGTTTCCTGCAGGGGAAGAGCAAAATCACATTTAGAAACCTGCTCGAGCAGGCAGCTGCAGAAAAGCCACCAAGGTAGGTCTCTGACAGGGGGTGGTGCTGCTGCAGTAATTACTGCATGCAGGTCCCTCCTGGGAAATGCTGTCCGCTTCCTTACTGGGACCTTTCTTTCCAAAACCCAAAAGCTGATGACTGGGTGCAAAACAGGAGACCAGGATCCGGAGCTGTGCAAAGGACCAAGAGCGCCTGGTCCTAAATCTGTGACCTGCATCTCTCTAATCCAGTCTTGTCTCCATACCTTTATAGAGCACCTAATCTTTGTGATAGGAAGATGTCAGCTCTAATACCAGAGGTCAGCAGAAAGTAATCTGTCTAGGTCAGGCTGCAGCGTGTGGGGGGGTTGGCTGGGAAGTGTCCAAAAGCTCATCGTTCCCAGTCCCTGCTGCATCTTAAGCCCTGATGACCTGGTTGTGCTGCCCGCTCTTCCAGCAGAAACGATATTGCCTTTGCTAGCGAGAGGCCACGAGCCCCTTTGCAACTTTCCCTTCCGCTAAATTTGCGAGGCTGAAGCGTCAGGCTTGCGATCAACACGTGGGGAGAGCTCGCTGCGTGAAAGGGAGCTGGGTACCAGGTGTCTTCGGCTGCTGGAACGTGGGAGGATTAGCAACGGCCTTGAAAACACGGGCACGGGCTGAAAAGAGAAATCTCAGGGCTATAAACAACTTGCTGACGGTCAGCGACTGGTCACTGAAGCGCAACCTTGAGAGATTGGCTTAGGCGTAACAGCAGCAGCTCAGCAAGAAAACAGCTGAGCGGTGGGATAAGGGGCCTGATGCTGCCTGGGAAAGCAGCACCTTCAAGCAACGTGTAACCCAGGGGCTGAGGCCAGGGGCTAAGAGTCTGCCTGGGCACTCAAACATCTTATACAAGGGCAAAATAGGATTACACAAGCCTGATCGATCGTGTAAGCACGTCCCACGAAATACCCAGCACCAGCAATTAGGAGCACCCTCGTCTTTCTTGGGTTTGTGCCACACAAGCCGTTCAAGATGTTATAAATATTTTAAACGAGCTGCTTGCAATTAATATTATTCGCTTGTAGAGTACAGCCGTTGTACTGAAGGAGATCCCCGTGACTGATTCTCGGGCTGAAACGACTGCATGGCTCCAACCCGAGAAAAGCACCGACATCCTTGTCTTGCAGACTGCTACCACCCATTATCTCACGGTGCCGCTAACTGGAAAGGGAGGTCAGTTCAACACCGATTTCCTGGCTGGGCAATCACTGATATGAAGATCCATTCCTCCCTGTATGGGTAAAGACATCTCTGCTTCCCTTAGGTATGTGCAGAAATGCTGAGCAGCTTAGCTCGGAAGAGCATCCCATCTCCTGTGCCCCTTGATACAAAGCCGGGTCGCGCACACCTATTGATTTGGTGCAAGGTGGGGAAGGAAAGTTGAATCTCTATTTTGGCCAAAGAGGGTTTTTCTGGGCTTAAGGATGAAGCTGAGGGCTGCAGTCACAGCATCTCAGCCAAATATGGGTTTTAAACAAGGGAGAAAGGTAAAAGGACTCTTCGCTGGATTAGTTCTAACTAAACAACCCCACTAAAACATTAATGGGCATTAAATCATGGTTTTCCTTCCTTTGGAGACAGCTTCCTACAGGACATGACTGCGAAAGGTGCCCACAAACATCGCTGCTGCTGGTGCCTCTCCCACAGAAACCAGCGCTTGGGAAGATCTTGAGAAGCCATCTGGACCATCCCTCAGCCCTAGGGCAGGATTCGTGCTGGCTAAGACCGTTCCCAGCCTGTTTGCCCAACCTGTTCCTAAAACCCCGAGTGATGCTGAGCCACCCACCAGCCTCTCTGACCGTGCAGCCCAGCGTTAGTGCTCTGCCAAGAGGAAAGCCGTCCTCATTTCACCGTCCTGGACCATATTTGGTTCAGTTTCATCTAGACCTGTTTTTGGGACCGGCTTGCTTCTCAGTGTTTTTCTTTTTTTAATTACTATTATTACTTTTATGTTGTTCTTTTTGGATCCCAGACAGAAATGCTGTTGAACAGTGAGTAAGAGCTGAATCCCCAGACTATGTTTGAAGGCTTCCCAGTTTATTTAAACTGCCTGGCACCACTTAGCTGTCTGAGGTGCTTTCTGTGGGCAAAACCCAATAGGGATAATTGGGGATAAATACAGGGAATCGGGCAACAAGATGCTCCAACTCCTATGATGGCCTTGCTGGAGCTTGGAAGCTGCTTTCTAGAAATTGCCCATGGGCAAAACAGACAGTAGACGTGTGGAGACCAAGGATGGTCCCATCTGAGATCTTACTAGCCCAATGCACAGAGCGACTGGAGAAAATCTCAGTTACCAACCAGACACTTTATTCATTTTGATTTCCTGGGGACCAGATTCAATGGAGGACGTAGCTTGTAAGCTTCTTCCGTTGAAGAGCAGCTGGGTCCCAGGTGACCAGCCTTGGTTTTGCCCAAGGGATGCGGGGGAGAAGTAGGTGTTTTTCTGCTGAGCAGGCACCTCTTAAACCCCCAAATGCTCCTGGAGCAGCCCTCCATCCACTCGGCTGCCCCGAGGCTGGGTGCTCGCCCAGGGGTTAAGCCGTTGCACCATTTCAGCCAAGGGGGTGGCAAAGCCTCTTCTGCCTCCGTGACCAGGTGATGGAAGGACCTTAACGGGGACCTTAACCACCAGACTCTAATACAGGACCTGATCGCACCTACGATGCTCTAATATAGTCTTACCGGGAAGTTTTTGGAGCTGAACTGCTGTTGTCCAGGAAAGATCAATGGTACAGAAAAAACAATGACTGAGGAGTTAGGCACCTTCCAAGCTATGCTGGCACTGAGCAGGATGTTATGGACAACAAATTTGGACATGAGCATCCAAACATGGATTTTGATGGACGTGACGCCCAAGTTCATTATTGGGTCTAACCCTGAGTATATCGCATTATGTTTCTTTTGTCAAGCCCTGGAATCATGTGCTGGAAATATTCTTCCGTAGACGAACTGCTGATCCTCATTTATCCCGGGCAATAAAACTGTAAAAATCTCTTTTTGTGTTTTATAGAGATTTGGAGGCTCATCACTTCAAGGAGCAGCACTTGTTTCCCAGAGTACAGCGCTGGGTTAGAGTCGGGCTCCCGTTCCTGCCGGGGGTGGATCAGCAGAGCTCCTGGGCGGTAGGCAGGGAATGAGGCCAACAACTAGGGGAAAAAAAGGTTTTATCAGCAAGATGACAGCATGTCCTCCCCGATGCCCTGGGGACCCAGGATGCTTGGAGACACAGCATTAGGTCAAGCTGCCAACCCTCGCAGGAGGTGCCAGCCCTGTGCCTGCTCCTGCCTGCCCAGGACCAGATCCTGCACAGGGACCATCATGGGTAGATGCTGGCACTTGTACGTAGCTCTGCTTGCCTGGGCTCCCTGAGCAAGCCGGGGCAGCGCTGGGCTCTCCTCCCTCTCCCTTCAGGTGCTCCCCATTGCTCAGCCGTGAGCTGCGCTGGGACGGCTGCAAGGAGAAGCCAGGGTCATGCGGTGCAAGAGCCAGTGCACGGCTCAGCAGCCTCCAGCACGGGGTGGAAGGAGCCTGAAGGACACAAGAGGAACTTCGCAGGCTGTGGAGTAGCACCCGGGCTTGCTGAAAGCCCTCCAGAAAGTGCTGGCTGCTGCTGCTGGAAAATGCAATGAGAGGCAGGCTGCTGTCATGCCGCCCTGGCCTCAGGCATGGCTGGGGTGTCCTTCTTTTGCACATGGGCGTTGGGCCACTTGGAGGGAAGAAAGACTCTCCTTTACCTGCTGAGCTATGTCTGGCAGCGGCACGTGGATGTCTAGCCCAGCTGCCTTGAATTTTCCCAGCCTATGGCCCTTTAGGGTTGCTAAATGTCCTGGGAAATTCCGGTTTGGGACTCTTTTTTTCCCCAAGAAAATGCTTGCCTGCTCAATTTGCCTGGGCAGAGACCCAGCCCCAGCCTGTCCTGCCATGTTCTCTGGGGTCAGGGAAGAAACTAGCTGCTGTAACTGGTTCCAGTCCCTGGAAGGAAGCCCAGCAGCCCATGCCACCAAATCTTCTATGCTTTTGTCCCTCACACTGAGGGCTGAGGCTCAGGGACATCTCCACGTGCAGCAGCCATCACTCCTAGAGCAGGGCAGAGGCATCAACGCCAGGTAAGACTGATGTCCCTGCCATCCCTGCTGCAGTTACAGCTCTTATAGCAGAGCCTGGGGGGCATTTTTTGGAGTGCTCTGGCTTAAACAGGTTTCTCGGATGGGGGGGGAGGGGGGGGGTGGTTAAGCCAAATCTGGCAGACTCTGCACTGGAGCGGATGAAGAGCGCTCACCTTGAGAATCATGGTGGTCTGGATGGGGCTGGAGCCTGCAGTAGATGGGCAGAGAGGCTTTACACCACCACGGCCACCGGCACAGGGATGGTTTGAGGAAGGTCTTGGTGACTCCATGAGGGAGGAACAGTCCTGCAGGGAACAAAGACACAGCAGAGAGCTCATGGTATCGTTGTTAACCACCAAGACGGAAGGACAGGGTCCAGTCCTGCATAGCTTAAAAGAGTTTCTCTTGAACTAACTCCAAGCCAATGCCTCTTTCAACCTCCAGGAACCACAGTAAAAATAAACAACTCTCCCAGGCGGTAATGCTCCACCTTCACCTCCTGCTGCAACCTGAGCTGCAGGTTGAATGGTAGAGATTAAGCCACACAGACCTGATTGCGCTCCAAAACTCTGGGCTCAGCTCACGGCTCATCCCAGCCCCGTGCCGGCTGTCCCTGTTGTGATCCCAGAAGAGGGGGGTTTGCACATCCTCAGCATGGGGCTTAGCAGGGCAGGATCTGAACCGCCAATTGCCTCAGCCTCGGATGGGCCAGCCTGCGCAAGGGCAGACGGGAGATGCTAAGCGGTGGGATCCGAGTTTCTGGCTCCCTGGGGCTGGAAGCAGTTGAGTTGGCCCAGTGCCACCACACAGAAGATGGGATGGGTGCTCTGCTGAGCTCAGAAGATTGGCAGGGTTGATGCGGGAGGCTAAAATCCCATTATCCCACCCACATCCATTACACTCAGTTCTGTACTGGTCCTACTGGGGAAAAAAACCCACCACAAACCAACCCAAAAACCAGTTCCCACTGCCTTCCATCCCTTTCTAAGGCCATCAGCTCCCTGTCCTGCCCCTGTCACCTCCCTCCCAGCCCTGCTCTCTCCGGGAGGCGAAGGGTTAAAAGCTCTGAAATTGCAAGAACTTCCCCCTTTCTGCAGTGCCGGCCTCCACATGACGCTGGTTTCTGCCGGGCTTTGCCCAAATATGTCCGTTTCCTTCTAAAAGGAGGAGGAGGAAGGAAGAAAATACAAATAAAGAAGAAATATATATATATAAATAGGAGCAAGGCACCCGCCAGCGCAGAACCCAGGCGCCCGAGCGCAGCCCCTCCTCATGCCGTTCCGCAAAGGTAGGGGCTGGATGGGGGGGCAGCACCCCGGGATGCTCCCCCGGCCGGGGGGGTGGGGGGGTCTGGGGGCCCGGGGTGGGGTCCGTGCCCCGTGGGGTGCCTCCTTCGAGGGGTGGGAGATGGGAGCGCCGGGCTCTGCCCGGCTTTGCTGCACCGCTGGCTTTTCGGGGGGGTGGGGGGACACCCCGTGATGCTGGGGTGGGGGGGTAGGGTAGAAATGCAGCCTGCAAAGGGCAACTGTCTCCCCTCCGCCTTCCCTTGGCTGTGGGGTTTTTCGTCTCTCCTTGCTCTGGGGGAATAAGCGGCTCTGGGTGGTGGAAGGGCTGAGCAGGAGGTTTCTGGGCAGGGGGGTGTTGCTGGGGGTGGTTTTGGGTGATGCAGGCTGAGAACTGGCAACCTGCGTGCATTTGTGGTGGTCCCTGGGAGATGCTCAGCTGGAGGAGCTGTGCCATTGGGAGCTTGGGAGGAGAGACCGGGGAGGTAAATGGCTTTTGAGAGGTGAATCCCACCTGGGCGGCCCTCTCTCACCCGGTGCTGCTCTCCGACCTGCACCCCAAACCATCTCTTTTCCCAAACACTCCATCCCAGCAGCTGGCAGAAATCCCCCCTTGCCATCCCCTGGCTTGGCAGCGTGGGGCAAGAAGGACCCAGCCATGAGACCTAAAGCCCCGAGGACTGCTCCTGTGCTTCCCCACAGGTGGATGGATGAGTTTTCCATCCTCCCTGGCGTGCTGTGAGGCAGAGGCCCTTAATGTCACCTCCTCCTCATCCCAGAGGGGTATGGTAGTGGGAGTATAGCAGGACACAGAGAAGGATGCTCGTGGTGGCTCCTTGTCCTAGGAGCTCTGGTGGGAGGAGAAGGAGAGGGGAAAAATTCTTCTCCAGGAGACACAAAGGCCAGGGGAGGCAGAGTAAGTCGGGGCGTGCAAGGACGTGGGGGGAAGATGCTGCTCAGCCTCTAACCCAAGCGCTTTGCCGAAGCGGAGAGGTGTCTCCGGGCTGGTGGGCAGCCCAGAGCCACGCCGGGGGCTGGCAGTGCTGGGGCAGGGGCAGAGGGTACCGCTGCGGAGAGGTTACACCCTGAGGCTGGCATGGCATGAAAGGGCAGCAGCAGGGAGGGAATGAAATTTTGGCAGAGAGGGCTGGATTTGTTTTTCTCACCTCTCCCTGCTCTGGGGAGGATGTTTTGTGTGAGTGGCAGTTTGCCCGCAGTGATGTTCACAGAGTCCGTGATCTCAGGCGCGGAGATTTATGTTGCCTTTTAAGGCTCAATGAAGCGCGATGTGGTTTACACCCTCGCATCTTGACAGCGCAGCAGACTTCAGGTCTTGATTTAATTTTAGGTGATAAAGGGATGCGTTTAGAGCAGAAGGAGAGATGCTAGGGGGTGGGCGGTTGGAGGAAAGCAGAGAGCGTCAGGCTTTGAAAGTGCTGAGCCCTTGGGGGTGAGCACGGAAAGCCGGGGGGAGATTCCCATGTTGGAGGGCTCACGTGCAGCTCCTGCTGCAGCCTCAGTGAGGATCCCAGTGATAGAAACGATGGGCAGGTCTCCAGCACTTGGGGACACATGGTGAGTTTGCAGTAATGAGGATGCGTTTCCATGCGGTCTTGCACAGCACACCTGAATTGGGGAGGACCTATTTGTTGGGACACCATGCCAGGCTTGCCGTCACCGCTAGCTACCTGGGGCACAGCTAAGCTGCAAATCCTCGGGACCCTGCTGTAGGCAATTCGGTTCTGCAACCACTGTGTCACCCGCGCAGCCATACCTCCTCTACGAACTTCCTCTAGAGGTCAACCTTGAAATGCCAGAGCTGCTGCCAGCAGCTCCTTGCATCAACTTGCAGCTCCACGTTGGGAAGGTCCAATGTGGCACAGAGGCCAGCGTGGATGGGTTTTGTCCACCGCTTGTGCACGTGCATGCTCAGCTCATGCTGGAGACCCCTCCCAAGGACCCCTTCTTCTTGCAGATGGAGAGTGTAAGACTTGCTTAGACTAGAACAGACCTATGTGAGTTTGGCCATGACAATGCTTGTAGAGGTTCTCTGTAAGGCCTGGCTGCAGTCTGTGTAGACGTGACCCCAGCTGAGAGCATCCCGTTGGGTTGGTGGAACCCCATGTCACCCGCCTTGCCCGCAGCACTGCTTGGTGGCCGCAGCTGGGCTGCCTGGGCTTCCCATGGGCGCATCTATAAGCCACCAGGCGGGAGGGTTGTGGACAGCATCATCTTCTGGCTGCCTTTCGAAAGCTGCACAGAGTGAGCTGTGCATATCCTTAGTTTGCAGGAGAGTCGGGCATGAAGATTATTTTCCCCATAGTTCAACTTGGTGCATTAAAATTCCTTGCTGGAGGTGGTGGCCTCAGCCTGATTGGAGTCAGGATGCCTGCCCGATCCTCCCGGAGCAAAACGAGGACTCCAGCCAGCTCGGCGAGGAGGCTGAGCCTTTCCTTTGGGAGCCTTTTTGGGAGCAGTATCTCACCCCAGGGCTTGCTCACTGCCACCCAGGTCCAGGGCGCAAAGAGGAGGCTCTGCCTAAAGGCTGCTGCTTTGCGAACCCCAGGTAGCTTGAGGCATAGGGAGACTTTGAGACCCTGAGCTGTCTTTGCACACCCCTGCATGTGCAAATGGAGTATCCTGGGGAGTAAAATGCAAACTCCACCCCTAGCTCTGCCGGTTTCTCACCACTTGCAGCTTTGGCATCACTTTCCCAGGTCTCCCTGACAAGTCTGAGCTAAATCCTCGTTGCCTTGGCTCTGTTCTGCCTCCTTTCTCTCTGGGCTTCGTAGCCAGTGGCATCGCCCCAGGATCGGCACTTCATGCCTGTACAACAGTTGCCATTTAGCCGACCTCAAGGCATTTGGCAGTTTCAGATATTAAAGAAAGGTATTTCTAGCAGAGATGCTCGAGGACAGGTAGAAGGAATGGGCTTAGGGCAGGAATTCATTTCTTACAGCGTCACTGCATCAGCTGGGAGCGCTGGAGAAAGTGCTGGTCCCCGAGCCGTGCCTTTACCCTGGCAAAGCCCCATCCGTGGCTACAGCTCTACTGGCAGGAGGTGTTGGGAGCTTTCACCTAAAATGCCCTTCGCTCCGTCTGAAAAATATGATTTAATTACTGCGGCTGACGCGAGGAAGCCTGGGAGCGTGCAGGTGATAAGCAGCCAGGATCTTGCCAGAGCGTGGGACATTTGTCATTTGTCAAAGGACAAATGAAATCCTGGTGGTGTTGCTGGCTGGGAAGGAGCTGGAAATAAGACTGAAAGGCAGTGAGCAGAGATTGAACGTGTGATGCTGGGAACAACTGGCTCCGGGTATGGGTACAGCCATGAGCCAGTTGGCAAGGGCATGACACATGGCATGGTGCGAGGTGCTTCCCAACTGAAAAAAAAACGCATGACACCATGAATATATTGTTTATGGGTATATATAAAAGTGTAGGTTGGCTTTGAGCCGTTGGACAGGGGACCCACTGGGTGCTGTTTGGATGACCTGTCATCAGGGCATGGTACTGCTGGACTGGTGTGAGCAAAAGATCCTGCGGCTTGAATCAGGCAAGAAAGAGGACTCGGGGCCCTGCTTGATGAGGGGGCAGATTCTGGAGTGGTTGGTGTTGATTTTGCCTGTTGATGGTTTTCTCTGGGACCACTGAGGAGGATGATGCTGGTGGCAGAGGTGGGCCTGGATGGATGTGGGCTGTGGTTTGGAGAGGCGATGGTGGACACCGTGTTCCTGCAAAGGGGCTCTGCTGACGTGGGCATTGGCTGCAGTTGTGCAACACCAGTGCAACCCCAAGCAGAGACAGATTGGATGACTGCAGCCAACTGTGCTGAGCACGCTGTCTTTGCGGGGTAAACGAGAAGAACTCATAGCAAGGTGGAGATTAGAAGAGCCATGGGCATGGTGGACCCATGCTGGGATCCTGTGCAGCATCTGGAGGAACAGCTGCAGCTTGCAGAGGCAAAGGGAAGAAGGAGGGATGCTGGAAAAAGCACAAGCATGGGGGTTGGGGAGTTCCTGAGGGATCTGTGGCTGAAACCTGAGCTCTGTCCTTCACCTGCTGGGCTGGCAGTGGGAAAGCAAGCTGTGCCTCATGGTTGCTGCACACATGAGTTGGATTAAACATCTCTTCCCAGGCTGAGAGCGATCTGGTGGGCATCCTTGCATATGTCACATGTGGTGAGATGGCTCTCACCTCCCTCAGCCCTCAGGAGCGAGGTGTACAGCGTAAGCCCCACATCCAGGTCTCCCCAGGAGGCAATGTATGGGCAGGCTCAGAGGAGGGTGCTTTGGTGATGGGTGGGCTCCGCGGCCCCAGTGGCAACCTCTCCATTGCCGTTGACCGCAAAGAGAGCCAGACACTTGGCTCAAAGGTGGCACCATGCAGCTGAGATGAATACAACCTCAGGGCTAGCAAGGGGCTGGAGGAGCTGAGCACCCACCATGCAGAGGGGAGCAGCAGGTGAGAAAAACTATCCCTCATTTGTCCAGGGTCCTTCCTCCCCACATCCCACCTACCTCCATGAGGACTGATTCACTCACCGTCAGCCAAATTGTTTGGAGATCTTGGAGACACTATAACAGCAACCCACAAATCTGGCCCTCGGGATGCTTGCAGGGCACAGAGCTGCTCTGCAAAGAGACCTGACCGTGTGTCGCATCTACCGACCCCATTGCAGATGTGTTGTGTTGGATGTCTCTCAACCACCACGTCCCAGCCACCATGGGGTGTTTGTCTGCATGGAGGTTTGCAGCATCCCAAGATGCTGGGTGGAGAAGAGAACCTGGTAGACCTGCAAAAAGCCTTTCTGATGGCCACTCTCCCCTGGCTCCTCTCTGCCGGTGGCCATCAGAGCAATCTCCTGTGAGCAGCTCCTATCCAAAGGTGGCAAAAGTTATTATGCAGTGGAGAAAGTGATAGCAGGAGTTGTTCTGGCAGGAGAAATGCCCCGGTGGGGATGACATTGCGGAGGTGATTTCTGCCACCAAGCGCTGCAATTTCCAGCCACGTGGTGGGAGGAGTGGGTAGACAGCCCAGCCGCTATAACAATACTGCTCTTTATTAAGCCTTTTTGCTTTCTGTTAGCAGAAGTTATGACGTCTTCTGGTCTCGTTTGTGCTTGCTGAGATCAGGGAGGCTCTTGTTAGCAGGAGCAGAGGTGCCTTTTGCATGTGAGTGTGAAGGGAAAGGGCAGGATAGTGCCACGTCCCAGCGTGGTTATTTCTGCTGCGTGTCCCCTTTCTATCGAGCACTTCCTTGATATCCGAACTCCTGCAGATAGTCAGATTATAACACCCTCTGATGGGAAACTCTCTGATTTTGCAGAGTGATTACAGCTAAAGGCGGAGATTTGCCTTTCTGCAGCTTTTTGGTATTGAAAGGGCTAATTCTGTCACTTTGGGCTGCTTTCTGGCTTGCTGGCAATGCCCTGCAAATCCACATGCTGCTGCGTTTGCTGGTCACGTCACCCGTCGCTCCTTGGTGTCGTGCTTTCCTGGCAGGCTTGGAAAACTTCTTATTCAGCGCTTCCCATCAAAGGCGCCGGGGAGGATTTATGAGTGCTGATGAGCGAAGCATCTGATGGGAAGAAGCCGAGCAGGGAGTCGGGAGCTGCCGCAGCTCCCCGTGGGGACCGTCCCAGTGACGGTGACAGCGTGGGCTCCTGCTCGCAGCCGCCTGCTCGAAGTGCAGGGAGGAAATGTGCGGCAGAGTTGGCCCCGACTCTCCTGACTCACCAGCTCGTGCCTGAGTCAAACCATCGCCTTGTTTTCAATGAACACCTTTCCTGGAAGGCTGGAAACCCCCCCGTGTCCTGCTTTGCCCCCTGGCCGGTGTTTCTTGCCAGGGTATTTTCCTTCTGGCTCTTAAGTTTTTTTCTTCCACTTTCACCTCTCTGGCCTCTTGAGTAAAACAGGAGTAAATGACCCAAAGGAGCAGGTGTCTGTCCCCCCATCACACCCATCCCGGCACATCCCTGCTCCCTGCAGCTCCAAGAAAGCACTTGGTGAGCGTGACCTCTCCGCTGCCTCTTTGGCATTATGCTTTCTTTAGCATTTATGACTGCTCATGGAGAGTTTTTAATGGGTTTAAGGAGCCACTGTGCCTAGCAGTTGTGTTCCCGACGGTGCTCATGGGGTTGTGCACAGCCAAGCAGCAAAGCCCACCACGTCTCGTGGCGTTGGTGCAGGAGAGGACGTGCCAGGCTGTGGTGGGGAGGTGGGATGTCCTTCGCTGCCACCAGCCAGAGGTGGGACCACCACCCAACTTGAAGCTGGGGTAGGAGGCTTGTAAAGGGCTATATGCTGCTATGGGGGAGCTGTAAGGTCTAGTGGGAGTTTTTGGGACCTGCTCTGCACCCCAATCGCTCCACAGAAACCAGCCGGTGGGAAGAGATAGGTTGTTACAGCCTCTCAGACTTCCTGAGTCTGGGAATTGAAACCACGGAAAGATGCAGTCGCTGATAGCATCTCCTCATCTCCTAACCTGGGAACAGGCAGATATGCCTGGAACCTGCCTTCCCAAGGCCAGCAACCCACCCATCAACTTGGAACGCTGGAAAACCTTCCTCTTGGTGTCTTGCCTCACTCCTGCGCCGATGGAGAAGGACTCTCCTGCGCTGTATTTACATGGCGAACAGGCATGACCCCGGTGCTTTCTATCCGCACCGCCGGTTGAAGACTGGCCTTGGTGGCCACGTTACGTAGGAAAAGCCCAGCTGGCTGGGCTGGGCTGGGCTTGGCCCATGACGAAGGATCCAACCCCTCCACGGGGACCTCAGCGTGGGCTTGGGCTTCATCCCAGCGTTCAGATCACACCACCCGCATCCCCTGAGCCACATCTCCACTTGGCATCCCACCATCCCTGATGTTCCCTTTGCCATCAGGAGCCCATGCTGGCAGGGCGGCTGGCATGCCGAACCCTTCCCTAACACACCCTCAACGATGGAGAAATTCATCTCGGCATAAAACGACTCCAAAGGCTTTAAATCAGATGACCACGGGTTTTTCATGGAGGGACGTGGGAGGATTTCAAAACCAGCAGCAGGCGAGGCGTGATGCCTGTTTGCCTGGTGCGTGCGTGCACACACGCACACGCAGGCACGCACGGCTCTGCAGGGCACCCCGCTTTTTTTCCCCCAGCATAACCACATTTTAAGGCTGAAAAAAAAAAAAAGGGAGATGGGAAACGGGCCCCAGTTGGGAGTCAAGATCAAACCTACACAAGCAGTTTTAAATTTCTCTTGTGTTCTCCCCTGGGGGATTCCTTGTTGTCCCAAGAGGTATTGGGCTTTCCCTAATACCTAGGCAACTTTTCCTATATCTACCTTAAACCTTCCCAGCTATCGAGGACAGTTATAATTTTCTTTATAACATTCTTTTTCAGACTGACAGCTGTTCCCACATTTTCCACCCCAGGTTTCTCCTTCCTGGAGCACAAAATCACTCTCATTTTGTGCTCTCCCATATATCCCATTCTGGAAACATCTCCTCGGTGTTGCCCACCCCAGCCTGTCCCAGATTAAACCTCTTCCCAAAAGCCCAGGGCCTGGAGTGAGATGTGCCCTTCGCTGGTGCTGAGGAACCAGCACCATCTAGGCCAGAAAACCCAACCTCCTGCATTTTCTATACCGCCCTCCTGCTAAAATACTCTGGAATTGGGCTTTCCTTTTGGTTTTTCGTTATTATTATTTTTTCTCCATGGACACCATGCTCTTTGTTCATAGTTGGCTGCTGAGATTTTTTTTATCACCCTTCTCCCCAGTCCTTCAGTCCTCATTGGAAGATTTCCAGCTTTATGACTCGAGGCAGGGGAAACTGAGGCACGGGAGGGTGGAGCGATATGTTGGAGGCCGCTGTGATTGTGGCTGGATCTGCAGATCCAGCACTTTCTGCGTCAAACCTGGTCGTGCCTGAGCATCCTGCAGTCTGTCCCCCACGTTGGCACATTCTGGTGTGCGTCGCTGGTCCAGACCTTAACCGTAGTGCAACGCAGAGCTTCAAAATCAACACACGTGGGTAGAGGCAGAGCGTTGAAAACCTACCTGGAAAGATTTGGGTTGGAAATTGGGGAAAGCTTTGCTCAGCCCTGGAATAGGTTATCCGAGGACAGGGTGGGGAGTCTGACATGGACAAACATCTCCCTATGAAATGGCTTGGGGAGAAATGATGCTGCTTCGGGGCCGGGGAAGGGGTGATGATAAATCCACTGGGAAAAGGAGCTGCTGCTGTGTTCCTGTGCAGCCCCAGCCCCGCTTTGGGCTCTCCTGCTGGGGCTGGCAGCCCTCGGCAGCCGATGTTTGGGCAGGGACATGGCAGGGCTGATGTTAAATGGCTACAACCCCCCAGAAAACCCGATATATTCCCCTCCCTGATGCCTTGGCAGTCAGCTCTGGAGCTTGTTTGCCCAACCTGACGCGGGGAGAGCCTTTGCAGGGCAGCGAGGTGAAATTGTTTACGGGTTTATTTATTATTTTTTGGACGTGCCCGCTGGCACGCGGCCGCCGGCGGGAGCCCATGCTCGGCCAGCCCAGAGGGACGGCGGGGACGCAGGGCTGCCGGAGCACGTGCCAGCCCCGGGAAGCCGCACGGGCCGTACATGCTCCGTTCACGTGCACGCGAGGAGGAAACGCTGCCGGGCTCCGCTTTCCTGACCTCGCCGTCACCCAGCACTGCCACCGTCCCTCCCAGCTGCTGCAGCCTCCTCCGGAGACATGCGAAAGGGGCATGAGCAGCTATCGCCAGTGCTGGCGGGCTGCTGGGCTTTCCGGCTATTTCCAGGAAACCTGGAGAACAGCTGAGCCTGGTAAACAACAGGGATAACTTGCTGGGACAGGAGGTGTTTTTCTCCCAGTGGTACTGGGAGAAAAATTGGGTGTCCTGCCTCCCACACCCAGATCTGGCCGCAAGCCCCAGGGGGGGGATGAGACTTCCCAGTTTCACTCTCTCCGGAGCTGGGATGCTCCGGCTGCTTCTGCTGGGGGATAAGCAGGAGGATGGGTTGAACTGCGCACGTCTTGCTCATGGGCTTGAAGGCAGGGACTGAGGGCTTGGCCCAAGGAAACTGAATTATTCTGCCCCTAAAAATGCAGACAGGCATTGCCAGGTTATCCTGCTCAAAAATAAAAGGCTCCTTAGTCACCAATATTAAATTTATTTAGAGGAAACTTGTCCCTTCATCCCAGGTATGATCCCGGCGAGCATCTCACCTTGATGCCAATAGGAGACTCTAGCATGCCCGGGGCAGAAATTTGAGTTTTTGACTTTTTTTTTTCTCCTGCTCACTGATTTTCCTAGAAATCCTCCTAATTATCAAGGGATTTCTAACAGGAAGAGTAGGATGTGGCTGAGGTTGTGATTTGGGCTTGGGCAGCTTGATGAAGCCTCTCAACCCCTGGCACTGCTTTGTGCCAACACCACTGCTTTGGGGATGGATCCGCACTCACGAAACGACACTCCCTTTGCAAAAAAATTAAAATAATGAAGAAAAAAACAGCTGTTTTTTTCCAGCCTGGGTCCATTTCCCAGCTGAAGCGCTGGATCCAGTTCACAGCTGAGGATGAGGCTTTGGGGTGGGAAGAGGGACTCGGAACTGTCTTCACGGCCAAAATCTCCGTGTTGTTGAACTGACTTGAGCAGGACGAGTCAAGACAGAAGAGGCACCTGCCAGCAGTGATATTCTAGTTTGTTTTTTTCTTTCTCCAAGGCTGATTTGCCAAAGGCAGGGAGTGGATTTCCACCTCCTACCAGCTGTGAAGAACACATACAGGGGGGAATGCAGTCAGCAAAACCTTCGGTTCTCTTAAACATGAATTCACCTCTGGTTGCTGCCGCGTTTCCCCTTTCCTTTTTTTCTTTCTGTAATTTTTGGGTGCAGCTGAGCTGCTCAGAAAATAACCCAAGTCAAATACATTGGTGCTGTAAATAGGAGAGCAATTTAATAAACCATTGAATGGTTTATGGCTGTGGCAATGGCAGCGATTTGGGCAACTTCTTGAGGACATGAGGGTGGGAAGAGGTATTTTTTGGGTACGGCTTTACCAGTCCAAGTTTTTGAAAACCTGAGGTTGCCTTTTCTGGCTTGGCTTTGGATGTCCTACCATGCCATGCTTGCAGCGATGGGGTTGGGTGGCTTTGGCGGCTAACGGCCCGGCTGCAAACAAGACAAGACAAGGCAACGTGGGATGAGGCTGGCGTGTGCCAGCGCCGAGTCTTAGTCACCCCATTTCGTCGATGACTGGCTCTGTCTGAATGCAAAAGGACCAGATTTTTGAGTCGCATCCGAAGGCAGCAGGGGCATGGGCTGCCAGGGATCGAGGCGGTTGCGTGCGCTCCTGCACGTGTCTGAGGGAGCTGTGCTTGTCCAGGCGTGGAGGGCTGGACTGGACCCTCTGTGAGATGGGTTTTCAGGGCTATTTAGCTGGTCAGCTCTGGAATGAGCATCTGTGTTTAAGGCAGGACAGGGAGGGGACACGCAACGCATCCGTGCTCAGAGCATGTCCTGCAGATATGGGGGACTGCAGCTACTGTGACCCTCTGGCCACCCTTGCCTTCAGCCCAAACCCATGCTGGTGGGATCCCCATTAGCCACAACTGCAGAAAGACCTTGCTTCTGCATAGCTGGCAGATTTGCGAAATGCTCTGGGCTCTGCCCATGCAAACCTCCGTGGGTCTTGGCACCCCAGTGGGTGCAGACTGTAGCTCCCGTTCTCACTGCACGGGTCGGGGGACCCAACCATCCATCTGACCCATGAGGCATCACAAGCGCCTTCACCCAGCGGTGGGAATGATGTGCCCATCACTGAAATGCCTTGGATTATCCAAGTCCAGGCGATAAACGCATAACATGAAGCGAAGGAAGGTCGTGCCTTAAGCCCGAGCCCAGCTCTCTTTCTTTATTGGGAAATTGGCAGGAGAGCCTGCCCGGGAGTCGGGTGGCTGTCAGATCTCTTGTTGACTCAGGCCACTCTCTAGCAGTTGTTTTAATTCGGCCTGAGCGCCGGGTAAACAGCCGGGCTGGGAAATGTGAAACCCTCGCTCTGACCTTGCCGTTGCCACAGGCGTCAACCCGGGGAGTGCAAGCGGGGAAGCTCGGACCCACCGGCACGGTGCAGAGGAGCACATGGGCACGGTGCAGATGAACACATGGGGTGAGCCCATGTTGGTTTTTATTTGGTTTTCAGGGAGTGAGAAGAAAAAATTGAACCCTATTTGGGGCGCAGAGTTTGTGCTGTGTTTCCCTGATGAGTGGTGTTGCCAGAAATACTGAAGCAGACGCAATAAAAGTGGTTTTCCCCTTTCTCCGTCATATTCAGTGGGGACAACTCATGGTCAATGGCCAACGTGTCCTTCCACCTGTGCCATCCCCTCATGGCTCTGGCTCTCAGCTCAAGTAACAGCAGTTGTTTTGGGACGAAACTGGGGCACTCCTGAGTGCTTTCAAGCTCAGCATCTTCCCTCATGATCCCCAACAAACTGCCAGGTACCCAAGTGACAGTTTGCTACTACGTGTTAAACTCCAGGGCAGAAATCTAAACACTCAGTTGAATTTTCTTTTATTTTTTTTCCAAGGAGCTGTTAACAGCTTGTCATTGCGGGTTGGAAAACGTAAATGCATTTGAGAAAATATGTTGGCAGCAAGCTCCCCATATTGTTTCAGCTTGTCCCAAAATTCCAGAGAAATTTCCCGTTAATATTTTTCATGTCTGATTGGAAAATATCAGGGAAAGAAGAAACAAATTTTGTAGATATTTTTGGACAATTTTAGCCTTTTTTTTCCCCCAGCCAGGTCTCCATGGCATGGAAAAGATTAAATGAAATGCACAAATTCAAAACATCTCCTAGGAAATATTTGCCCTATAAGCAGAAAAAATTTAAGAAAACTCTGATAAGGAAATCTGGTTGTTTAACTTCTGCATTCCAGCAATCTGTGTGATCTGATTCCAGTGATTGGGCTCCAAAAATTGGTTAGGAGAGTTGTTAGGAAATCGGAGATCTGAAAGGTTACTTGGGGGAAGCTTTGACTGTAGAGAGCTCCAGCAAGAGATACGGAAACTCAGACTGACTCCTGCAGCTAAAAAACAAACCTCCTGAAGATGTCTGCTGTGTGAAGGGCAGAGCCTCAATCAGTCTTTCATCTCCTGATCGTTTTTGTTCCTGGTGCAGAGAATTCAGGAATCTTTGCCATCTCATGATGGCTTTTCAGTTGGTTGGTCCTCAGGCATTTTTCAGTGTAGTTGTGGACCTTCCTATTCTAAATGTCAACCTATTGACCACAGGCTTTCCCTCTTGGTCGTGTTTCACAGAGCTCCTAAAAGCAGTCCCTGCAGGTCTCAGGTGTAAAAGCACATGGCAACAGTCTGGAGAAGTGGGACACCTAGACCTCACTTCTTGGTGCCTTGTGGTTTCCATCAGTTGAACGGAGAGGTGAACCCTTGGGGAGGCTGATCCAGGGAACAGCTCAATCCGAGGAGTGGTGTTGGTCCCAAAAGTGGTTCTTCTTGGACAGGGTTGAGGTGCGTAGGACACTGTTGGGCAACCATTACCTGCCATTGCCTGTATCATCCCAGCCCTGTGAGGAAGCAGGGACAAGCGAGTTGTCGATATGGCAGACGTGCTCACAGAGGTGTGGGTGGAAAGATCCTCAGCACGTACGTGGTTTCGAAATGCATCTCCTCACCAAAGCTTTACTCTTCCACACCACATGGGACTCTGGATTGAACACGGAATTGTGTTTTGGGTCACCTCGTGCTGGAGCGCACCAAGATGTGTGTTGGATGGCTTTGGACGTAGACAGCACTGAGGTGTCCCAACATGTTCACAGGCTACAAACATCTCCAGGACACATCTCGTCCTGGTTTGCAATCAATATCCACAGCAGGGCAAGTGAATTGCTCTGGGAGTGCCCGTTTCTCTCCGTGGATGGTAGAAGTGGTCGAAGGTGACCAGCCCTTTGTAGACACCCAAAATGACATAAATCCTTCCCAAATACTACTCACAGCTTTGCTGTGAATGGAGGCAGCCACAGCAGGAGCCGTGTGGGGCTGCAACGCTTCCTCCCTGCTCAGCATCCCTCAGGGAACATTTCCATCCAAGCCTCCCAGATGGTGCAGATCGTCCTGGGATGCTGCTTTGTAGGATGGCGTTTAATCACCCCCGATTGAAAGCCCCCGTGTCAGGAGCTGTACAGGTATTAGTGGGTAGCAGGGATAAAAAAATATCCTTTTTCCCAGGCTATGATTAAGCCGTTGCATGCTGCTGCCTACGAGCACCTCCTCCTCCATCAGCAGGAATACAAACCGCTACGGTTTCTTCCCGAGAGCTTTGTATTGTAGCCTCTTGCATTTCTTTGAAGAGATTCCCCAGCATCTCCTGGGCATCTGGGTTCATGACATCATTGCCTACAACTCTTTAGAAGCCTCTTGGTCACCATGGCAATGCTGAGGTTGTCACTGGCCTGGGCTTGTTACATCATAAGGTGAGTCAGCCCCAGAATGAATGGCCACAGCCTTTGCCATTGTTTGATTTAATAACCTGCAATGATGAGATAACGATCCAGGCTTTTAATGAAGGTGGGTGTTAATAAGACGTTAGGAAATAGTTCAATAGCAAAGTCCATGGGGTAATGACAGGCTGTGATTTCCGGCGGGTGACCATCTTCCACCTGAAATGGGTTGAATAGACTCATCCAGGGGGGGTTTCATATCCATCACTGGGGCCCCGCAGGCAGACTTGGAGAGCTGCATCCCGAATGCATCACTGGACTGGGAATTAAGCTCCTCAGGAACACTGCCAACTTCGACCATTGGGCTCCTCCGTGGAAATGATTCCTATAACAATCTGTGCTTAGAGGAGGGCTGGGATTTTAACTCCTTCCCGCTGGATCTCCAACTTGCTGCATCGCTTTGCAGCACGAATTAGGTCTGGATTGGGTGTAATTCTGTATTTCTGCTGATTTATCCGGAGAAGGCACTACGGTAACATACGCCAGGTTTATACTGGCAGCAGCAGGACGGATAATATCTGATCTGGCAGCTGGGGCAGAGTAACCCTGTAAACACACTTTTCTTTCAAAGCAACAGGATTTTTGTGCTGGATCGGTGCCTTGTCGCGGGTGGCTGTGGCGTCTTGCTTAGAGACGAGGTAACCTGAAGTCAAGTTTAACATCTTGTGGAGTTACACCCTGAATCAATCCCAGGACTTTCAGCGGGGAATTTCACACCCTAAAACCACAGGCCAAACGGGGAGGTGTTCCTCTGGTGTAACTAAAAGTACCTGGGAGTAGGAGACACAACCCAGTGTCAGGCTAACGTGAATATTGGCTTCTCGGAGTCACTGACAGTGCCAAAACCTGAATTTTGGCTCTCTGACTGATCCGCACCCTTCGACCCTTTCTGTTGGGACCAAGCCTGAAATTTTGCAGCCAGATTTCATTTCAAGGAGAACCAGTATCAGATTCCTGAGACTGGGAATATCCCCAACCTTTTGCCATCTAATTACCCTCTAACCACTTTTAAAAACCTGTATTTGTCTCCGCAACCTATGGAGTCAATTATCTCGACGATTTAGCCTGTTTATGGGGTGAGTTTTGTTTTGCACTAGTCTTGTAAGGTCAGGAACTTTCACAGGACGTTGCTCAATCCTCCTGGACCCGTTTCTGAGGAGACCTGCCAGTGTTGAGAAATGTTCCTGCCCCAATGGATGTTGCAGGTTCAGAACGTTATTTCCCAATTTTTTTTTATTTTTTTTTGAGAATTACAGAATGCAATTCTCAAACATTACAGATGAAACCCCTTCCCTGGGATTCTAAATAAGAACATCGGTCTGGGAGGCTCCTTTGGGGTCATCAATCCTGGAAGGCTCCTTTGGGGTCATCAGTCCTGGCTGCTGGACACCCATCTTACACCTCCCCATCTCTGCCCTTGAGCTTTATTGGGTCTTCCCCTCCAAGACCTGAGCACAGTCGGGGGCACCCACCTCTCTCTGGGGACAATGGAGGGATCCTTGGGTGATTTTGCTTCTAATTTGGGGAATTGAGATTAAATCCAAGCTCTCATCCTTCCTTCTTCCCCATATTCATCATGGCCAGGCAATGCGTTTGCAGCTCTCCCAATTCCTTTCTTGTCTACCTTTAACTCACTCGATTATAACCGAACTCCTCGTTAGGGCACAAAGTTGCCAGCTCGAAAGAAACTAGGTTTGAACCCTCATCCTCCTGCCTGAGGGGCTCCTAAATGAAAAGGAATTAAAAAAAATAAATTGCTTTTGGTGAGGCTGACAGTGTAGCACAACAAACGATTGACTTCAGGCAGAATTTACTGTCCCTGAAATAGTTTCTGCCTTGCACCGAGTGTGACGGCGACAGCGCGCAGAAGGGCTCAGAGCAGAGGGCTGAGCAAGGGAACGCAGGTCCCCAAGCTTGGATGGGTTGAATACGGCTGAAAAAGCACTTAAAGAAAACTATAGGGAACCCCTTTTTTGCCAGTGGGCAGTGAAACGATTATTTTTTTTACGGCCTGGGTAGTACCCATCGTTGCAAGCGCGCTCACCTGCACAAGAGCTGATTTTTGCGGCTCGTTGCTTGAGCGTTGGGAACAGGGGCCCCGTGCATTTCTGCAACCCCTTCGTGGCTTTTCCTGCCTCTTGGCTGCCAGGAAAGGCAAGATCAGCTCCCGGCACGGTGTTTGACTAGGGCTGATAGAGCGGGGCTGAGCAATGCCCTGTGCCTCTGCGGGGATTTCCCCGTCTTGGGCTCAGCACTTATTTCTCAATGTCGGAGGCTGAACCCCTTTTAGAATTTTCCCCTTCTCTGCTTGCAGCTATTTTTAAGAAAAGCTGCACCCAAAGGCATGCTCGTGGCAGCCCCGAGCGCTTGCTCTGCTGCTATTTCAGTGCCCGGCTGGTGTTAGCCACTAGCTGAATTTCTTACGATCGGGGAAGAAAGATGTTTCATGAGCGCGTCGGGTCCAATTACAGAGCGTAATAGTCTCAAAAACCGGACGGCTTGTCCCCGGACGGGGGAACGGGTGTTTGCACCAGTGGGTGAAGGGAGGGACGGCTCAGGGGCAGCCGCCAGCACGCGATGTTCCCTGCCTTGCCCTGATCCTGCACCCCGGGCAGCGTTCAGCCCTCCCAGTTGCAGACCCAAGAGGTGTCAATCGGGAGCTCTCCTCTGATTTCAGGGTAGGGGACTGCGAGTCCGGCGCTGAGCAGCATCCCGTAATCGCTGCAGGAAACCCTGCCTTGAAATAATATCGTGAAGAAATGATTTTGCCCCATTTCTGTTCCTCCTTGGCCAGCAGCGGGGTTGATGCTGCAGGTTTGATACCGTCGGGGAGGAAAGAGAGCGTGTGATTGCGAGGGCAGGGGGGTGAAAGGCAAGAAATGAGGAAGGAAAAACCATCTCGTTAAGAGGAGAGGAGAGAAAAAAGCTCTTTTCCATGGCAGAAACACCCCGATGCATTACGGCGGCCGATGCGGGAGCTCATCGCGGTCCCCCCGGCAGCAGGGCTCGGGCAGGATGAGGGAGAGGGTGAGCCGGGGAGAGGGAGTGACGATATCCCGATGATACACGTACAGTTTGCACTTTGCTCCTCGTTTATTTATTCTTGTAATTGAAATACCTGCGAGGGGTGAAGAGGAGGGAAGTGACTGAAAAGCGCAGACACAAAGGACGGTGAGCTCCAGCCGCCTCTCCATGCCCCAACGTTTTTTATCAGCCTTTGCAAAAACCCTCCCCGCCCCGAGCCCGACCCTCGGCAGCTTTTGCAAACTTGGAGGCCCTGCGAAAAAAGCACCATCAGCAGCAAAAACAGCTCAGCATCCAGCGGGCAAGAGGAGGCGGCAACCACTTGGTTTCCTCCCTGATATTTTTGAAAGCCCCTGATTCCCCTAAAGCACTGCAGACAATTTTCTTGGCTTCTCCAGGACCTCGCTGATTTTTTTCGGAAATGCGTGTTTTGGTGGGTTTTTTTTCAAATAAATGTATAAATACCCCTCAGTCAGCCCAGAGGAATAATTTTCTCTATTGCAAGAGGGTGTCATTAATGCACAAACAAGAATTCGGGCAGCTGCTGCCTGACTTTTGCAACCGCCCTCCCTGGGTAGGGAGAACTATTTGTGCCCATTTCCCAGGCTGGTAAACTGAGGCTGTGCAGGAAATTGCTGTGAGTCAAGCTGTCCGCCGTTAATCGAGCACACGTATGGCTGCATCTTTACGGTGATGTATGCACAGCTCCCAGCCACCGTCTTCAAATTTTAACCGTGCAAAGAGTTGCTGCGTGCAGGGTTGAACCGCCCAACTGGGATCCCACCGGGCATCACGCACGCTGCACCCTGTCCCCTCCATGCCACATCCTAAGGAGATTGCACTGAACGTAGGCATGAGCGTGACTTGTCCTTTCCTTCCAAGTTTCCTTTAGAGGGGAAAAAAAAAGAAAAAGAAAAAAAGAGGAGGATGAATCATGGCTTAGTCAGAGTTGGGGCTCGTCTGAGCAATCGCTGCTGTTGGGCACATTTTGATGCCGAGGGAAGGCTGCCGGGGAGGCTGGCTGGTGGCCCCTTGGTACCGGTAGGTTCTTCCAAAGGGAATTTAGTCCGGGATTGTGATTTTGGGTCTCATCCAGAGCCTAATTCCACTGTTTGGAGTGGGTTGCTAGGTCAGTTCGGTGTTTGAGCAGCAGAGAAATAAAAGGGGGAGTTGAGGGGTTTTGGCTTTGGTGTTTGGGAGAAGGTCGCAGCCTGTAAACCCCGTAAGAGACGGCTGTCCTGTTCTCGCAGAAACGGGGTTTTTCACCCTTTCCTGCCAGACTCCTCTCCTTTAAGCTGCCCTCCTCTCTGCTACTACCCCTCTGGACCTGCCGCCTACATCCCTCGGATGCTCGGGGTCATTTTTTTCGCCATCTACCACCAGGACTTTCAGCTTTCGAGCCCTGGCGTTACATTTATACCCCCCTCCCTTTGCATTTATTAAATGCCTGCAGGTTCCTGCGATGGGGTGGGTCAGGCAGCACCTCCGGAGAACGCTGGCTGATTTATTCCTCCCTCCGTATCTTTCATCACCCAGCAAAGCAGAGGATGCAGGACAGCATCGCTGGCCGTCCCATGGCACGCCATGCCTGCGGTGGCTCGCAGCCAGCCGACGCACCTCTTACTTGACAGCATTTGGCCCCCTCGGTGACTTGATTTCTGGAAAAATCGCTGAGCTAAGCACCCCGTGGGCTCCTTGCACAGCAGCTGTGAGCAACAGCTTATTTACCGGTCCCGGCTCTATTTATAAGGAGCTGTACTTTTGCACAGCACGACTCGAGAGGGGAAAATAAACCTTCTCGGCGCACCTAGTGCTGCCCTGCCCGCCACCCTCTCCCCGCAGTGAAAGCGCCTTATAAATAGTAATGGTGCTTCTTCCAGCTGACCTCGCTTGGAGCAGCTGGGTGCTCGTGCCTTTGAAAACCAGGCCATTTATTTAGGAGTTGAAGCTTTCCGCTCCAGTTATTTAGGAGTTTTTAAGCCAAGAATTACTAGGTGGATCTAATTTGAAGTGACTGTGATTTTAATTCAGGCGGGGTTTCGCTTTCGGGCTCCTTTCGATAGTGTGGGGGTGGTGATTTTCGAAGGGAAGAGCCGCAGAGAGCTGAGCTGCGGGAGGAAGGGGGATGCCCAAACTCCTCGTCCTCTAACGTCACGTGAATTTTCTTCCTTCTTCTGACACGTTTTTGCTGGGAACAAAATTCTCGTTGCCCTCCATGGGAAAAGATCCCGGATTTGGGGAAAAAAACACCTCCTGCCCTTTCCCGAGGATGGATTTTGCACGTGGGGGTCCGGGGAGCATTGTTGTCTCGGACCCCCATCCCCACCTTTGCCATCCGGAGTGCTCGCTGCTCTCCCCCATCTTCCTTCCCACATCCCAAATCTCTGGCTCTTTTCCAGCTCCCTCATAGTAGCTATTTTTTTTTAATTTTTTTCTTTTTTTTCCCCCGTGAATATTTTTTTCCTGCGTAGGAGAGAGAGGGATTGCGCATTTTTTTACTCCATGCATCCTGGCTCCGTGTAAGGAGATAGCCAAAAATATGTTCTTTCTAGATCCGTTATAAAAATATAAGTCTTTGCTTCCAGAGGAGGAAAATGCCCTATATAATAAAAAAAGGCTATTGAACACTTTAAGTATCCGAGATGCTGCTTATGACATTTTAAATTTTCAGGCAAAATTTGCTTTATTAAACCCCATCGAAGCAGATGCTCCCACCTCTCCAGCTCTTCCCAGTAATGCTGTATTTCCACGTGGATGTATTCCCCCACTGTGGCACGGTCGCCACCCAGCACCCTGCCAAACGGACCCCCCCGGGGTGCCAAGCGGGATCCACCCCATTGCTGGGGCTGCAGGGTGGGTGGGGGGCGGTGAGCACCCGCACATGGGGGGCTTCGGTGTCTCCAGAGTGGTTTTTCCAGGTGGCCCCTGGATGTCCCCGACCCCTGATGTCCCTAACCCCTCTGTGCTGCGAACGTTGACTCCTTGGGGTTGGTATGATTGCTGGGCTGGTGTTCACAGCCTAATCTCAGGTGGAAAGGTAACTTTCCGGCAGGAGCCCGGCCACTGTAATAATAATAATAATAATAATAATAATAATAATAATAATAATAATAATAATAATAATAATAATAATAATAATAATAATAATAATAATAATATAATACAATACTAATACTAATATTATAACATAATATGGTATAATATATAAAATTATTCTATAACATATTGTAGATATAAAATACAAAATATATATCATATAATAAGTATAAATCTGAGTATAACAAACAAATAAAATAATGAAAATCATAAAGTAATGAAAATAATAAAATAATAAAATGAATAAAACCTCAAAATAGTAAAATAATAAAAACAGTATGATAGCCTCGTCGTGCCCATTTGAGAGCGAAGCTCCCCCCGGGGAGCATCCCCAGCGCTGCCGCCGCTTCACCCCCCCCCGAGAGCCGCTTTTTGCGGGGAGGGACGGAGGGGGTGTGGGGCTCTCAGCCGCCGCCGAGACACCCGCCCGGGCGTTCTGCGCGTCCGCGCAGCGCGGCGGAGCGGTGGCGGTGGCCGCGGGCGGAGGAGGAGCCGCCGCCGCCGCAGCCAGGGCATCCCCGGCGGGGGAGGCGGCCCGGCCCGGCCCGGCACAGCCATGTGCGACGTGAGCGACGTGCCGGAGCGCAGCCCCCGGCCCCCCGCCGCCCCCCGCCCCGCCCCGCCCCGCCGGGAGCCGCTGCCGCAGCCCCCGGCGCGGAGCCCGCCCTCCAGCGCGGGGGGGCGGGGGGCTGGCAGAGCCCCCCCGCGTGTGGGTCATTTTGGCTGACTTTCATCTTTATTTTTTAGGTAGCGCGGGGTTATTGTTTTATTTCATTTGGGGGGTGTGTCTATTTTCTAGCGTTTGGTTTTAGTCTTTTAGTTTATTAGCTTTCTCCTATTATTTTTAATATTTTGTGTTATTATTCTTATATTTTAATATTTTTATTTATAATTTTAATATTTTAATTTTAATATTTTTATTTATAATTTTAGTATTTTAATTTTACTATTTTAATTTTAATATTTTTATTTATAATTTTAATATTTTAATTTTAATATTATTTTAATATTTTTATACTTTTCATTTTAATATATTTTCCTTGTCTATATTTCAATAAAATTTATTTATTTAAAAATTTAATTTTGATTCATTTTTATCTCTCCCTTTCACCTCTCATTTTAATATCCTTTACTTTTCGCATATCCCTTCTTAACCTATTTGATTTACCGTCACTTTTCTTAGCGTGGGGACCTCCCGCACGCCCCCCCGCCCCTCCCTGCGCAGCGCTGAAGCGAGGCCCGGCGTGTCCGTGTCCGTGTCCCCCCCCCCCCCCCCGCAGGAGAACAAAGGCTCCCCGCGCTCCGCCGCGCCTCCTTTGTCCCCGCTGCAGTGCGGGGGGCCGGCGGCAGGCGGCAGCGCGGGACGAGCCCCGCCGAGCCGCGCCCCCCCCCCCCCCCCCCCCGCCTCTCCGCCCTCCTCCTCCTCCGCGGCGGCGCAGCGGCCGCCCCCCCCCGCCCCGGAGGGCGGGAGCCGCCGGGCGCCGGCCGGCCTGTGGGGCTAGAAATAGGCGGCCGCCGCCGCTGCCGCCTCATCGCCAGCGGAGCGAGGGGGAGAGCGGGAGCGGGAGCGGCGGCAGCAGCAGCGGGAGCAGCAGCAGCAGCAGCAGCAGCAGCAGCCAGGGCCAGCCCTTCCCCGGCTGCCTCGCCTTGAGATTTTCCACCTTTTTATTTTTACTTTTTTCAAAATAAAAGGGAAATTGTTTTTTTTTTTTTTTTAAATTTTTAATTTATTTATTTTTTTTGCATCCCGATTTATCGCGCCGTTGGCGGCAGGGCTCGCCCGCGCTCCCTCCACGCCCGCAGCAGCGCGGTGTTCGTGCCCTTCCTGCCGGCTTTGTGCCCCGAAGCCCCGTCCCTCCTCTTCCTCCTCCTCCTCCGCCTTAACGACACTCCGAAAGCGCCGCAGCCGCTTGTTCAACCCCCCCCCGAAGCGACGACTGCAACAAAAAGCCTTTTTTTTTTACTATTTTTTTCCCCCCCTCCTTCCTCTTTTTTTTTTCTTCTCCTCCCCCCGCAAACGCACCAAGGTGGACGCGGAGCGCAGAAAGACCTTTGTTTTAAAAATGCCCATGGAGCTGACGCAAAGCCGCATCCAGAAGATTTGGCTTCCCAATGACAACCGCCCGGCTCTGCCCCGCCGCTGTGAGTACGGGCACCGCAGCACCCCCCGGGGAGGGACGGCGTGGGGTGGGGTGGGGAGCAGCCCCCCCCCTCCTGCGCACCCCGGGGGGGGTTCTGTGCAACGCCCCCCCGCCCTTTCCCATAATATCCACGCAGCATCCCGCCTCGCTTTGCCTCCTCCAGCATCATCCCGCTGTCCGCATCCCACTCGCTTCCAGCCCTGGCAGCTGGGGGAGGTGCAGCCGTCCCGTGGCTGCTCCCCGGCCCCGTGGAGCGGAGGATGCCGAGAGGTGCCGGGACACGCGTGTCCCTATTTCCACACCCGCCTCCAGCCCTGGGATTAAGGGAGCAGGTTGCTAACCTCGGCCCCCAGCTCTGCTGGGATTTCCAGGGTGCCTGGCACCTTGCTCTGAGATTTGTTAGTGATTTATTGATTAATATATTTTTTTAGAGGGGTGGAAGCAGGATTAGGGCAATGGATTTGGGGGAAAAAACCCACCCCAAGCCCCAGGTGTTTGTGCTTTACCTCGTCACCCTATGCCCTGCGTGGGATGGGGTAGGAGGCAGGTGGAGGAGAGGGTGAAAATTCAGGCTGAAAACTTCTGCAGGGCTTTCCCATCTTTCCAAAGCTCAGAAAGCAGCTTGAGGGTTTAAAACCAACCTCTGCGCTTCAAAAAAAGAAAGAAAAAAAGAAAAAGAAAAGAAAAGGCACTGGCTCATTCCGCTGTTACTATAAAACAAATCATGAATCATAACGCAATACGAAAGCTCAAGAGGCAGCTCTTTCAACTCGCCCGACAGCTACGCTGACAACCTGCCAGTTGTGCAACTCCACGTAACTCTCAAATACACCTCGCAGGAATCCGCGGATCCGGAGCTGCGGAGAGCCAGGACGGAGGAGGTGGCACCTCACAGCCTGGCGAGGGATGGAAGTGGCTTGGGCAGTTGGGTGAATCAGTCTTTCCGATGCTTTTTTTTTGAGCTGGCGTTTTTCAAGTCGCTTCGGACATTTATTTCCCTTGGCCGGAAAGTTCCTCCATTTAAAAAATAATGAGGGGGAAAAAAAGAAAAACCCCAAACCCTATGGATCTGCCACATGCCGTTGCCCCATGGCTATGGGTCAGGGGCGCAGCGAGGGACGGCTGAGCCCCGTAGCAGATGTTTGCCCGCGCAGCCTGTGGCTGGCAAGGGCAGCTCCGCAGCGAGGAAATGCCTTTCAGCAACAGGCTGAACATCTGGGTTGCCACGGGGCTTTGCTTTGAGCCGGCTAAAATGTCTCCTGCCCTTAATGCTTTGCAGATGTATCGGTTTGGTTTGATATTTTTTTTTTCTCGAGGACTGACACCTTTGAAAGAAATCCCTCGCGGACACAGAGCTTCCCTGTGTTTTTTGCCACTTTATTCACCTGGTTTCTCAGAGGAGAGAATTCCCCCCTTGGCAGAGCGGAAAACTAACATACTTTAATATATTAAGGCACCGAGTGGCTCATTAATACCATAATGTGGCTTCGAATTATTTTTTCTCGGGGTGGGAACAAGCCATGCTGGGCAGTGCTCACTGCGCTCTATGGGAAGAGCATTACTGGGCTTTTTTTAGGGTTTTTTTTATTATTTTTATACCTGAGGTGGCTGTTTTAAACTCAGGGTGCTTATTAATTCCTCAGCAGCAACAAAGAGCAAAGCCGGGTGGGAATGGAGGTAGAACAGACAGGCGAGATGCGGTCCCCGGGGGGGGGGCGAGGCGGGAGCATCCCTGGGAGCATCCTCGGAAAGCTCCCGCCTGGCTGCTCCCTTGCGTGTGAAATAATTAGTCCGATTGTCCGCTTCCTCATCAACGGGAGGCTTGAATGGATGCGAAGCGATGCCTTCATCTGGCCTTTCGACGGCGATCCATTAAATTGCTGTCAAGCTGCACGTCTCTCACGTAGGGGCTGGGAAAGTCAAGTCGTCGCAGGCGACGGGGATGGGCAGAGCGGGGCTCGGGTGGGGGGTGCTCGTGGAGGAAAGGGGCTGCTGCTGCCTTTCCCTCTCCCATCGCTCCGGCTCGGCACGTGAGGGCATGTGATAATACGGCGGTGACATGCGGGCAAAATCGCAGCTCGCGCGTCGGCGGGGTGATGCCGGTTCCGCGCGTGGCGCAGAAACGCAGCCGCGAAGGTGTCGGGGAATTGCAACGGGACAGAAGCTGGAAAAGGGGGATGTGAGACTAACGTAGAACGCGTGGCGTGGGCTTGCGGGAGCGGGAGGCGCGTGGGAACGCTGCTTACAAGGAGACAGTAGAAATGCCTGAAGTGGGGAGGTGGATATTTTATCTAACCTTTTATAGAAGCACATTTCCTTCCCGTTTTTTTTTTGTCTTTCCTTCCTTCCACCCACTCCGGTGAAGCACGAGAGCGCGTCGCCGCTGACTTTCTAGCAGATAGAAGGCACAAGTGACGAGCTACTTCTGAATAACCTGATTGAGCCTTTCAGAAGTCATCCCTGACCTTGACTTACCTGGGTAGATGTCCATAACTGAATACGCACTGAAAGCCCCGATAGCCTTCTGGCAGTCGGGAAAAGAAATAATGAATTAGGTCTTTGTGAAGCACTGGGAGCAAAACACCGGGCTCTGTTTCATCCCTGATGCAAAGTTTTCCCGGAGGCTTTTGTGATTTACCTGCGTTTGGGCTCAGGTTCCTGATGAAATGTGCATGCTGGATATCCTGGTCTTTTGGGAAGTGCTTTCCAGGTCCCCAAACAGATGCTTTTTCACAGTCCAAAGGGAACCTGGATCTTTCCTTTGGCAGCAAACCGAACTGGGGAGAGATTCCTCAAATACAGGTGTTGAGCTCCTTTGGAGGCGGCATGTTTGCGCCAGCTCTGGGACCATCTTGGCTGTCTGGAGCCGAAGGGACGTGAACAGTACCCTGCATTGTCCCCGTCCTCTCGGAGTGCTATTATTTTAATGGCCTTAAATCTTCTTGGCTCCGCTCTTTGAGATCCTTTGTCTGCCGGCAGGTAGGGAAAGGAGGAGTTTCTCTATTCAGGTATTATTCCTTCCCTCCTCCCTTTATCGAATAAGCGGTTGCTTTTTGTGCAAAAAAAAGACTTGCACCCGTAGGTTGGTTGAGGATGTTGAGACCTTTAGAGAGGAAAGAAAAATGGTTTTTTTTCTGGATGGGTTGCACAGCTGCCTTGCTACCCCAGCCTGCAACATCAGCGCTTGCTGCCGAAACCAGTGGGAGCTGGACGGGGCTTTTGAAACGCGGCACCGGGAATGCAGGTCACACAAAGGGACCGAGCGGGAGGGCAGCTCCAGCCTGAGGAATGTGGAATATTTAGGAAAAAAAATAGCTTTTAGATAGTTTTCTCATCTTGTCTGCTTTGGCGAGACAGCCAGGCAGGTGATGAGCGGGCTGTAACTCTTCCTTGGGGCCTTAATTCAGTTTCTTCAGCTGTTGGATTTTTTTTTTTTTCTTCTTAGTAGGGGAAGGAAACCCCACGTGCTTTGCACGCTCTCTGGCCACCTCTCCATTTGCTCGCCCTTCCCAAATCTCCGCTGAGAAAAATCTACCCCAACCCACCGCCCCGTCCCCATCCCCGGGGAGCTCCTCGCATCCCCAAATTGCTCTGCCACCATCTCCTGGTCCCACCTGCGGGCAGCTGGGACGGGCGGGCAGAACTCTCTGCCCAGACCCTAATTAAGCTGCGTTTTTATGGCTCTGCCACCAGCCGCTCACTCCCTGCATTCCTTTCCCGTGAGGTCTCCGGCCTCGCTGGGTGGATTGAAGGGTGGGTGAGAAATCCCCTGGAGGATCTCGCCTATGGGGCTGGGCTCTGCCTTCCCCGGGAGGGCTCTTGGCGTGTCACACCGCCGGGCGGGTGGCATGAAAGGCAGCTGGCTAATCCAAATTCCATTAGGCAGCGTTAAGATCTTCCTTTCCCGTATTTAAAGTGCTTGGCTTTGTGCCTCAGCCTTTCCTGTGTGCAGCACCACGTGAGACGCGCTTCTGGAGGGCAAACCCTGGAGAGGAGCAGGGATGCTGCCACGGGAGAGGGATGCTGCCATGGGAGAGGGATGCTGCCACGTTACATGGTCCATGGGGCGTGCAGTCCAGCTAGTCCGGACGCATCCCATGGTGCTGGGACCGGGTTGTGGAGGACTTAAAAAAAAAAAATAATTCCCAAACTGCATTCCTGGTGCTGCAACCTCAGCAATTTCCTCCAAACTGAACCAGGAGTCTACTTTCTAAAGGATTTATGGGGCGAGAAGCGATTCACCTGGGCAGCTCGGCAGCTGATTTGTCTGCATTTTGGCCATGCCATTGGGGTGAATTGGAGAGGAGTTTCTCATCACTTGCCAAGTCATCACTAAGTGATGCCACTGGATTTATTCCCAGCTGTTTGACATGGACTCTTTTTACAACAACAAACAAACCCAGCTTAAAAGAGGTTTATGAGGAAAAAGGGATAAATTACTCATATATGTGCTTTTAAATGCCGGTGGTTCTGCAGTCCTCAGGCCCTGCTTGTCTTCAGAAAAAACAGTTCGGTGGTTGCATTTGCATGTGTATCAGCTACAAAGCTAGCAGAAGTTTTTGGAAGTTGCTGTCTGTGGGTAGCGACCTCAGAGCTGATGTGGTATTTCAGCACGGCAGCCATGTCAGAAGTGCGCTGCTGTGGGGACTGGATCAAAGCCCTTGGCCATTCTCCAGCTTTTCACAGAATTGGCCAAACTGCTGGAATGGGAGGTTGTGTTTGCTTTGATTTTTAATTTTTTTCTTTGCAAGTGGGGAAACTGAGGCACAGCGGTCCTGCAGGGAGCCTGGGGCGGCAGCTGGTTCCTTGCCCACTTTGCAGCCATCAGGATGTTCTCCTCTTGCCGTGGCTGTCAGGCTGTGGCACCAGGGTGAATTTGGGTCAGCATGGCTTAGCTGGGGCAGTTGTGTCTCACTCGTGGGCAGCCGTGGAGCCGTCCACCATGACTTCTGCTCTGACATGTGCTCATTCAGCAGATCCCATTGCAAAAATGAGTCAGTGGATTCGCCTGCTCAAGGTTTTGGTTGTCCAGGCTCATGAGAGGGGTGCAGAGGGAGCAGAGGCTTTGGGTTTACTCTAGTTGCTGAAGGACTTGGGGCAAGGTTGGGTCAAGAGCAGGTGCCTTGTAGGGTTGGTACAAGATGAGCTGGAGGATTAATGGCTGCTCATGTTGTGCTTTCTCCTTCTCCTTGTAGCCTGTGGGCCACAGCTTGCCAATTCCCCCACTGTGATAGTGATGGTTGGCCTCCCAGCCCGCGGGAAGACCTACATCTCCAAGAAGCTGACTCGCTACCTCAACTGGATCGGTGTCCCAACAAAAGGTGAGGCTTTCACTGGTTGCCTGGGGAAAGCATGAGGTCTGGGTCCTTGGGAGATGCTCAAGGAGCTTAGTCCCTTGGGGATTGGAAGGTGGAGGGGGATCTTTCCGAGATCCCATGGGCCAAATATCTATGTCTTCCCCTTGCTTCTGCTGCAGCCCAGGTTCTCCTTCACTTTGTCCCTGAGCCTTTTGCTCTAAGGATGTCTCTTCTTGGCCCATTAGAAAACATTATCTGCAGGAGCTGCACAGCTGAGTTGAGCTGTGCTGACGCCCGCTCCTGGTTTTGATGGTCTTTACCTTTCCCACGCAGTTTTCAACGTGGGGGAGTATCGCCGTGAGGCAGTGAAACATTACAGCTCCTATGACTTCTTCCGCCCCGACAATGAGGAGGCCATGAAAGTCAGGAGGTAAGTGTGGGCACCGCGTCTGTGCTCATACCCAAGTCCCAGCTGGGTGGTGAAGCCCAAGGCCAGCAGTGGGGTTGCCCAGATTGGTTGAAGGGTCAACGGGGAAAAAAAAGAAAAGCTGTGCTTTAGCTTGAGATCTCCTCGCCTGCCTAAGGAGGGCCTGACTTGGGCACCAAGAGCTGAAAACTAAAGTTGTCAGGGCTTGGTAGCTTCAGGGTCACCAACACATCACTTCCAGGCTCAGCGATGTAGGGTATGAGGTCTGCCATGAGGTTTGGCCTTTGCTTCTTCATCTACCATTGCCTCTGCCGTGAAGACCAGCACGCCGCTTGGCACGCGCGGCTCTCGTATTTTTGGCAGGCTGAGGGTGTCTTTTCTAAATGTCCCTGGGAGAAGGGGGCAGGTGGCAATGAGGAGCTGTAAAGCCCACCCTCCGTTGTGGAGGGTCTGTGTGCTGGCTGCTGTGAGCATCTCTGAGGACATCAGGACCACATGTCTCTCACATCTTTTGCAGGCAATGTGCCCTGGCTGCCTTGAGGGATGTCAAGCTATACCTGACGGAGGAGGCTGGCCAGATTGCGGTAAGCTGAGAGATGTGCTCCACGAGGTTTGGCAGCAGTCCTGGTCCCGAAGGCGTTGTGTCCTGCAGAGTTTGCTCTGCAGTTCCTTCTCCCATTGAGGAGTGGCTCAGTGGGAAACCAGACCCTCTTGGTGCTAATTGAAGTCTTTGCTTTTAAAGGTTTTTGATGCCACCAATACCACGCGGGAGAGGAGAGGGATGATCCTAAACTTTGCCAAAGAAAATGGGTTCAAGGTTGGTATCATCGGGCTGCTGCTTGGATTGCGTAGTCCACATTAGTGTATTGTTGGCGTATCTTCTTTCACTGATGTGTTGTCCTCACAATGCTCCTGTGTAAGGAAGATTTCACTGCTGGGTTTCATTAAAAATGTGAAACTTCCCTCATGACCAATCCCAAGCCCTGGAGAAGGAAAGGATGGGAGTGGGGCAGAGGGAGAGCTCTCTGGTCAAGGAGGGGAGGAGGTTGGGTTGAGTCAGGAGCTGGTTGAATGCTACAAACCTTATTGCTGGCCTTCAGATGAACTTTGTTTTGCTTTGCAGGTGTTCTTCATTGAATCTGTCTGCAATGATCCCACAGTAGTTGCCACCAATGTTATGGTAAGCATGGAAATGTCTTGCTTTTGTTTTCCCTCATGTAGGATTTTCCACCTGTGCCTGGCTGGTTTCTTATCAGAACATCTCGCCAGAATTGGTTGAGGATTAGGAGGTTTTTATCTTTTTATGATGTGTTTGTCCTGGGATGAGGAAGGAGCTTTTATCACCCAGGGCCACCTGGAAGTAATGAAAATAAAGTTGTTGTAGCCTTTCGCCAGCTCCCTTCTATGCTCTCTGCATTTCTGTTGATCTGTAACTTGATACTAAGGACAGAAAGCTTTCAGAATGCTTTGGTGACCCCCCAAAGTCCCACTTTTTGGAAGCGATGGATGCGGTTAGGGGCTTAAATCCCATCGGAGAGCAGTCAGACTTGGTGTCTTCAGCCACATGCAGCTTCTCAAAATCTATTGGGGTCTGCTTTGAGAAGAATAGCAGCTCAGCTTAGAAGTTTCTTGCCACTAGCTGAAGTCTTGGCTGGGAGAGCTGCATAAAACATTGCTTCTTGACTCCTTTGGGAGATGCTGGATCTTTGATTTCCCACCAGCAGAACTCCTTTGTCTGTTAGGCTTGGCTAGGGCAGGTAGATGCCAATTGGCCTACCTAGGCATGATTAACTTGAATGAAAGTGTCCTTTCCTCCACTGGGCTCTGCTCCAGCCTTATCTCCGGTTGTACACCGAACTTTGCAAGCCATTTTATGGTGTCGGGGAATGTGTTGCAGGATACCCAAAGTCTGTGAGAAGGGTTTTGTTGGGTTTTGTTCTGCCCCCAGGATGGGCTCCGCAAAGGGTGCTGGGGTCGGGGCTAGAGCATGGCTTTTGCTCCCGCTGGGAGCTGGTGTCCCATGGCCAGAAACCAGCACACAGCCTTTTCCATGATGCTAATAAAATGCTCAGTTTGCTCGATCTTTTTTATCATTATTTTTATTTTTTTTTCTTTGCAACACCCTGAAACTGGATTGTTTTTGGAGGATTTAATCCCTTTCTTTGGGAACTAATGCTTGAAGGGGGAGAAAATGAACTACTAGCTGAGCATCGGTTTTTGGTCCACGGGGTGCTGCAGATGAATGGTGCTTTTAGTGCTGGGATAAGCACAGAAAATACGCTGCGGGCCTGGGGTGCTGCCGCACATCTTGCTTGGTTGTGTCTTCCTGTTGGTTTCAGGATTTCTTGTGAAGTTACTAACGTGCAATACTGCTGCTCAAACCCAAATCTTCAGGAAAAATAGGCTGTTAGAGTAGTTCAGGCAGAACTTAGTCCACGAGAGCTCTGGATATTCATATTGCCCATATATAGCATCTTTCAGCCTAGTAGCTTGTAGCAAATAATGCACAGAAAGGGGTTGAATGTTGTTATCCTGCTACCTCCGATGGTGGGCAGCCAGGTTGACCTCTACCTCCTGGGAGCTTTATTCACTCAAAAGGCCTGGGACAAGCACCTTGCTTAAACTCATGCACTTTCCGTCCTCAGCTTGAACTGTTTAAACCTGATGCTTTTCTTTAACCATAAAAAAGCTGTTTTCCCACTGTGTTGGGTGGTGAGGTGCTACCCCAACTCTTGGGAGAATGGGAGTGGACTGATCTGCATCTATACCAGTCATGCAATGGTTTATACCAGACTTTCTCACCTTGTGCTTAGTTTTGGGTTTAGTTTCCTTCTTTTCTCTCTTCTCATAAGTGATGGCTGTAAAGTGGCTCAGCCAATAGCTGGATCTTGGCAGGACTTTGAAATTTGAGAATAGCATGGGCTGGCTTGAAAAGCTTCCTAACCTCTCCTTGCAACGTGTTTTTTCCCCTGTCGCAGGAAGTAAAATTGTCCAGCCCTGATTACCGGGACTGTAATTCGACCGATGCCATGGAGGATTTCATGAAGAGGATCAATTGCTACCAGGCCAGCTACCAGCCGCTCGACCCTGATGACTATGACCGGTAAGAGACTTTGCTGACTTCTGAACTGGCTTGAATGCCTTTCCTCTCCCAGGAGAGGAGTGATGAATTATGGAGCTGTATTTCACTCTGACTTCAAATACGTGACTGCTAGAATAATGTATGGCCAAGGCTCATCGTGAATTTGGCTTCTTCCTTGAAAATGCAGGTTTTCCCCAGCCCTGTGCCAGGGAGCCGGGCACTGAAACCTTCCCAGGCTCTTCTGGGCTCAGATATGCTGGTTCTGCAGGTCTAAATACAAAGGTTTTGGAAAAGCAGTTCGGTTTGAGTGTTTCTGAGATGCTCTTGTCAGTAAAAGGAAGGGACTGCTTGAACAGGCTCAAACCACAAGGTTGAGCAAGCCCTGTGGTTTCTGCTTAGCTGTGTGCCCTGGGAAGACCTTTGCTGTCCTGCATGACCATGCAGGCACCTCCCAGCCTTTCCACTGCTCACAAATACGTCTGTGTGCCCTGCACGGATAATCCCAGTCCTGCTGAGCCCTGTCCTGGTGAGGAACGTGCTCCCTGCTAGTCTTGTTTAATCCTCTTTACTGTTGCAAGGAGGAATGGCGATTATACTGGTGTTACTTGGCTCTCCATGAATCACTGTTACCTGTTGGCTTCCTGTTGAAAATAGCCTGCAGGAAATCCTTTTAGCTGGGTGATTATGTTGACTGAGATACCTCACAAGGCTGTTTTTCCAGCATGGTGATCCTTTCTGCTTTCCCTACTGGCAACTCCCTCATCCTTGCTGCGCTTTTCCTAGGGAGCTTTCTCTCATCAAAGTCATCGATGTCGGCCGGCGGTTCCTGGTCAACAGGGTTCAGGATCACATCCAGAGCAGGATCGTTTACTACCTGATGAACATCCATGTCCAGCCCCGCACCATTTATCTCTGTCGGCATGGCGAAAGCGAGTTCAACCTCAAGGGGAAGATTGGAGGTGACTCGGGCCTCTCCAACAGGGGCAAGAAGGTGAGGGAGAAGGGAATATTCCCCTATGGCTTCTAGGAGTGATTTGGCTGTAGTAGATGCCATGCATTGGGTTAAGTGTATATTTGATGACAGCTGGGGTGCTCAGAGAATCCAGCTATAGGGCTGGTTAAATTTGGGCTTGGGCACGGCCTCAAAACAAGACTTTCCAGCCATTGACGTTGCATGTAGGCCTACGTGTAGTGAGGGGTTAACAGAGGTTGGGCTGCAGAAATCTGTAGGAGAGAAGGGTATGAGTATCTTCATCGAGTTGGTTCAGACCTTGCACAGGCAGGGCGGGATGTAGAAGGACTGCTGCCACCCTTTGGTAGGGATAGCCAGCTCCGAGGGTGCTTTCAGGTTGCTCATTACTTGATTCTTCAAAGAAGCGCACTGCTTCAGGGAGGGTTAATAGCTGTTTTGGCTTGCCAGAGCATTTTGAAGTCCAGATGGAGTCATTTGAGGTGTGACTATTATCAAGGACTACAAGATACATCAATTTAGCTCTATCACAAAGAAGCAGAGCTGTGGTTAAGGGTGGCCAGGGATCTTCCACAGCACTGTAGCGGAACTCAGGTTGTGGTGCTGTTTCTTGGATGCTGATGTTGTTCCTTGATGACATTAGGTTGCCACTTTCTCCTCTGCTTTCTCTCTGTTCTCATACCCCTCATTAGCTTTTGGGGATCAATGCATGGGCGGCTGCTCTTCAGCTCAGAGCAGAAGGCTAATACAATCACCTATGGAAGGCAAAAGAGGTCCTGGAGAAGGCAACATTTACTGAGAAGCAGGGAAGAAGGCCCATTGGGAAGCTATGGATCAGGAATCAACCTCTTCTTTTATGTCCCACAGTTTGCACTGGCACTGAACAAATTTGTTGAGGAGCAGAACCTGAAGGACCTCAAAGTCTGGACCAGCCAACTAAAGAGGACAATCCAAACAGCAGAAGCTCTCCAGCTGCCCTACGAGCAGTGGAAGGCGCTCAATGAAATAGATGCTGTAAGTATCTTTGATTGCGGTAGGAACAGCTGGATCATGATGGTTGCTGCTTGGCAGAGAGGGTGATAGCACCGGCCTTTTCACTTTTGCCTAAATCTCACCTTTTGTGGGGAGATTTTCCTTCTGTGGGAAAGGGTGGTACTTCTGCTGGATTACTCAAAAATGGGCTTCTGATCTTAACTCTACCTTGTGCAGATGCTTCAAGATGTTGGCTTGAATGAGCAGATTAAAATGATTGTTGCTTGGATCTGCTCTGTAGCTGACCACTCAGAGGGTTATAGACGATTGCTTTGGAGAAGGATTTGCATGTTGGGTGTGCTGATGCTTTTTGACTTGAGCATGTCCAGTGGCTTCATGGAGGTCTTGTTCTGGCAGGGTGTGTGTGAAGAAATGACGTATGAAGATATCAGGGAGCAGCATCCAGAGGAATTTGCTTTACGTGATCAGGATAAATATTACTACCGCTATCCTTCTGGGGAGGTAGGTCTGCAAGGAGACCTTCAGAGATGTGACTCTTATTTTAAACATGGCCTCCTTGTCTTCATGCTGTCCTCTACACTCGGAACAGGGGAGCAGCAAGTGCTCCAAGGAACTAGAATCAAGAAAGGTCAGGGCTCATATTTACCTTTTGCATTGAGGTCTTGTGAAATCATGGTTTGTGAAGATCTCATAAAGAAATTTATCACTTAACAAACAGTCCCACTGACTTTATAGCAAATTGGTAGGAAGGGGGCTCTGGAGGTTTCTAGTCCAACCTCCTCCATTACATCCACTCAAAGTGTTGTGCTGCCCCAAATTCCTTTTCTTTCATTTCCAAAAAAGTAATTTCTACCCCTGCTCTCAGTATCATTCCCTAAGGGTTGATGTTGATATCTCTGTTCCTGGCAATCTGCTTTCAGGGTGTAACACAATGAGGTGGGAATTGACATCAGTTCTAGATGATACTTTAGGTTGTGAATCGGGCTTTTTATCCCCAAATTAAAAGTCATGTCCATAGATATTTGGGAAAAATCTTTGGAGACATCCTCATGACAGTGTGTCTAACAGGAGAATGTTTGGGGATAACCGACACTGACTCTGGCTGTCTGGGGTTCCTTCTGGCTGCCTGTCATGGTTCTTTAAGAAGTCCTTCAAAACCCTATAGATTTTCAGGTTGCTCCAGACTTTTCAGAACTTAAAAATCCTATAGAAAATCAAATTTCAAAATGGTGGAGAGACACAATGCTCAAAGTACCTGTGCAGTTGTTGCTTACCTTAATAAACTCTCCAGGACTAACTGGGATGTGAATGGCTTCTTTCTCCCCTGACCAGAAGTAGTAGCTATGTTCGAGAGTAGCATGAAGATGAGGATTTGTTGAACTTTGTTTGGTGTTAGCAGTAATTATGTTGGTTTAGTCAGAGGCTGTACCAAGACAAGGGCCATTGTTTCTTGCGAGGTGCTCATTTTCTTGATTCTATGCCATATCTCCGTTCCCTTCTTCTGTCTCAGTCCTACCAAGATCTGGTGCAGCGCCTAGAGCCGGTCATCATGGAGCTGGAGAGACAAGAGAATGTCCTTGTGATCTGTCACCAGGCTGTCATGCGCTGTCTCCTGGCATACTTTCTGGACAAGAGTGCAGGTGAGCTCCCCCTTCCTGGGAAGGGGTTTGATCCTGCTGGAGGATGGATGATAGAGCTCTGAGGAGACGAGAGGTGTGTGCAGGTCCATGCGGGGCCTGGAGCATGCGTCTCTTTGTGGGATGGCCTTAGCTGTTGATGAAGATGTCTAAGCCTGTTTTTGGAGAGGGGATGGGATAACCCTCCTGCTTTGCTTTCTCTGCAGATGAAATGCCCTACCTGAAATGTCCCCTTCACACAGTGTTGAAGCTGACCCCGGTGGCCTATGGTAAGTGGGGCCTCTCTACTAAACATGCCAAGGGGTTTGACTTGTACCTCCTCCTGAATCCAAGCTGTCTCTGGGACAAGAGCAGGGGTCTGGGGTTGAGCACTTTGTAGCATCCTGTGCCCGTTGGGTTTGCTGATGGCCTCTCTGTCTCCTTGTGCTCCCTTCTGCAGGCTGCCGGGTGGAGTCCATCTCGCTGAACATTGAAGCTGTCAACACCCACAGGGAACGGCCAGAGGTCAGTCTTGCTTTTCCTCAGAGCCATCCCTTGGTGTCCCCTTCCTTTCCCCTAGGGTCAGCTGGGCGAGGACGCTGGGGTGGGCACGGGGAGATTGCTCAGCTAGATGCTCAGAGTGCTGCCGGAGGACCGCAGCATCAGATGGGTTCTTGCTCTGCAAAGATGTGACTGGTCAAGGGTTTTCCAAGGGAAAAGGGCTGTTGCTTGTGCCTGCTTCCCACTGTGTTTGCCCAGATTAAAGCTGGCCCAGGGAAAGCTCCTCCCTGGCCTTTAACTTTCACCTGTGCAGTCATCTGCTCACCCAAGTGGGGAACGGAGCCATGGAAGGAGAAGGTGACTTCTCCCAGGTCTCCCAACTGTCTGGCCGAGCCCCGGCTCAATGCCTTGCCCAACATCTCCTGCCTTTGTGGTTTTTTTCCTGGCGTGCCCATGGCTCTGTGTGGCTACGAGTGCTGTTCTGTAGGGTTGGGACATGGCGGCGCTGGTTGGGGATGCGGCGGGGAGGAGACCCCTCGCATGGAGGAAAACCCCCGTAAGGTCAAGTCTATCTGCCCTGTGCTCCACCAGGAGCTCGGAGGTCAGAGCAGGGGGATGGCAGCTCGGTGTTGGGGCTGACCAGCCACCCAAGGGGGACCCCAGGGACCCTGGCAGTGCCCGTGTCCCAGCCACTGGGACCTTTCCAACTTGTGTGTAGCAGTGATGGAGCCCGGCTGGATGTTGGCCGGTCAGAGCCGTCCCCTTTTGGCCCATGTCTCCCTTTGCTTCCCAACCTCAGCAGACGGCAGCATCTGTGCCGCCTCTCCCTCCCCGCGGCTGTAGGTGGGGAAGCCGGCCCTTCCCCCTGCCGTGGGGGCCATCGATGCCCTCCTCCACCACCCTCGCTAGGGATGGCAGGAGAGCTATGGGCGGAGGGTAGGATAGAGCAAGACACATTTGAAGCGCTTGGGTCCCTCTGCTCGGCTGCGCGGGCGATGCCCCTCCATCCCACCTCGCTTGAGTTGGAGCTTGGCGCGGTGCCGACCCTCGCTGGCTGCTCTGCCCCCATTTCCCAAATCTTCCTTATCAGCCTGGGCTGGCTCGTCTTCCCTCTTCTTGCTTTCACACCTCTCCCTGGGTCGGAGGGATCAGCTTCGAGGAGGAGACCGATGGGCGCCTCCCTCTGTTGTGCGAAGTCATGGCTTTTGATTACCGCTACAGGTTTTTTAGCAATCTATATTTGCTTTTTTTGTGAGCAGAGGCTCAGGTGAGGAGAAAATCTGTCTTGTTTCTGAGTGCAGGGCCTTTTTGGTTTTTTTCTCCCCTCCCTGGGAAATCACGCTGCGTTCTCGAACGTTTTGCTTTAGGGGTTTTTTTCGGTGTCCGGAGCATTTCAGTTTATCCTTTGCACGTCGACAGCGATTGTGGGGAAAAGCAGAGGCCGCTTTAAGAAAAAAAAACCCAAAACAACCTGCTTCTTTTTTTTCCTTTATAACTGTCGCCTTCTTCCCTTTTTTATTTTATTTTAGTTTTTTATTTACTTTTTTTTCTTTGTCTCACTCTAATTTAGGAAGCAAAGAAGGGACCTAACCCGCTCATGAGACGTAATAGCGTTACCCCTCTAGCAAGCCCAGAGCCCACCAAAAAACCTCGCATCAACAGCTTTGAGGAGCATGTGGCTGTTTCTTCCGCCCTGCCAGGCTGTGTTCCTCAGGAAGTGCCCACGCAGCTGCCGGGACAAGTTAGTTGAACTCTTTTTTTTTTTTTTTTTTTGTTGTTATTCTTGTTGTTTTATTGTTTGTCCTCCTGTCGCTCCTGAAGCTGGGGAACGGCTTGCACTTGTCGCAACCTGTGCTGCTGTCTCTGAGATGCATCTTTCTCCCATCGCTGCTGTCCTTGCCTACCTTGGGTTGGTTTCGGGAGCACTCGGCGAAGGGTCGCTGTCGATCCTCTCTTGGGTTTTGAGAGCGTCATAAACTCCCCCCAAAGCTCTAGGCTGCATTAATTTAATGCCCTCACCATCTGGCATTGTGGTGTCAATCTCCTGAGGAGCCGCATCTCTAGCGTGGGCAGGACCAAAGGGCTCGCACCTTCCCCCTGGATGGACTTGGCTGCGGCGTAGACTTGGGCATTGCAATAAAGCAAATGTTCTTGTGCTTCCCTGGAGAAGGAGCTGCCAGGACCCATCTTTGACTGGAGGAGTCTCCTCCTTCCTGGGGCAATAGGCAAAACAGACCAAAAATGAGTAGAAGGCTCTTGGCATGGTGAACCCGGTTGCCTTCTGCAGCCATGGGTGAATGTGATGCTCATGTGTCCTCTCCTCTTTCACCCACCCATGAAGCGATGTAGAAAGAGAGACCTTGCTTGCTGCACACTTCTCCAGCAACAACCCCCCCCTCCCGCTGCTCGTTAAGGAGTTGGGGTGGTACTGGAGAAGCAGCGTAGATATATAGGAGCCCCTTCGCCATGCCGCCCTTCCCATCAGCTGCCTGTTAGATCTCGCTGTTTCGCCCAGCCTCTCTTCACGTTGTCGGTGTTGTCTGGTGTCCTCTCGCCCCTCCTCGGCCAGATCCCGGGCAGGTTAGGAAGGGTGCCATGCTCCTCCAACCGCTCTGCTTGATGGCCGCTTCGCATAAGCCTTTCTACCCCAGCAAGTACCAAGCGTGGCAACTCGGTTTGTCTCTCGGCTTTCGGGGCTCCGCTTGGGCTGGTTGAATCTTGCAACAAACCCTTTGCCGGCTTCAGGTTTGGAAGCTTTCGCTGTTCGGGTGCCCCTCGCTGCTGTCCGGTGTCCTCTGCCCGGTCTCGTGCGGCGTTACTGACACCTCTTTCCATTCTCTCTGTCTCTCTGCAGCCTTTACTAGGGAAGGCATGCCTGTAAGTACCTTCTTGTGTCTTATTTCCCCCTTTTGCCCCCTTTCCATGTCTCTTGCCATCCCACTGGTTGTTTTGTTGTTGCTGTGAAACCCGGATGGGGTGTGGGCTTCTTGGAGTTAATATTTCTCTTGGGGGGGGGGGGGGATTTGGATGCATCTTAGGAATGGTAAAGAGGAGACTATGCGTGCTGGTTTGTCCAACCCCTAAGTATCCTAGCTTGATTAAATGTCCCAATTTTGTTGAGAAATGAAGCAAATTATCACTTGCCTTCTCCCAATGATGTCTAAATTCCCTGCCTCCTCCTTGGACAGTCACTGGTTGGGAGTTGCTGTTGGGTTTTCCTGGGGTTAACTCTGCAATAGCACGTTGTACTGTAGGTGATAGACCCAGGTGGTCTGTCCTTCCCAGGGGCTCCGAGTTGTGTCTATGAGTGCTGGCACCAGACTGATCTCTGAGGAGCTTCTGACCTCAGCCCCCAGCAGGGTTTTATCGCCTGTGTGGGAGCAGGAGCGTGTTTTCTGGAACTGGACTGATCCTGGGTCCTGGCATCTGCAGTTCTGCAAACCTGGATTTTGGGAACAGTCTGCCTAGATGTCTTGGGCAGAGCAGATGCAAGGATATTGTCCTTCTCTACCTCTATTAAGAAAGCAAGATGCCTTGAGCATTCAGTGCACTAATCATGAATAATCAAGGCTTTGACAGTTTGGCCTAGAGCTGTTAGATCCTTGTGTAATAGAGACAGGACAGCTTCTGGATAAATTTGAAGCCTTCAGACTTAATTCATGCTACATCATTGAGTTAAGAGAGCAGCAGTCATTGAGCTGTGCTCAAATGTCTTCTCAAAGACCAGGGAGACTTTGGGGCTGAGCTGAGGCTGGGGTAGTGCCCAGGGGTCTTTTTGCCCCCCATAGACCAGTTCAAGTCAGCCTATGTGCATCCCCGTCCTGGTCATTTTGTGGGCTGAAGATGGAGGAATCTGCTATAACGTGGCCAGGCCTCAGCCCTGCTTGCACATTGGTGAACCTCACGTTTCTTCCCCTTTTAGAGTAAATGTTTTTGAAAAAAGAGAAGTTAGGAAGGTCAGGCTTGGCTTTGCTGGTGGATGGGTTGGGGAAGATCATCATTCTCATGCTCCTGGGTGAATGTAGAGGTTGAGTTGCTCAGCATGGCCTGCGTGTCTGTGCTCCTTCCCTTGCTGCTCACGGGCACAAAAGCCCCTGATGAAGTGCCTGCTCTTCTTGGGTTGCTTTGAAAGCATTTTTCTTTCTTTGTCCATCCCTCTATCCACCCTTTTCACATCCATGTTGTCATTAAAAGCACTGCATGCCTCAGTGCTGGCTGGGACACTGAAAACGCGCTCCGATGTTGAGTTTGGGAGATGGCTGCGTCAGGTTTTGCTAGACCTGGAGCAGGCAGTGATGGTACCCATCCCAGCTGTAGGCTGGCAGCAGCAAGTTTAAAATCTCCAGCTGCTGGGGGCCTGCCCCCACCTACTAGTGTGGGAGTAAAAGGCTGCTTTTGAGGGAGCGAAGAAGACACCCCAAAGCAAAGACTTGGTGTCAGTACCTCTCTTGGAGGCTGTTGCCTCGTACATGCGTGCGTCTGGTCCTCACTATGTCCCACCACAACCCATACGGGGTCAGGGGAGGTGGAAGGTACCTCCTTCCCAATTTGCACCATGGGACTCAGTTGGCAGTGGGCACTTCATTGCATCAGCCCTCACTGTTGGGGTCTTGACCCCCATCCAGGAGGACCAGGGGACACCCGGAGAGGCTGGGGACGTGGCTGTGTACCTCAGAGTCCTCCTGGCTGTGGGATCGAGCCTGTTTGGGGTCACGGGACTACCTGGCGTGATGATTTCTTTTCCTTTTGCTTGGTTTGTGATCCAAAGTGCACTTTTTAACAATGACCTGATCCCCTCCCTTCTTCTCCCCTTCACTTTTCATGCTTAAAGACGACCCGTTTGTCACTTTCTCAAAGTTTTCTCTTTACTAATATTTCCAAGGTAAATGGCTGTGGTACATGTGGCTTTTCCTAACCCTCCTCCTGTCTCCTTAGACAACAAGAGAGAACAGCTCAGCCCGCTCTGCCTCATAGCCTGGCCAGGATTCCTAGAGGCAGTTTAGGTAGTAAAAGCAAAAAGAAAAAAAGAAAAGAAAAAAAAAATGTTGAGAAACCTTCCTAGCTGTTTCCTAGTCCTTTTTTCCCCACCCCGTTTCATGTAGTTTTGTGAATTGGGAAATGTCCTTGTTGTGATCATCTCCCCTTGAGTTTCTCCTCTAGCAGACGCTCTCCTCCAGCCACTGCCCTCAGGGTTGGTCCTGCTTGTGTTTAGCTGTTGTCTCTGGTTTTGTTTGTGCCCGTTGTCACCACCTTGCACCAGGGCTGTGTCCAAAGCAGCTCTAGGGCCCATGAAACCTCAAGGGGCATCATCGGAGGAGCGGGTGCTTCTGCCGTACTGTTGCTGGTGGCTGGTCCCCATGCCGGCCCCTTGGCACAGCCGGCGGGACCGGCATCTTCTTGGCAGTGTCCAAGGATAGACAAATGGTGACCTCCTCCTTGGCAGGCAGAGGGGGACACTGCCCACCCTCAAGGGAAGCAAGAGAGAGATGTTTAATTGGGCTCCTTGAATGAACACTGTGGTCCTCTTGTCACCTCTTGCACGGACCGAAGAGCAGCTTCCGAAGTGCAGACCAGGTGGGGTGGGAAGGTTGTCTTTGGTTTTAGCTCAGTTTTTAGGGATATCTCTGCCAAATTCCCACCCTGTAGTTAAAGGCAGGCGATGCTTGAGGGGAGGGGTGTGGGTAGCAAGTCAGCACGTGCCCCCCCACCTCTCTCCTTGGGTGGACAGTGTCCTCTCCTCTGTGGTGGATGCTTTCGTAGTGATGCGTGCCGTGGCTTTCTGTTACTTCCCCCGTCCCCTTGTTGATGTGCATGTAGAAGATGCTGCTGGGATGGGGTCCGACCCAAGCATGACCCCCAACCCCGGTCCTTCCCCTCTCGTTGCAGAACATGAACAACTCGCAGAAGCCGTCGTGACTCCGTTGGCGCTGTCGCGAGGCCACCAGCGACGCCACCGGCGACACCAGCTTCCCATCCCATCGCCATTTCCGAAGCTTGCTTATAAACCGGTCTCCTCCGTCTGCGGCGAGGTCGACCCTCGGCTGTTTCTACCCGCGCCTGTTCATCTGCAAACAGCTCTGCTGAAGGAGGGAGAGATGCAGGAGAGCGGAGGAGAGGAGCTGAGCTCCCCGGGGTCACCACCAGATCTTTAGGCTGCAGCGTTTGCTCTCCTCTCCGGCATCCTGTTAGGTCGTAGCAAGCTGTAAAGTGCTTCTAGCGCACAGGAGTTTAATTTTCCTCTGTAAGCGGTTTTGATCTTCTTTTGTATAGATGATTGGTACCCATCCATCCCTGGGTGGGGTGTGTATATATATGTGGATGGTGCGGGGTTAGCAGAGAAATATGGGGAAGGTGGGGGGGAGTGAAGGGGTTTTGCATTTTTTTTTATTCTTATTATTAATTACTTTTCAAGAAGGCCCCTAACGCGTTGTGCTGCAGTCCTTTACCCACGCTACAGCCTGTTGCACACGCACAGCCCGGCTCACCCAGGCACGCGAGCACCAGGAGGGCAGTTGTGTGAAGTCCTTCACAGCGCGAACTGCTGGGTTTAACCAAAAAAAAACCCCAAAACATATGCTTGTTTTTGTGTTTTTTTTCTTTTTTTGAATCAATATACCTTAAAGGGGTTTGCAGAGACTGTAGATTTGCTTCTAAAACTGCGCGCTGCCTGTAGTGTAGGGGTAGCCACGCTGATGCTGGCTCGGGGGATGGTTTCATCTCATGGAGCACCCAGGGATGCTCCGAGTTCAGGCATGTGTCAATTTTTGGGGAGGCTGAGCACCGGTTGAGGTGCTGTGCCGGTACTTCATCTCCCCCTTCCTCCACCTTGGAGGAAAGCGGAGGTTGGGATGGGGGGGGGAGTTTGAATCCCTGCATCATCGCAGGTGGACAGGCTGAGCAGGATGCATTTTGCAGGCACACAGGTCTCGTGGAGGTGGCCAGGGGTCTGGCCGGGATGCAGGAGTCCCTGTGTGCCTGCAAAAAGCCACAAGAAGGGACAGTTTTGTCTGTCCCTGTTCTCTTTTTTTATTATTTAATATATATACATGCACGCACACGTGCGCGTGTATATATGGATACCTAGAAACCGCTTGGTTTTTGCACTTTATTTGTGGCAGGAGCATAATTATTTTATTTTTTTTAAGTTGTGCCCCTTAGGAGGGAAAGCACTTTTTTTTTATTATTTTATTTTGCGTGCTGGAAAGCTGGGACTACAAAAAAACCAGTAGTTACGGTATTTGAGACGTTGGGTGGGGGGGAAACAGGGCGAGGTCCTGACTTAGACTCCATCAGCCAACTCTCAGTGCTTTGATACGCGAGATCCCTTCTTGGCAGCCTGTCCCAGGCTGCAAGACAGCGGTTAAAAATGGCAATTAACCACTATTGCTTTGTGCAAAGGTCTGTGGATTTTGATTTTTTTTTTTTTTTTTTTTTTTAGGGTTTTAGTTGGTTTTGGTTTTTTCCCACTCTGATGTGCAGCATCTTCTCCATCCCCATCTCATGCTTTTTTGGCTGCATGGCTGAGCTGGAGGCAGGAGGTAAAGGCAGCCGAGCCCTCCCGCAGCGCTGGGCTGGGTATTGGAGATGGGCAGCCCTTTGGTTTCATCCTTCCCATGGCTTTCCCCAACCCCCTGGGTAGGAAATATCCCTACAGACAGGAGCGGAGAGGTTTGGGGAGAAACGCTGATTTTTTTTTTTTTAATGTGTATGTTTTTTGAGGGGTTTGGTCTGCTTTTCCTTTGGGAAAAGGTGAACCACAGTGCCTAGCGCTTCAGCCTCGTGCAGCCAAAGCGCGTGCTCGGAGCGGCACCGATGGGGGCCGGGACCGCGCTTGGTCCGTATCCGACCGGGGGAAACGGTCTCGGCAGTGCCCTGCCTGTGTGAGCTTGTTCATATGTGTATTATATTCCTGTACAGATGAAACAGAGAACACTTCCCCCCCTCTTTTGTGGTTTGTTTTTTTTTTTTTTAAATAACTGCATTAAAAGCAAATTTCTCCCTGTGTGCGCGGTTGACATCTGCCCTTTTGGTTTCTCTGACTTGGAGGAAAACGAATGTTTTGGGAAGGCGACTCGCTTGTCCTTTCAGCCTTCTTCTTGGGGAGTTTTATCTTTCTCCTCCTGCTACGAAAAGATAAGCCAGCAAATGCAAACATGACGTCTGGCTGCCCCGTGATCAATCCTGTAAACATGTAATTCTGAAGATGTTTTGGCGTGTATTAGTGTGTGTGTGTATATACATATATATATAAATATATATATATTAAAAAAATCAAACAGCAAAAAAACTTAATGACCCTAGACTTTCTCCCTTTGGAAATAACAGAAGTCTCGGTAGGTCCTACAAAAATATGAAATTTGAACCTGGCATTTTAAGTGGGATGGTGTCAGCCTTGTGCTGCCCCAAAAACTCACTGCCCATCGTTTTTGGTTAAGAGCCAAGGACTGGGCAGCGATGCTGCAGCCGAGGCAGGTGGGCCGAGGCGGGTGGGGAGAGGGGACTTGTCAAACCACACCAATGATTTCTTCCCCCCCTCTTTATTTTTTTCCCTGGTTTTGTTTTCCTTTGTGATACTTGAATTTATTTTTTTATTTTTTTTTTTGATAGCAAAGCGCTCTTTATTTATTTAATGTATACTGCAAAGCTTGGAGAGAAGGGTAGTTACTTGGGATTTTTTTTTTTTTATTTGTGGTATGTTAACTGTTCTGTATATATGTCTGGAATAATTGCCTGATATAAAGCTGTGCCAGCTTAAAAACAGGGTATGCCTTTCAGAAATTTGTATATTTTGCAGTTGCTGGACCAATAAAATATCTTCTTGAAATACAGATGTGACCTGGTTCTTCCCTCATGTTAGGAATTGTGCTCTCCCATGTGGCTTGGTGACCCCAAGGGTGACCATGTGCCATGCAGTCCTGCTTTGCACCTATGTTCCTGTGCCTCATAAATCCCTCCCGACCCCGCAGTGGGTTTTTGGAGGATCATCTCCAAGTGAAACCATTTGGATACCACGGCTTGATCCCTTTTTTTTTTTTTCTGACCATGTTACAGCAATTTTAAGGTTTCTGTTACAGTGAGTGAAGAGCTCATCAGTGGAGTTGAGGGTGTCGTTCCTCCAACCAAGTGTTGATGCCTACTTAGGGCAAGCAAATATCCCTGAAAGCTCTACCCACTACATCACGGTTGAGTAGAAAGGTGATTTGCTGGGGTACCGTCCTGCCTAGACCTTCATCTAGGCTGCAAGTTAGGCAGGACTAGCTGTTTCTTAAGATCTGGTACAGTTCTTCACACCAAATACCTGCTTTAAAATGATTTGCTGCTAAATGAAGCTGAAGGGCTGGGCGAGAGCTCTCCTCTGAGGTCATGGTTGTCTTTGCCCTGAAGGCAGGGAAACAGTAGATGCCACCTGCAAGCAAAGGTGTAAAATTCCCTGCAAAGTTGGTGGTTTCTTTGTTTTTTGTTTTTTTTTTCCCCCAACTCCAAAAAAAAAAAAAAAAAAAAGAGGGGGAGGAGGCAGGGAAAGGTGTAATTTGGATGCAATGCTCCAGAGCACGTGTAGGAGAGATGGTTTAATGGCCATGGTGGTGTTGGGTTGATGGTTGGACTTGATGATCTTACAGGTCTTTTCCAACCTTAATGATTCTGTGTGGTGTGATTCTGTGGGTGGATGCTTCCCCTGTGGTTGGAGGCTCATGCCCCTCGAGCAGTGGTTTCTCTGAAAGCTTGTTAGGAGCGAAAGGAGAAAAAAAAAAAAGTGTGGACTGCTGTGTATTCGAGCTCAGCTCTATGGTTAGCTGCTGATGTGCAACCCTTGCTCTGATTTTTCCCTGGGCTTTCAGAGCAGGTTGAGCCTTGCTTTGGGCTGGGGCTTCTTGCTGCGATGCAGCCGGGATGCACAGGGGCCGTCTGCCTTCTCCCTTCTGATTGCTCTGTGCGACAGGGCCCTTCAGCGGGGAGAGGGGTCTTTGATTTTAAGCTTGATCAAGGTATGTGCAATAACTTTTTTTCTAGGCATGTATGCAGACATGTGAGGCTTTAGGGCGATGCTCATCCCTGCAAGTATCCTGGGGGCAGGGATGACCTGTGCTCTCTGGGAAAGCCAGAAACCACAAGATTTTATTTTTTTTTATTTATATATATTTTTTAATCGCCAGCAACCTGACCGTCTCCTTGACCCAAGCAGAGAAGAAACGCTCACTGCCTTGAGCAGGGAGCATAGCCTTGCAGCGTGTCCCGCAAGGATGCAGCGGTTTCGATAACGCGGCCAGCCGCGGTGGGCTGAGATTGGGTGTAGCCACAACAGCAGCGCTGCTCCCCTGCCTTCCCCGGGTGCGCAGGGCCTGTTTTGAAGCCATGATAACCTTGTCCTTGCGGGGGGAGGCTTTGCCTCCTGGAGCGTGGTTGCGGACAGCGCTTTCAAGGCTGCTCTCCAAGGAAAATGCTTCCTCCAAAAAGTCTTTTCACCTCTTTCTACTTCCAGGGGTCACAGTGGGGCTTGTATCATGCTGTCCATGTGGGAGACGTGCGTGGCGGTGCAAGGGAGGGGGTTCATGGGCCAACGTCATCCCAGGCAGCATCCTTTATTTTTCTTCCATGTGATGCATTTTGTAGCATCACAGAGAGGAGACGTTCCTCAAGGCAGGGCGGCTTTAAAGGTTATACTTGACAGTGGGAACATTTCCCTGCTCCCAGTCAAGTCCCATTTTCATTAAAAAAAAAAACAAAACACCACAAACAAACCCCCAGCTCACTGCTGGCAAACGAGGCTAGAGAACTTGTGATCGCTAAAAAAAATAAAAAAGGACAGACCAGTCACGCTGGCTGACTCAGCTCTGATTGATGGCTCAGGAATGTGTCTGATACGTGCAAGGGATTAAATAAACCATGGGCAAACCTTTACAATGCAACATGTTGGATGAAGTGCAGCCGGCACCCCGCTCACCTGCCTCGGGCTGGGGAGTGACTGCCATCATGTCATGGGATTGGAGAGGGTTTTCTTTTTTTTTTTTTTTCCACCTGCGAGAAAAAATAAGAATAAATTGATATTTTGGGGGGTTGCTTTGCGAGGGGAAACAACTTGCTGCTTGTGGCTCTAATGGGAATTATTTGCAACAGCTCCAGGTATCTAAAGGCATTTGTACACTTTGCTACAACAAAGACGTCCTGGGAAAGCATCTATTTCTACTGAAATACGGAAAATTTTATCTTGCAGCTGTGCACAGACCTGTGTAAATGAGTCTTGCCGCTCCATGCCTAAACCCTGCTAAGTGTCGGGGTCCCTCCCCACCCCAAGGGTGGGCTCAGAGCCCGGTCTTCATTTGTGGCTAAGGGAAGGCTGCGTGGACGTGAATATTTGACCTTTGCATTTCCCTTGCTTGTGTGTGTAGCTGTGTCCTCTCTCCTCTCTGAGGCTGAGGGGTGTGATGGGGCAGCACCAGGCTCCTCTCCCGCAGCTGCCCCCTCCCCACGTGTGAAGCAGCCCATTCCCATGAGTGGTCAGGCTCAGGGTGGGTCTGGAAGGGGTGTGCAAACTCGCTCCCGGCAATTTCATACCCCCAATAAAACCCTTCTGTTCTGGCTCCTGCCGAGGAGCCCAAGCCCTTCTCCTCATCTCATCCCTACCCATCGAGGGGTCCATCAGTGCTGGCACTGCACATCTCTGCTGGCCTCCCCAGTCCAGTGGGCAAGGGTCCCCCACCGGTCCTATCCTTCAGCTCAATTGCCTTCATGGGAGTCACCACTAGCTGCTGGCTCCCCTTCTTCCCACTCATCCATCACTGAGAGCCTCTTCCACCCCTGGCCATGCGTGCCTCGGCTTCCCACCAGGCAATGTCCCACTAGCAGTAGGTGGGAAGACCTACCACGCTGACGTCCTGCTCTTTCCAAAAACCACACAGACTTAGAGTGTCTTTTGAAAATCTCTCTGAATTTAAAAGGTCAGGTAAAAGAGGATTCATCTAGAAGGAAAGAAAGGGGATAGCTGTAGCTATGCCACCAGCGACAGCCATCCAGTCGGCAGCTGGACCTGCTCAGATGCTCCCAAGCCCCATGAGCTGGTCCTGCTGGAGAAACCTGCCTCTGCAGCCCCTCTGTTACCCTTCTGACCGCTGCAGAGCATCCTTCCAGCCCTGCTTCCCACCCTGTGCATCAATGAGGAGCAGCCATCAGGGCCATTTGGAAACACTTCTGCCTTTGAGCTGCTGCTTAAAAATAGCTGGCCAGTGACATATACCTTGTGACAGCCCCTTGCAACTTCCTGGATAAATACACAGAAGGTTGTTTTTTTCAGACAACAGGTCACTTGAGAAATCGGATTGTGTCATTTCCCCAGCCATGTGCTTTTCCTTTTTAACCTCTTTCCTCTTGGGGTATGACCTGTTCACCATGGACTATCTGGCCTCTGTGCAGAGCCGCTATTCTCCTCAGCCATGGCAGGACTCAGGGGAGACAAAGGTTTGGTCACTTGTCTTCTTCTGGGAGTGCTTCTGGGAAGGAACTGGTTAGAAAAAGTGAATTGAAACTGAATCTAGTTGTCAGCAATGCTAGAAGAAATTACATCATGTGGACGGAGGAATAGTGGTAAAAGTCAATACCAAAATGGTTGATGTACCGCCGAAGTTCACGTACAGTGCACAAAGTTGGCTTCATGTCTCATGTTCCCCCTGAAAGTGCCCTGCTGCATCCTGCTGATCTTCTGTCCTGCTGTGTGGTTCACCCCCAGGACTTGTGCCTGGTCTCAGAGGCCATGGGGGAACCGGTCCTTGCTGCTGCTGGGGCCCAGCTGGGCTCTCTGCCCTGGGAAACCTTCATTGTAAGGTTTGCTCCGTGCTTTCCTTGTGGTCTGATGCACCGGCCAACATGTGTCAACATGAGACAGTCCACAGAGCAACAGAATACAAAGAAATTGGTCAATGGTGTCCTGTGTGTTGCCAGGCCTCAGACATCATCGTAGTTTCTTCCTTCATGAGCCACCATTATCCCTTGAGGACCCAGCAGCTCCAACCCAACTGATGATGGGCTAAATGCCTTGAGAGGTCTTCTTGAATGTTATCTCCCATGATCCTAAAGGAAATCTAATTTCCAACCTGATAAGACCATGACAAGGTTACTGAGTCTGGTGAGCTTCGTGACAAGCCAGACAAAACCCGACTGATGCGTCTGTCCACCCAACTTGCTGGCAAAGTGAGAAGATAATTGCTTGCTGATCTAAGAAGACTCAGAGCTAGCAGGATCTGAAGGGATGGTGATGAGACAACATTCAGGATCCCACAGGCTTTGTGAATTGCGTCTCCCTCTAGCACAAGGTACAGATTCTTACACTGCATCCACTCCTAGTCAGACACCCAGCAAACATTATTTGGTCTTTAATACCACAAGAGGTATCTGAGTGCCCTTTGTACTGAAATCAATGTTGGCAAAAATTTGTACCAACCGGTGGCCTGGTGCAGAAGTTAGAAAAGTGGATGGCACCAGAGGTTGTGACCGAAAAGCACGGCTGAATGGGAGCTACGAAGAGAAACAGTAATTAAGACCTAACGAATAATTACCACGGTGGAGGGCAGCTCGAGAATGAGCACAGCCCCAAGTCCAGCTATTTCTAGCTGCAGCTCAAACCCCACAATTAAGCTGTGATTTTGGTCATTATGAGGAGGTATTTCCAGAGCTGGGTCTTGCCTTTCGCTGCCTTTATCCACCAAAACAACTGACTCAGCATCAGCAGAAAGAAAACCCAGCATTTTGATAAATGTCATCCAAACCAGACTGGAGAGCCTGCGTTAGCCTGCATCGGATGCCTCCACCAAAGCTGGATGCCAACCTGTGGGCAGAGCTGCCTTTTCCTGATGAAGAGAGGAGAAGACTTTCTGGCTAGCGGGGGATGTGTTGGTTTAGGGGAGGCGGGGATACCTAAAAATACTTACGTCCTCCCTTGGGAGCAGGAGTCCCGCCATATGGCAGCATGGAGAAGCAAATGTCACCATGCATTTATGTGGTTCTTGGTCCATCTCTACCCACCTGTTACTTCAGGACACTGATGCACCAGTGGGAGAAAGGAGGGGAAGGAAGCTGTAGCTCTCATAGGGGTATCCGGTTCCCCTGCCCACTCTGTGCTGCAAGCATGCTGTCCTCAGGGGTGTCTCTACAGGCAAATCACACCATCCACCTAGATTTCAGGGTGATGGTACAAGTGTTAATGGCTGATTTCCTTCCTGGCTTTTCCCCTGGTGATGCTGCAAGGTCTGTGACTTACTCTAAGTGTTCCAGGGCTGCTCTTTTACCTTTCAGACAGTATTAATGTCACCAGCTCCGATGGGTGACACCACCCTACCAATCAGGCACCCTGACTCACTCACTCTTCCTTCTGCCCAGCCTTGATTCATCTGTGACAAGTGGCAGACGTGCTCTCCTGCCATGCATCCACCTTACTCTTTCTAATTGCCCCATCCCTTAGCATTAGCTAGGCATTTGCAGTGTCACACGTTCTCTTCTTGCTCTGTATTTTCCATGCAATGTGTAGGCATCTCCCAAGCCTGACCTCCTTGCGTGGTACCCCAAGGCCACCTTTCATCCTTTGGCAGACTACAGACATCTTGCTCATTCACCCACTTTACAGTTGCTCAACCACCACCAGCAGCTCCCCTTGCCCAGTTTCTGCTGTATGGGTACAAGGATTAGATGTCAGGTTTTTTTGGGTCTGCACTAGTGGCTTTAACCTACCGGAGAAAGGTGAGAAAAGACCTGGGAGTCATCCCCAGGGCAGGTTCTTGGGGGAGGAGGTTGCCCTTTCTACCTGAGATGTACCCATCTTCAGTGTCAGAGTCATTGCCACAAAATCCCAATGACTTTCCAGCCACCACTTCAATTTATCTTTTTAACATTTTATCCCAAGTTTTTCCTAAGAGGATATAATCTATTTGCACACATTCTCAGCAACACTTCCGCACCATTACAGGCCCCGTTGGTGTGGACGAGCCCGGATTTTAGAAGCTACTTGGGGCAGGGAAGTGATTTTCTTATTTGGCTATAAATTACCCAGCAGGGACTGGGTGCTGTATAAGCAAGGCATAATAAAATAAGAAAGCACTAATATTCACCATAATTAACTTGTAATAATGACTGGGATGCCTTTCCAGACTTGCTAAACCAGCGTGCAGGCTTATAGTGAGTATTTCTGAGCATGAGACTAATTTCAAGCCTCTCCTTCTGGCATGTTTTTGCCCATGACTGGTTTGTTGCAGAGGTGAGAGAAGTCCCTCTGCATCCGCTACATAAAATCACTTGCAAGAGTCCACAAACCCTGGAGAGAGATGGGACTGGGAGGAAAGTGAATTAAGTCAGAAGAGTTGTAATAAAGGGCTTGCAAGACTCATGGTTAAGGCTGGCTGAAACCCAAGGTTTTTGGTTCACCAGAGATCTTCTCTTTTAAACATCAATAAAAATATCTTCCTGTCCAAATGGGATGGAAACCAGTATTTTTCAAAATTTCCAGAGCTCCTTTTGACCCCATGAACCGACATATCATTTTCCCTGTTTTGCTGAAGACTTTTTCAAAAAAGTGTTGGCTTTTTTGACGAACCATTCCTTTTTTGGAGAACACTGCACTGGATTAACATGCAGTTATACTGAAGGAAGAAGCACCGCCGTTGAGAGAATGGGGAATGGCCCTTCATCGCTCACGAAGATGAAATGGGGGTTTCATTGCCCTTATCTTGCATGGGGCTGGACGCCCACCTCGCTCACGCAACAGGTCACCTCCAGGCACCTTCTGGGAGACCAAGCAGAGAGGAGCTACGGGCTCAGGAATGCAAATACGGCTCACCGTGGTGTCTCTGGCATCTCACTATCATCCCTTGAAACGCTCTTGGGAGCTGCGTGAGCTGGATGGCCAGCAATGCCCCGGACAGGGAGAAAGGTTGGGAGAGGTAGGCTCAAACAAAAAGCCCACCTGTGTGTCCTCAGTGGTTTTAACTTGGGTATTAATTACCTTCCTATCTGCTAAGCTGATCCGAAGGTGTCTGCAGCTGGCTGCTTCCTCCTGAAGCGGCTCCTAGCAAAGCTGCTGCTGTCTGCACACTTGCACGCCTGCTCCAAGGGCCGGGAAGGACAGGACCCGTGCTGATTAAGGGCTGTAAGGATGTCAACCAGCCCGGGAAGACTCTGCCATGGCTGTGAAGCCTATTTGCCTGCAGAGACGCTGACTCAGCGGTGCTGTGAGGGTTAAGCTAAGCCAAGCGATCGCACGCCTGCCACGGGGTGAGACTATGCACGTGTTGGGCAGCTGGGATTTGGCTGACGGGCTGTTATTGCAACAGCCCGGTTGTGTGTCTGAGCCTATAATGCGAGTTTTGCAGCTTCTTTGGGAAGCTTTATTTTTTTTTTCTCTGCACGTGTAACCTGGGAATCTGAAACCCTCTGGTATTTCCCAATGGCAGTGCAATATATTGCACAATATTTCCCTTTCTGGTTGCGCTGGTGGGTTTTTGTGCTGGTCTGGGAGGGAGGATGGGGCTTCATGGCTCGTCTTTGCTGGCACAGCCAGGGTTTTTGCAAAGCCTGATGTTTGCCAAGAGCAGGCAGGACCCCACACGATCATAATGTCCAGCCCATCCACTGGCTGTGGGATTACAGGAGTTCTCATGTCTGTGCATCTCTTGCAGGTTATAGATCAAGATCAGTGCAAAAAGAACTGCAAGCAATAACCAATAAATACATACTGTGCAGGAAGATGGTATTTAAAGTGCTAATAAGCACAAGAAAATTGGCCATCTACTTCAGCAGGGGCTGCATTTGCCTCTGTGTGAAGGTCAGATGAAATATTAAGCAGCTGTTACACCCCTCTATTGTTTTGAAGAGGTGACTTGAGATAAACAGCTGCGGGACCCATTGCTGGAAGCTGCCTGGGTCCAGTTTTGTAGGAGGATGTTCAAAGCCGGGCTGCGTGGGAGATCCACGCTAACTCACAATCAAATTGTGTGCTTCGGTACACAAACGCCAGAGGTCAAGATACCTCTGGATGAGTAAACACTTGCTGCGAGGGATTAGGAATAAATCCAGGGAAGGAAACGGACCTAGTAGCTATTGCAGAATCAGGCCTTGCCTCCTTTGTTGAAGTGGATATGTTTTAGATAGATCCCATTAGCTGCAACCGAGCTGCTCTGGGTTATCATCACCTCTGCTTGCGGCAGCTGAGACAAAGCACAACACTGAAGCAATATCAATTGCAAAACAGATATATTCCAGGGTGGAAATCCAGTAGCATCTTCTTCAAGTAATTAAGCAAAGGACCAAAGCAAATATGCGCAAAGAGCAAATTGAATCACTGCAGATCAGTCATGGCTGCAGAAAATAAAACTGTCAAGGAGGTTGTTTCTTATGCTGGCTGGGATTATTTATATCCGCGCTGTCTGGAGGAGCTCATGTGAGCAGGCAGGGAGCATAGCAGGGGCTGTGGCTGCTGGGAGAAATCAGCTGTGTTTAAGTAAGGCTGGGAGCACAGGCAAAGCCAGGCAGGATTCTTCTGGGTAAGCCTTTTTCAAGCTGAAAGTGTTGGTTTGTCAAAAATTGAAGCTTTCTACAGCAACATGCCAGGTTATGTTTATATTGGCAAACCAACAGTGTCAGAACAAGGGCTGGAACTGGGGCTGTGACCGTCCGTGGTGTCTTGGTGTGTTCCCTGGTGTGCTGTTGATCTGTGCTAACCGGGACCCGTGGTTGATGGGTGCAGGGGGTGTCATGGCTCAGCAATGGCTCCTGGATGCAGCCACTCTATACCCACCACCCAGTTTGGGTATGTGCATCAGCTGGGGGGTTTTCCTGTCCAAAGGGACTCTCCTAAAATAAACCACAGTGCTCAAATTAGCTCTTTATTTGAGGCACACGGAGCAAGACCTTGACTACAGATACAGTCCGTGGACTGCAGGATTTCGTGGATTATGCCTACAGGGTCTGTGAACACGGCTGCGGGCAGCAGCCAGCTGTCAGGAAGCCAATGTCCCTCCATAATGGGTGAACTGGAGAAGACTGGGAGAAGCTGGGCTATGAGCAAAGAGGGGGTTACATGAGCGTGATGCACCCCATGGCCATGCCATGCACAGCCCTGGGAAAGTCCCAACGCTCAGAGCGAAACTCCATCCCAACAGCCACGTCCCCACCGCTTGTGCGTGGAAGGGGAAAGCTGTGGGAAACCACCTGTTTCTTGGAGTTTTGGGGCAGGGGCAGAAAATGGTTTCACCCTCAGCTGCATGCCAGCTCTGGTTAGCCGGGAGGGTGAGCAAGCGGAGCTGCTCCCCAGCTGGCATTTTGCGTATCTCCATGGGGGAAGTCTCCTTTAGAGGCCATCACCCTGTGGAGAAAACCTGACAAACCTCAGTGCTGACCCTGCCTCTGTGGCCCCCTCCATGCTTGAACAGCAGCTCCCAGCTAAAAAGGCATAGCTGGGGTCATTGGACCACTGAAAGTTGCCTGTTGTGCTGGTGTCTGAGCCTGTATGTGTGTAAATCACCCCAAGACAGGTCTGTCCCTTGATGGATGGAAAAGCTGTATTATTATTATTATTATTATTATTATTATTATTATTCCTCCTCCTCCTCCTCCTCTTCTTGTAATTGTTACTATTACTATTATTATGTCTAGGAGTGGCATATGCTTATCCAAGCATGGAGGGAGCTGGGAAGTCAGAGAGGGATCCAGGCTGCACAGTGGTTTCAGTATAGCTCTGGTGGAGCCCAAATCCTTTATTTGGTTTCTTTGTCCAGGAACGGTCTGGGAATGGAAGTGTTAAATTGTCTCTTTTCTCATCCTCAGGGATCCCCAGGCACACTTCGCTGATCCCTGGAGGGATAAATTCCTGTTGTAGCCTCTAGCAAGAGTCACATACCTGCCTGGATCTCCAGTAGTTTGAGTGAGGAATGAACGTGTATGGGGAAGACGTCAAAACCCAGGGTTTAGATGTGAAGTCCATCCCCAGGGCATCTCCCAAAAGACAGCCAAGGTGGAAACACAACCTCCCTGCCTTCCAGAGCCAACATCCCCCTTCCCCCTCCATGGTCCCAGTTATGGATTTTCACAATCCTGAAACTTGGCATTAAGCAATCCTGAGCAAACAGTGTTCCCATGGGGCTCATCAGCCTTGTGCTCTCTCCTCACTCCGGTCACTACCTTCTAGTTTAGGATTTGCTGGAGGTGGGGGATTGCAGCAGAAGTCATGCCATCTAACGGGGCAGATGATGGACCAGTGGAGCCACAAAACACAGGGCAACCTGTAACTGGTGTCCAAACTGGGTATTTACCCCATCTTAACTTCTTGACATTGCATTTGTTAGTACTGATGCTTTGATTTACCACCTGTGCCTTAGCAAAAGTTTGCAGCTTCTTTTGCAGCTGGTGAGCAGGGTTTAATTGTCGCATTGCCTAACTCTCCACCTGCTTGGAAAAAGTCAGCAGCAGCCAGC